>NC_057861.1:261971462-262315629 GCF_019393635.1 Dromiciops gliroides
CACAGTGAACCTTTAAAAATCACTGGACACCAATTCCTCATTACTCCTAGAGGAGTTAAAAGACAAAAAGTAAGTTTAGAGAGAAAAAGAGGGTGGCTCTGCACAAGGTGCTGCTCTACACTGGTATGAGCTGTGATTTTCTGTTTAATCTCAGAACAGAACATATAAAACAATATTTTAATATGTATAAACAAAAAAATTAACTAAGCTTCAAAAGGAACTTAATTTACACATGGAAAGTAGCATCAGAGTAAGGGACTGGTTTGCAGACTTTATGACAGATAGAAGTAATCTGCTTTATCTAAATCTGAATTGTTTTATAACCAAGTTCTTAACCATTTCCCTTTTCTAAATGCAAACGAAACACATGTAAGCATGTACTTAAGAGATTCACATAACTAGACTTTTAAAAGGGCCATCCACTAAAAGCAAATAGGGATAGCATCAAAAATCCTAAGCAGATGAACAAGATCTACACTGTTCTGAAAAATGTCAGAAACAAAATTTAAGTTATTAAAATTCAAAGGAATTGTTTTATCGTTAGGATGGTAATGCTGCTATGTTGAAAAATCGATCCCATATACAGATCCAATTCAATCATGATAATTTTAATTAATGTATTTGTGTTCTCCAAGCTTACAAAATAACTAAAACACCATCAGAATCATAAACATGTACTCAATTTACATGTAAAGGAATAAAAAGTTAGAAAGAAGGAGATATAACACCTAAGTTCTAAATGTAGCTCTTGTTTCTTTTAACCTATATAATGAACATGCTTTTCTTTAATTAGTATTTAATTTTATGGTTACTGACATGAAGAATGCCTCCTCAGGCCAGTGTGATTCAATTCAAACCAAACATTTATCAAATACCTACTTTATACAAAGCACTGTGCTAGATAAATAACAGCGTGGTGATAGATAATAAAGTATTTTGCCCACAAAAAATTTATCTTCTACTTATATTCACAGTCTAATGCTGGTCTGTAGGTCCAGAAAATTTGAATTTCTCTTTGGTGTGCTAATGTGCTAATATCCATAATAAATCTCATTATCGTCTATGTAGGGATGATTCCTGTTCTTACTCTGTGGATATATAATTTGGGGGATTTTTTTTATGAAAGGGCTAGTTCTTTTGGATTATTCATTCCTGGGGCGGGGGGGGGGGGGGAGGGATTATATTTAAGCAGCTCTAAACAGGTTCTAGAATAGTGTCACAGAACATTAGTACTTGACAAAAACATTTTTGATGATAGTGATGATGGAGAACTGTTAAAAGTCATTAGTGTTTCACAGTAGACAGTTTCAAATCTATAATTAAGATTGTTGTTGTTCAGTCTCGCCCAACTCTTTGTGACCCCCACTGGGGTTTTCTTGGCACAGACACTGGAGTTGTTTACCATTTCCTTCTCTAGCTCATTGTACAGATGAGGAACTGAGGCAAACAAGGTTAAATGACTTGCCCAGGGTCACACAGATAGTAAGTGTGTAGGGCCAGAATTTGAATTAAAGAAGATGAATGTTCCTGAATCCAGGTCCAGTCCAGTGCTCTATCCCCTGAACCACCTAGCTGTCCCATATGTATTAAGATAGATTAGTTCAATCTGTCACCATAGAGTTTTCTTGCCTAAAGATGACCAAGAGCCAGTGTGAATTTCCTGGGGTTTAAGTAAGCCTTCCTGGTGTCCCATTGTGCAGACACACATGGCAGTCAGTGCTTTTGCACTTAATACACGTTTGCTGAATCATTTAATGAATAACTAAACCTAGAATGGGGGACTGGAAAAGTATCTGGTGGGAGAACAAGACAAAATTCACTTAACCATTTGCCTTAGTATATTCTTTCTCATCCTTAAATTTCTCACTATATATTTCAATTTACCTACCTCTACTGGAGAAATTCTGATGCCTGTAGAAAAAATATGTAGTGGACCAAAGTTCTTACCATTTATTATTGTACTTTGGGGAGGGAGGAACTAAAGAAAAATTCAAAACACACAAGCAGTAATCTTTAAGTAATTCTTTAAGTAATCCATGTCATTAGAGTTCTTTTATCATCCTCTACCTACAAAATTCAGTGTTTCTTTCCTGATGTCCTGAGCTTTCCATATGCACAGAATGTTGCTTCTGAATTATGAGCTGATTGATTAGATTTAAAAATCACTCTGTAGGAGAAAAATGATGAAACTTTATGATGTAAGATTATATAGCCTGGGTATATCTATTATTCACTCTACCATATGTTGTCATTTTGTACAGTTTTCTATATGTAATGCATAAAGCTAATACTGTTCCAAAGACCAAAGGATAATAGTTGTGCCATTGTGGTGAGATCAATAACCATTCATATCATTCATATGGGCTATGAGCTGAGGTCTGGTATACTAAACAATGTCCTACATTTACTGTCCATAAAGGCTACTCCATCACAACACAACCACCAGCCCATGCCCATCACTACAGCCCCCAAACACACACACACACACACACACACACACACCCTTATTTGCAACCCCTAACATTCTTATGACTAAGGAGGATTCCAGGGTCACTGGTGGTTCCCAGCACTTCAAATTACTCGAAGAATTCTTTTAAAAATCAGGAAACTGTCACCAGAAGACATAAATAGCTCAAGCCAGTATTTTGACAGATTATATAAACTCCTTCTATTACCTCAATAGATTTGGGAAACTTTAGACTTGAACTCCATAAATGAAATTCAAATGAATTGCCACTATAAGCATAACAACACAATTTCAAAAGTACTTAAAATAAATTTGAAGTGTAAAGTCTATGTCAATAGTCAATGATCTATGATTCTGTCACTGCACTGACAGATTTCCACCCATTTAAAATTTAGTAGGTTAAGCCTCAGAGAGCTGCCTGAGGTCTGGAAACGTTAAGGGGTTTGACCATGGTCAGACAGCTATTAAGTATCTGAGGCAGGATTTGAACCTGGATATTCTGACTCTGCAAGTCCATAACTCTCTAGACTTTATACCTCTTGAGTCTACCTTAAGTCAAATAAATTCTAGTTTTACTCTACCACCAACTATCAATTGTCCCCAGAAATGGAAGATATAAGTATAAATATTCTTAAATCATGGACAATCCACAAGTACTTTGGATTTTTTTTTTTTTGGTTTTTTTGTGAGGCAATTGGGGTTAAGTGACTTGCCCAGGGTCACACAGCCAGTAAGTATTAAGTGTCTGAGGCCGGATTTGAACTCAGGTACTCCTGACTCCATGGCCAGTGCTCTATCCACTGTGCCACCTAGCTGCCCCCAGTACTTTGGATTTGCAATGCATGATTTTAAGTATATACAGAAAAGTACAGATATATGCAATGTAAATTATGTGGGGATAAAACAGACACACATATAGACATATTTAATACTGATTTAGCCTGTATGTATATAATACACATACACACAAGTATATACTGATAAGTGTAAATATGTAATATAAATTACATTTGTGCATAAAATATACACACAGATATATGCAATATAGATTTAGCCAGTGGGTCTGTATTTCTCACACACACACACACACACACACACACACACACACACACACACACACACACACAGAGCTAAATCCAATTTGTCTTGCATTAACAAAAGCAGACTTCCTGGTTAGGGGTTGGGAGGTGAGGGCAAGAGGAATGGGGAAGTAGTGAGGAAGGGAGTGGAGAAGGATGATTCTGAGGTATACTTTCCAGAGAAGGAAACAATTTACCACGGATAAACAAACATAGAAATAGCTGGAAGCTGAATGTTAAACTAGCTCATTTCTTCAAAGAAAGGATTTAATGTTTTAACACTAGGTAGATGAAAACCACTCCAGAATGTCTGCTGCTTTGATTCTCTGCTTATATTGGGGGAGGGAGAGGGGAGAAACCTATATTTTTCCTTTTTTTCACTCTCCCCTAGGCATAATTCTTCACCTGGTAGTCATACCACAAATATTCCTGAGTGGCAAGATCAAAATGCTTAACTATATGATCCAACAGTAGCCCCTCCTAACTAGTCAACTTTAACTATATATATGGTACAATAGTAGGTAGGGTGTTTCTTAAAAATCCATCCCAATTCTATATTAATTCTTGCCTTTAGAAATGGCAGTTTTCCTCAGTCTACACTGAATATATTTGACAATGGCAGTGTAAAAATAGTTCAATATGAATTCATATTTGGTTAAAAATGGCAAAGTACAGAAATGTCTTTCATAATTTAATACTACTTTGAAAATATTGAACATAAAAGTCAATGGGCCAATGATGACACCCCAGATGGAGCCAAAAGACAAGCAACTCATCTACCTGCCCTCAAAAGAAGTTTTAATAATATCAAGCTGCTGGTCCTGCATTTCACATACATTAAATTACTGGGGAAAGGGTCATAATATGGCTTAAAAAATAAACTAGAAAAGCAAAAAGGGAGATGTCAGAAAACATCTGCTACTGCCACACAAAGAGTATATATATATATGTAATATGGAGTTATAACTCAATTTATTAAGTTGTTTTGTCATGTGTGAACTAAGAAAATCTAGTAACATGGACATGTAAAGTAAGATTAAGTTTCGGGGGCAGCTAGGTGGTGCAGTGGATAGAGCACCTGACCTGGAGTCATGAGGACCCGAGTTCAAATGCAGCCTCAGACACTTGACACTTACTAGCTGTGTGACCCTGGGCAAGTCACTTAACCCCAATTGGTACACACACACACAAATATGAAAAGTTTCAAAACCATGAAGAGTTTTTAAAGTCATGAGTAATTGGTGTTTAACTATGAAGTTATTTATATTTTATTCAACCCTTCAAAGTCAAAATTAAATTTATTTAACCCCAAAAAGAGTTTTATCAGTTCAAAAAATAAAGAATGCTCATTTGTCTGGATGCTGGCACTATGAATACATATTCTCAGAGACAATAAAACAGTTCATCTTAAAAAGTCATTTATTACTTCCTCTATGCCAAGTATATTACTAGAATATTAACCCAATACTCATATTTTAAAAGCTGTCATCCTTCAGGATATTTGAATAAAGGATTTTCAGAACATAGAACACAACCCTTGAAATTTCAGACAGTTATATGAGAGGGAGAAAATAAAAAGCTCTCACATACCAGTTGTGAACCATTAACTTCTGCACAGCCAGAAGAGCATTATAGCGAACCTGCTGGTCCTCATGATGCATATGGTTCATTACCAGCTGCTTCCCACCAAGCTGCTCAATAACCCTGTGGAAGAGAGGAGACTTTGTGATGGTGATGCCAGTATTTTCAACCCCTTGCTGTTAAGTAAAAAGTTCAACCAGTTATAGATAAGACATCAAGAGATTTTTAAAAGTAAATTTGATGCATTAGTAACCATACCAAAAATGCATGTACTTGTATCCTGAATATCTTTTTCTGAAGGTGGAAGTATGTTTGTTCCATTTTAGGCTCTAAGATGAAAAGTCTGTTATTTCCATCTCCTGCTATACCATGTACATACATATTTGTATGTATGTCTGTGCGTGTGTGTGTGTGTGTGCGTGTGCGTGTGTGTGTGTGTGTGTGTGTATGTGCATGCTCACACATGCATGCATAAAAAGCTCCATTAAGGAGGTTGGATCTTGAAAGGAGGAACTTTCAAGAGATGAGGATGACAATAATCACAGCTCACCTTTTTGTACTGAGTTAAGATTTGTGAAGCACTTTACATTCATTCCCATTTCATCCTCACCAAAGATAGTTTATGTCCCATCTTGAAGATGAGAAAAGTAGGGATCAGGTCTAATAGAATTTTCTACTTCAAGACGAAAGGACCAAAGAGGTATCTAGTTCACCATCCTCACTTTATAGATGAAGAAAGTGAGGCTCATGGAGGTGACGTAACTTGCCCAAGACCGTCTGAGCGCGAAGCAGCAGAGCTGAGATTTGAGTGCAGACGCTCTCACTCCAAATTCAAATACTGGCAGGATTTCAAAACTAGAGCCTTGTGTACTACAGTTTATACTTTATTTTACTTCATTATTATTTTTTTTTTCAGTGAGGCAATTGGGGTTAAGTGACTTGCCCAGGGTCACACAGCTAGTAAGTGTTAAGTGTCTGAGGCCAGATTTGAACTCAGGTACTCCTGACTCCAGGGCCAGTGCTCTATCCACTGCGCCACATAGCTGCCCCATTTTATTTTATTATTATTCTTTATTTTACTAAGGAATGAGCAGCACTAAAAATTTCTAAGTAAATGAGTGACACCATCATACCAATATATTTGGAAGCATATTCAGGAAGCCATGCAGGAGAGAGACTAAAATGCCTCAGCATTAGCTCTATTGAGGGGCTGAGTATGGAAGCTCGAGGAACCTAGTGCCCTATAGTCAAGTGTTACTTTGGTACAGGTCAGTGACACAACAGCAGAACTCAAGAAGGACATACTGTCCTTTACCAGTCAGAGTGGAAGCCCCAAGCCCAGCCCTATTTGAGACTGATTTGGAGGGAAACTCCATCCTTTCTCAGGAATCTCCTACCCTGGAGTCCACAGTGACTCTATCCTAATCACAGTAACAATGCTGAAGCCAAGAAGGAAGAATTCTTAAGCTAACAAAGGAGATGAAGGAAATCACAAAAGATAAAATAGACAATTTCAATGATTACATGAAATTTGAAAAGTTTTGCAAAAAGAAAACAACACTATCTATTCCTGGTGTTAATCTTATCTGCCTCGCAGCATTTCAAGTCCTTTAGAGGAGGTGGTCACCAAGAATTTAGTGATGATCAAGTGATCATAACAAGTGAAAAGAACATACTGCATGTTTAAAGGTTGTTCTGGTTGCTTTTTTTTTAATATGTGAAAAGTTGTATGGCTTAATTATTTTACTTTGTCCTTGATAATTTATGCACTGTTGCAAAAACAAAACTGTCACAAAGTACACGGGCAGCCTTCTAGAAATGATAGGTTCCATTAGATGATTATTTGTTAAACCAACAGAAGCAGACCACCATGTCAACATGGGAAAGAGTATAAAGAGAAAAGAAAAGGCCTAGTAAAGAATCTTCTTGGATTCCCACACCTAGTAGGTAGAAGGAAAAAGCTAAGGAGACAAACTAAGAAAAGTAAGATACACAAGGCATACCAGGAAAGAGCAATGTCAAAGCAGACAAGAGAGCTAGTCAACAGTGCCAAATGCTATAAAAAGCCAAGAAAGATGACAAATGAGAAGACAAATTAAGTATTTGTTTCTTGATCTTTGAGAAAGTAATTTTAGAGGAAATATGAGTTGTGAAGTCAGAATGCAAAGAATGAGTGAATGGGTGGTAAGGAAGTGGGAGAAAGTGCAAAATACTTTTTCTAGGACTTTAGTAGTGACATGGGATGGAAAATAGAGGTAAGAGCTTGAAGAGTTAACTGAGTGGGGGCAGCTAGGTGGCACAGTGGATAAAGCACTGGCCTTGGATTCAGGAGGACCTGAGTTCGAATCCAGCCTCAGACACTTGACACTTACTAGCTGTGTGACCCTGGGCAAGTCACTTAACCCTCATTGCCCCACAAAAACAAAACAAAAAAATTTAAGAGTTAATTGAGTCAGGTGAAGGTTTGTAAGGATAGGGAGACATGACAATATTTATAGGCAAAAGAAATAAATAAATACAGATAGACTGAAAATGAATGAGAAAGGGAAATGGTGAAAAGGACAAGATCTGACTGAGAAGGGAATAGAGGGCACAAGTAGAGGGACTAACCTAAGGGAGAAAGGGCCATCTTTCCCTCTAAGACTTGTGGGAAGAAGATAGGTGAAGATATAAAGAGGTTTTAAACTATAGGGGAAAAATTTGAATGCGTTAATGACAGTCTCAAGCCAAGAAAGCTAGGTGGATAAAGAGTACCAGACCTGGAGTAATGAAGAACTGGGTCTGAATCCTAGCTTAGATATTCACTAGCTATGTGATGCTGGGCAAGTTTCTCTACCTCTCTCAGCCCCATTTTCTCATCTGTAAAATTAGGATAATATTAGCACCTACCTTATAGGAGAATTGTGAGAATCAAACCAAATGAAATAATATTTTAAAAGAACTTGGGGCAGTTAGGTGGAGCAGTGGATAGAGTACCGGCCCTGGAGTCAGGAGTACCTGAGTTCAAATCTGGCCTCAGACACTTGACACTTACTAGCTGTATGACCCTGGGCAAGTCACTTAACCCCAATTGTCTCACCTCCCCCCGGCCAAAAAAAAAGAAAAGAAAAGAACTTGTAAACTTTAAAGTCCTATACATAAACGTTAGCTGCTGTTACTATCTTCTTAGTAAAGCAGGAGGGTAAAGTCATCTGCTGTGAGAGAAGGGGAGTAGAGGCAGAGTTGGGGACTTGGGAAGGTTTAAAAGATTCATTGTAAGGGGCAGCTAGGTGGTGCAGTGGATAAAGCACTGGCCTTAGATTCAGGAGGACCTTAGTTCAAATCCAATCTCAGACACTTGACACTTACTAGCTGTGTGACCCTGGGCAAGTCACTTAACCCTCATTGCCTTGCAAAAAACAAACAAAAACATTCATTGTACAGAATGTAAATGGGTATTAATCAGAACTGTTTAAAAAAAAAAAAAAGCAATGTCTTGCTTTGTTGAGGGTTCACCTGAATTTAGATCATAGGTATTTAAAGTATACTCAGTCACCAGTTTGGTGAATTTCAAAGATGGTAGACTAGGGGAGACAAGCTCCTTAAATAAGGGCAGGGTCTCTTTAATTTGTCTTTGGTCTTTTATATAGTGCTTAGTAAAGTGTTTGTCTTAAATATAGTAAGCCCTTAATAAATGCTGACTGGCCAAGGGACTGACTAATACAGTGTGAACAGCAAAAGGACAAAGGGACAAGGAATTCGAGACTGTCTGCAAAGATAACACCAAAAGCACATTGGTAAACTGATTATAGAATCTAAACTTGGAAAGGAAGAAAGTGAAAAGTGGGTGGGATTGAGGATTCGGAGGTCATGATAAAGACAAAAAGGTTTAAGAGAAGTGCAACTGTGGGAAAAGTGAAAAATGGGGAGATTTTTCAGAGAGCATAATTTTCTTTTGTTTTTGTTTTTGTTTTTGTTTTTGCGGGGCAATGGGGGTTAAGTGACTTGCCCAGGGTCACACAGCTAGCAAGTGTCAAGTGTCTGAGGCCGGATTTGAACTCAGGTACTCCTGAATCCAGGGCCGGTGCTTTATCCACTGCGCCATCTAGCTGCCCCAGAGAGCATAATTTTCACAGGTCAACAGCTTGGAGAGAAACAGTTTAGGATGATAATGAAATCCAAGATACAAAGGAGGGGGGAAGGGAAGGCAAGTGAGGTATAGTGGAAATGGAGGTTATTGAAGTTAAGAAGGTGGATTAAAGGGGAGTTAATCTTTTGAAAAGTGTAAGTAACCAAGTAACTATGAGAATCTGTATGCAGTGCCAAGAAGCAACAGTTAGAACTGAACATGGAACAACTGCTTGGTTTAAGATTGAAAAAAGAATGTGACAATTATTGTCACCTTATTTATTTAACTTATATGTAGAGTATATCATATAAAATGCCAGACTGGATGAATCAAAATCCAGAATTAAGGCTGCCAGGAGTTAACAATCTCAGATATGCAAATGATACCACTCTGATGGAGTAAATGAAAAAGAATTAAGACCACCCTTAATGAGAGTAAAAGAGGAGAGTATAAAAGCTGACTTAAAGTTTTACATGAAAAAAACTAAGATCTTGGCAACTGGTCCTATCACTTTTGGCAAAAAGAGGGAGAAGAAATGGAAGCAGTGGCAGACTGAAATTAAAAGACACTTGTTCCTTGGAAGGAAAACTATGGCAAATCTGGACAGCATACTAAAAAGCAGACATCACCTTGCCAACAAAGGTCTACAATAGTCAAAACTAGGGTTTTTCCAGCAGCAATGGCTATTAGAGTTGAAGTATAAGGAAAGCTGAGTGCCACAGAATCAACGCTTTCAAACTGTGGTGCTAGAAAAGACTCTTGAGAGTCCCTTGGACAGCAAGGAGATCAAATCAGTCAATATTTAAAGAAATTAATTCACACTATTCATTGGAAGGACAAATAGTGAAGCTGAAACTTAAATTCTCTGGTCACATAATGAGAAGACAGACAGGGCTCACTGGAAAAGACCCTGATGTTGGGAAAGAAGGTAAAAGGAGAAGAGGATGGCAGAGGATGAAATGGAAAGATAGTGTCATGGGAGCAATGAACATGGGCTTGGACAGATTTGGGGAGATAACAGATGATAGAAGGGGCTGGCATGCTATGGTCCATGGGGTCACAAAGAGCTGGACGGGACTGAACAACTGAATGACAACAAGAAACTGAAAGAAGCAGAGAGAGGGTCTGCAAGCAGAATTGTGGTGCAACAAGTTCTGTAAACTTCTAAAGAGGGTCCTGTGTTAGAAACTGTTAAGAGGAAGAAGAGATTCAGGATAAAATGGAGTTGCTAACAACAAAGAAGGATTCCAGAAGACATGAAAAGGAAGGGACAAAAAAAGATAGGAGCTGGAGTAAGACAGGACTGAATTAGATATGGTTTAGAGTAGCACAGGAAAGAAAAGTTTAGCAATTAAAAGAGCAGGAGGTAGGAATCTGCTGGCTAAAATAGATTGTCTAACCATAAAAGAGAAAAGGAAACTAACTTCTGTATAGGTTAAGCTGTTATTTAATATTATGACATTTACATTTTAAAGTTCTCACTAATTTGCAGAAAAAGTCAAAGACTAGGGTAAAACAGTCAAACACCACCACCAAATCCAGATAATATGAATTATATGTAATACATGATATTAAGGCTTTGAATGATACTACCCACTTCCCACTATTCAATATGCATATTTTCATACATTTCTTGTTTTGGGGGGGGGGGAGGCCTGGCAGGGCAATGAGGGTTAAGTGACTTGCCCAGGGTCACACAGCTAGTAAGTGTCAAGTGTCTGAGGCTGGATTTGAACTCAAGTCCTCCTGAATTCAGGGCCAGTGCTTTATCCACTGCCCCACCTAGCTGCCCCCCATACATTTCTTTTAAATACACAACTTATCTACTCAATCACAAAGATACAATGGAAAAAGTGCTGAATTTGGAGACAGAAGAACTAAATTCAAATCCTGGCTTTGCCACACGTGTGACCTTGGACAAGTCACTTAACATAGAGGTGTCAAAATCAAAGCCTGTGGGCTGACCAGAACCAGATTAAAATGTAATTAAGAGGGGGCAGCTAGGTGGCACAGTGGATAGAGCACCGGCCCTGGAGTCAGGAGTACCTGAGTTCAAATCTGACCTCAGACACTTAACACTTACTAGCTGTGTGACCCTGAGCAAGTCACTTAACCCTCACTGCCCCCCAAAACAAACAACCAAATAAACAAAACAAAAAAACAAAATGTAATTAGGAAATGTTTAACAAAATAAATAAAAATAAAATACAATATAGATGATGCTTGTTTGTGGTTTTCTAAATTAATATGAGGCTGCAAGGATACTGGGCCGAATGTATTTCTATTTAAATTTGATACCACTGACTCCCTGGGCCCCAGATGCCTTACTATAAGATGAGAAAATTGGATTCTATGATTTCTAAGGTTCATGAAAGCTCAAAATTGATAATCTTATGATCTGCCAAATCTGTCCTTTTCCCCCATCACCATAAACTGTTCATCTTGATCTCTCATCATCTTGATCATTACAACTTCATTTCTATAGCATGAGCTCAACTTTTAGTGTGGCACAGACCCCTTTGGCAGTCTGCTGAAGTTGGTGACCTTCTAAGAACAATGTTTTTAAATGTATAAATTGGAATATATCAAATTACAAAGGAAACCAACCATATCCAAATACTGTTATCAAAATTTTTTAATTCACAGACTTCAAGTTCAGAACCCTGTTCTACAGATTCCTTGTCACTAATAAACACCTAGTCCATCAATCAAAGCTATAGTTAAAACAGTTTTTTCCACTTTAAAACTGTCACACATTCTCCTATAAACTTGCAGTTGCTCCCTTTTGTATTAAAGATCAGGACTAAGTTCCTCAACCTCTAAAGTTCTGTATCTTACCAGTATAACTCAGCCTAATTAATTTTCCTTTTAATCTCCCACTCTCCCTCTTTTCCTTTGATTAGTCTGTACCAAAAATATGATTATCCCCCTCTTCCTCCTAACTATGTTCTTTAACTGAAATGTTCTCCTATAATCAACTTCTAAGTTATTTAAATTGCCAATAGAAAGCCCCTCCCTTCTCTGTGAAGATTTCCCTAATTATAAGAGACAGAACCTTCTCTGAAATGTATTCCTTAAAACGAACAGTTCACTAACCACTCTACAAAAAAAGCACCCTTTGCATACAAATCATTTCACTTGTTTCTGATGTTTGTCAAAGGAAACCAAAAAAGGAATAGTCAGAGAGAGAAAAAGAACAACATAATACTACAATAATGGGAAAGTAAAGAAGTTGGAATGCCCAATAGTATCAAATGCTGCAAAGAGACCAAGAACAATGGGAAATGAGAAAAAGCCACTGGAGGCAAAGATTGCAGCAGTTTATCTTATTCTAAGACCATCATATCTTATTCCTCCTTTTGGATTATAAGTTCCCTTACAGAAGGGACTGTGTTGTTCTCCAACTTTATATTTTTAATGCTTAGCAACACTGTGCTTTGCACACAGCAGGAACTTAAGAAATATTTGTTCAGGGGGCGGCTAGGTGGTGCAGTGGATAAGGCACCAACCCTGGATTCAGAAGGACCTGAGTTCAAATCCAGCCTCAGACACTTGACATTAGCTGTATGACCCTGGGCAAGTCACTTAACCCTCATTGCCCCGCCAAAAAAAGAAAGAAAACGAAATATTTGTTCAATTGAAACAGTCAGTCATGAGTAAAGTGCAATATAAATGGGTCTTCAGAATATAAAGAAAAAATATTTTTAAAGAAATAAAACAGGCTCCATTACAATAGTAAAATAAAAATATTGATGCTAATCACGTTTCAAATACTGTAAAGTCTCTTACCGTTTACCTCGTGGGTAATGTCGTACATATTCTCCCACATCATGAGCAGCAACAGCTAAGACCTGTGGATCATCTGACACCTCCAGAAGCTTTGTCAAGATTCTAAAATAAAAATTTAAATAGATTTTAGGAGTTTTTTTCCTAAATATTTACAGCAATATGTAGTTAGTAAAAAAAAAAAAATTCATCTGGATTAGTCCCATTTTCCTACTGACTTGCAACACTGGGGATGCTTTATAATAGCACTATTTAAATGGATCCATTATTTCATACACATAAATATATTTCTTCACCTGTACAAAAAGCAATCTATTGGGGGGCAGCTAGGTGGCACAGTGGATAAGGTGCCAGCTCTGGATCCAGGAGGACCTGAGTTCAAATGCGGCCTCAGATACTTGACTCTTACTAGCTGTGTGACCTTGGGCAAAGTCACTTAACCCTCACTGCCCCACCAAAAAAAAAAAAAAAGGCAATCTATTTATCCCTTCTCATTTGGTGCAACTGGTATCCAAGTCTTTACCCAAACCTTATATGGAAGCCTAAAAAAATATCCTGGAATGGAAGCCTTATTCTGTTTCTTTTAACATTTCAAAAACGTTAGTTAGTGCTTTGCGGGCTGTCCATTACCCTTCATTTGTATTAGATGGCAAGGCCACCTCCTTTACTGATCATAAATTTTACTACGAAACACTAATTCTGTGTTGTCATAATTCAGACAAAGGTTGTGCTCTGTCAAACCTTTTCTTCATTGAAAGTAGAAGTAATATAGCCTCTCTCTGTTTACAAACTGTAGGAAACATATTAGATAATTTCAGTCCCTTTCTGATAGAGAGAAAAACCTACAACCACTTAATATGATACATAACAGTGGAAATAAAACTGAGCAACATTTTAAATATTTAGGACAAATCACTTTAAAAGCACTTTCAATGAAGTACCTATTTGTATGAAAAATAAATTGATTTCCAAATTACAAATCATTATTTTATCTATATATTAAAAACTTTTATTAGACAACAGTTTGAATGACAGCTCCCTTTTTAGGCAAAGTACAAGTTACTATACATATCTGAAAATAGTAAAAATTTATTTGAAAGTATTATGGAATTTAGAAATTACATCATTTTAAAAACTGAGGAAGTATGAATTTAAATTTACCATTACTGACTGATCTACTTCAGCTTTAAATTTCTTTGATACACCTTTCCTCCTTTATACACTCTCCCCAGAAAGATTCTTTGACAAATGGTTAATGATATGTAAGCATCTTTACTGTTATTCTGTATAGCTAGCTATGAGTTATAAAATACCATAGGTTGCAGAAAATTAAAGCTGTGTGTTAACCAAAGAGAAAGAAAGATACAGCGTGGTATGCATGAATAGGCATATTACCAAAGAAAAATATGGCAAATAGATATTAGAGAGATGTACAATTGAATCAATAAGCCTTTATATAAGCACTGACCATATTCGTGGCACTGTGCTTGGCATTAAGGATATGAACAGAAAAGTGAGGCAGTCCCCGTCCTCAAGGAGCTGACTTTCTATTGGAGATGTAAGTCAGAAGTAGAAGAAAGGTTTTGTAGCATGAATGAGGCCTATTCTATAAATAGCCCACATGTTACACACAAGATGTCAAGAGAATTAGAAGAAAACCCCTTGGGATCAGATGGAAATCTTTTTCAGGATGATTTAAAGGATAATGGCAAGAGGCACACAAAGAAGGTATGAATAGATTATGATACGCACAGCTAGAAATGTAGCAACTTTGAGGACACTACAAAATTACTGAAGTAAATGCAAAGTCCTCGATTGTTAGGACTCAATGTCAAAATAAAAACCATAGTCACTTCCCTTTGAAGCAGTTTCCATTCTACTGGGAGATATAACATGTACATAAATATAAAAATAAAAGATGATTTAAAGCAGCAGAGAAAACTAACAAGGGGGGGGCGGCTATCCCACAGATTTCACAGAGAAGGCATCCTATGAGCTAAGCCTTGAAAGAAGATAAGGATTCTGACAGGCAGAAATAAAGAGGTAGTGGATTACAGGCATGGAAAGGAGTCTATAAGAAATGATGAGCAGGCAGACTTTGGAAAAACCTGGACTTACATGAACTGATGCAAAGTAAAGTGGGCAGAAACAGAACACTGTACACAGTAACAGCAACATTGCACAATGATCAACTATCAATGACTTAGCTATTTCTCAGCAATACAATGATCCAAGACAATTCCAGAGGTGTCATGAGGAAAACTGCTATTCCATCCAAAGAAAGAACTAATGGAATCTGAATACAGATTGAAGCATACTATGTTCATCTTCTTTCATTGTCCTGAGCAGAAATTTTAATTCTTTCAAAGCTGTTTTTTAAGGATGTAGTATATAAATTGTTCTCCAAGTTCTGCTCACTTAAATCTGCATTAGTTCATAGAAGTTGTGGTAAAAATTATTTCTGGTAAAGATTAATATTGCAGTTTTTAGCTGACTCATTTGGGAGGGGCCACACCTGGCCCACTCTGAGGTTCTGTATGCTACTGAGGTCAGAAGGAGAACTCTCCATAGGCAGTTTTTGAAGGACCTCCCCTTTTGGGGGAGGAAAGATTGAACGCTCCTTGAAGGGAGGTGGAGGGTTCTTCCAGAATGCTAGCGGTCTAGCAGGCGCTTTTTCTTCTCCCCTTGCAGTGGTGGCACATGTACACTCTGTCTCAGGCGACTGCTGTTTTGGTGGCTCGAGCAACTATAGACTGTCCGGGTTTGGTGAGTTAATTACGGAAAACCCTAAACTCCTTTGAACTAGCTTAATTGGAAACAGTCTTAGGATTAAATAGGTTAAGTTTAGAGTTAAGAGTATTTATCTGTATTTCTATTTTCCTACTTCCTTATCTTTGATTTTTTATTAGTTTCACCTTTGTTGTTTAATTAATTCCCAAGTAATAAAATCTGATCCTTTTGTGAACTAAAGCTTAGAGGCTCCTTTCTTATTGGCCTGAGAGAAATATCTAAAAAGGGCAGTTCAGAGGGGAGGGTGAACCTAAAACGTCCCTCATATTTCCAGGACCTCAATATTAAGGCGAGTCACCCAAATAACGCTCCATATATCAAGTTTTGGCCCTCACAAAGTCTTTCCAGATTTCTCTGACATAATCTACTTTATCATTTCTTATAACACAATAGTATTCCAACATACACTATAATTTTTTCAATCTTACCTCAATAGCTGAGATCTTAGAGTTTATCAAGCATGTAGCTGTGTTCACTTGCTTTTCCTTTATGTTACCCAAATAATCTGTGCCATTGATGGACCTCTCTACTTTATAACCAATACCAAATGGTCATTTTAATAATAAACATTTTATTTATAGTTTTGAGTTCCAAAGTTTATCCCTCCTTACGTCTCTCCCCCTCACCTCCCTGAGGCAGTAAACAATCAGATATGGGTTATACAAGTGCAATTAGTAAAACATTACTATATATTAGTCATTTTGTACAAGAAAACTTAAATAAAGGAAAAAAATGAAAAAAAGTAAAAAACAGCATGCTTCAGTCTGTGTTCAATCAGTATCAGTTCTTTCTTTAGAGACGGATAATGTGCTTTATCATTAGTCCTTTGGGATTGTCTTGGCTCTTCCATTGCTGAGAATAGTTAAGTCATTCACAGTTCTTCATCAAACAATTTTGTTGTCACTGTGCACAATATTCTCCTGGTTCTGCTCACTTCACTATACATCAGTTCATACAAGTCTTTCCAGCCCTTTCTGAAATCATCCTGCTTGTCATTTCTTATAGCACAATAATATTCCATCACCATCATATACCAAAGCTTGTTAAGGCATTCCCCAAGTGATGGGGAATCTTTTGAGTTCCAATTCTTAGCCATCACAAAAAGAGCTGCTAGAAGTATTTTTGTACAAATAAGTACTTTTCTCTTTTTTGGGATGTCTTTGGGATATAAACTTAGCAGTGGCAATACTAAATCATTTTGATAATTACTGTAATTTGAAATTTGATATTATTAGGCCCCCTTTCTTCCAACCTTTTTTCATTATTTCTGGTGAGATTCTATATCTCTGGTTGCTCCAGATGAATTTTATTAACTGGGTTTTTTTTAGCTCTATAAATAAATCCTTTGGTGTACAGTAATTTTTATTTTATTGGCTTAAACTATTCATAACCAATTAATATTTCTCCAAGTATTTAGTTCTGTCTGTATTTGTGTAAAGGATGTTTCATAGTTGTATTTATACAGTTCCTATGTCTGTCTGGGCAGGCAGACTCAACTTCTGTTTAAACAGAAATACTCTTTCTCTCTTCTCGTTGGATTTTGTTGATGATATGCAGAAATGATTAGTTATGTGGATTTATTTTACACAGTACAAATTTGCTGAAGTTACTAATTGCTTATACTACCAGATATGACTGTGAATATACTTATGGATTCCATGCTAAAAGAAAATACATATATTTCAGACTCATCTTGAATACAAAATGTTAACAGGCAGATATAATCCTAGAACTTCAGGAGCAATTTAAAATGTGAGTTATAAAAGTGTGAGAATATTAACTTGGGGAGAGAATATTAACAGGGAGAGAAATATCTGCAACTAGTACAAGCTTGATGCTTTCCCCAAATATTGCTAACACCAGCATGCTAATAATGGGCAGTCCAGCATCACCATTACTAGCTAGGAAAGCTATGGATTTTCTCGCTCCCCAATCCAATCCCCATTGCTGCACTGCTTGGTTCCCACCAGACAGTAGATGCTGAATCCCAAAACAATTCCCTGTTCTACCAGAGGCAACTCAAAGTCCCACTGTACTCTGACCCCTGAATTCATTATCATATCGCTTAAGGACCATCTGTTCTATCTTTGCTCCCCAAGGTCCTTGGGGACTTGCCATCTCCCCTGCTACTTGCCAGAACCTGGGTACCACCTGGCCTTTCTGTTAGCCATAAAACTGAGTTGTCCTTTATGTATTATCTCACAAGGGCATTGGCTGCCTCGATTTTTCTATTTGTAAGCCTAGTACTCAAGGAAATACTTTGTATATAGTAAGTTTTATATCTTCTTTTTCATTCAATTCCATTCCATTCCAGCTAAGAGGGCATCACACGTAGCCAGCTGGAGAGGAGGGGCTCCCGTGGCAGGAAGGGAAGTGTCTGATTCCTACAGACAGGCAGCCTTGAATACTTCCCTCTTGTCTCTAGTAAGCCTAAAGGTTTATCTAAAAAGTTAGTTAAAAATTGATTCTACCAGTTATTATGAGAATTATGTTGAATTTGTTGTTGTGCAATCATTCAGTCATGTCAGATTCTTCATGATCCTGTGGACCATGCTTTTCATGGGGTTTTCTTGGCAAGAATATTGCAGTGTTTTGCGATTTCCTTCTCCAGTGGATTAAAGCAAACAAAGGTTAAATGACTTGCCCAGAGTCATACAGATATTAAGTGTCTGAGGCCAGATTTAATCCAGGTCTTCCTGACTCCAGGCCCAGCACTCTTATCCACTGAGCCATCTAGTTGCCCCTATTATCTTCAATAGAAACCCTTTAAAATTAGTGGCATTATTTTTAGTTATACAAAGAACCTAACAACCAACATATGTTTGTACAAAGTCTAACATTTATTATCTTATTTAAGGCTCTGAAACACCCTATAAGGTGGGAATTACAAAGAATATTAGACTTGTTTTTCAAATGAGGACATTGAGTCTCAGAAATTGCCCACTGTTATACATTTAGTAAGTGTCAAGGACATCTGAACAGAGTTCTTCTCCTAGTTCCGGATTCACTACACAAAACTTTTCCAATATGTTCATGAAGTCTTTTGTGTACAAGATAAATGACTTTAAAACAGATTAACAGCATAACTAGTTCAAATGTCAGAAAATAGTTGATTTGTCAAAGTAAAAATCAACTTAATTAATTAAATCGAAGTAATTGCTTTAAAATCAATCAACATTTATTAAGTACACATTATATGCAAGGCCCTGTGGAATGTAACCGGGGCTACAAAGACAAAACAAAACAGTTTCTGTCCTCAAGAAGCTTACCTTCTACTTTATGTATTTCCATTTAAATATACACGAGTAAATAATTATGATGCAAAAACTTTAGAATTTTTTCTTCTTATTGCCACTAGCCTTCTTGTAATCCTATATACATATGTACATGAAATAAAAATTGTATCTGCAGAAGCTACATTTCTTTATATTCTGTGTTCTTAATGCATACCCTACAGTAAAATACATTGCATGGTAAATGATTGATAATTGCAATTTTTATCATACAAGAAGAGCTTTAGAAATCTTCATTATAAAAGTAAAATTAAATCAATATAACCTTCATTTTAACCTGCTGATAACTTTATCATTGTTAATAAGTAGACATGTGATCTTGAAAAAATCATTACCACCACAACCTCCTCATATTCATTTAGTTCTTTAAGGTTTACAAAATATTTCTTATAACTTTATGAACTAGGTCACAAAACACATCACAAGAGAACATAGATTCTGCCCTATTCCTTTCCTTCAAGTTAACAATACATAAAACAGAGCTATTTTTAAGTTAAATTTTTACTCAACATGAAGGTAATCAAGGGCAGCTTTGCCTTAGATAAAAGGATTTTGTAATAAATGTTTTCTTTGGTATTAGATATGTATTTTGGTCAAGTCTAGATTTCTTATGAGTTGTTCACTATCACAATTATTTACTTGAAAGATATCATAGGCAAATATGTAATTTTTAAATATTTAAAATATATAAATATAAAAGATTTTTTAAAGTGCCATTAGGTACTATTGGAAGTACATACATCAAGGAACTCCAAAAACAAGCCTAAATCTATGAGTCAAGTCCTCTGAGCAAAAGGTGACATATATTTAGAACATATCCTGCTTTTATCTGTGACCATGCCATGTTCTTCACTCCAGTAGAATGTGAGCACCTGAGGGACAAACTGTCTCACTTTTATATTTGTATTTCATGTTTGGAATATAGTAGGTACTTAATAAATTCTTACTAATTTAAAACTTTTAAAGAAACACAAACTCATTTCAATCTAAAAAATCTAAACATGATAAATCAGGGTCATTTTTTTTTTTTAATAGAGAAGAACTTACTTCAACAGCTCATAGTTCTTTTCATTTAACCTCGAAGCATTCTCCCTCCAAAATTTCTCTGATTTATGAACAGGGCTCCATTCCAGCCTTCCTGATTTGAGTTCTGAACTGTATTCATCAAATGAGCTACAAAAATATTTTAAAAAATTTAAGTTATATCACTAATAACAATAAAGCTAGAACCAAAAGGTTTTCCCATTACCCCCAGTAATACAAATTCAAATATTCTAAACTTCAAACGAGATATAATTATATTGAAAATAAGGAAACTACTATTAACATTGAAATTTAATAAAACTTTCATAGCATCTTTTATGAAATTTAAATAAAATTCACTATCAGGACAGAATGGCACCTGCCATGAATAAGTATGTGAAATCACAAGATAATACAACTGGAAGAGACAAGAGGCACATAGATACAGAGCTGAAAGGAACCTCAGAGAAGATCTAAATTCCTCATTTACAGGTGGAAAAACTGACACCCAAAGAAGGTAATTTATCTAAAAGTAAAAGCGGTATTAAGAGACAGAGCTGGCATGTGACCTCATGTCCTCTGTCCCCAAATATGATGCTATTTTCACTGTCAAACGCTCCCTAATCATAAGTATGAAAAGTTATAGTCAAGCTAAAATTCTTGGTATAAAGTATATCACACTTAAAATCAGTATATGTCTTTCAATTCCTTACGAGGAAACAGACAAAGTAAATAAAATTATACAACACTAGGAGGTACAGGGGTGTACATATGACTTAACAAGTATAAGTGAGATTTGATGAGATAGAATTCACAATCAGAATATATCAAAGGAAAAATATACCTTTGTTATTTAAAAAGAACAAAGAAAACTATTTTCAACTATATGAAGGCCTGTTCTTTGTAAGAGGACCTAAACAAGTTTTGTAAAAACAAAAACAAAAACCCCAGCTGGCTAGAAGCAAAAATAGGAACATACGGAAGAAATTTCAGAGGCATATTTCAGTTCTATATAAAGAAAAGTTTCCTTATAATTAGCAATGGATAAAAGTGGAATGGGCTACCTTGATAGCTAGAGAATTCCCCCATCTCAGGAGGTCTGGTAAAGGTTTTATTACTTCCTCTTAGAGATGCTATAGAAAGGATTCTTGTTATATTTTGAAATAGATGATTAGACATAAATGAGATTCTGTGATTAAATGAAATCTGACTAAAGGGAAGATGAAGTAGCACTATTATGTGAAACACAAATACCTTTTTAAATACAAGAACATGAAGGGGAAGGCACAGTGCAGAACATTTGGTTGAAGACTGAAGGGAAGGAACAGGTAGTCAGTCAAAAAACATTCACTGGGGCAGCTAGGTGGCACAGTAGATAGAGCACCGGCCCTGGAGTCAGGAGTACCTGAGTTCAAATCCAGCCTCAGACACTTAACACTTACTAGCTGTGTGACCCTGAGCAAGTCACTTAACCCCAATTGCCTCACTAAAACAACAACAACAACAATAACAACAACAACAAACACTCATTAAGTGCTTACTGCACACCAGAAATAGAAAATTATATAGCTATGTGACATAAGCAGGAAAACTGGTAGACGTAAGATAATGTATTTAATGAATAATTTCTCAGCTATCCAAACAACTAGTTGAAGTCTCTTCTGCTAAATGCAGAGTGGCAGATAAATTTATAGACTGTTTTCCTGATAATTTGAGATCTTCATAGAGGATGCATTGAAAGGAATCTTGAAATGAATCCAAATGATCAAGATAGAAGTGACTGTTGAAAGAGGATACAATTGGAACCTACCGAGTAACAACTTTTAATTAAAATTTGTGACAGCCTAGGAAAGAAACTCTAAATATAGAAATATGCCCTAAAAATTACGAATCAGATTTCAAAAGTTAAAAAAAAAACAGTCATGATACCATGTTCAAGGTCTCTAAAAAGGAATAAACATCTCTCAAAAACTTAAATTTTTATGAAGGATGAAGGAAATGGGGAGCCACATAAAAAGATGAATATAGGGGCAGCTAGGTGGAGCAGTGGATAAAGCACTGGCCCTGGATTCAGGAGTACCTGAGTTCAAATTCAGCCTCAGACACTTGACACTTACTAGCTGTGTGACCCTGGGCAAGTCACTTAACCCCCACTGCCCAGCAAAAAAAAAAAAAAAAAAAAGATGAATATAATTTAACAGGGAGCTCTCTGATGAGCCTGGGTTTCTGAAGGTCATATATAAAATATGGAAGCAGGATCATATAATCAAGAAAGGATGGAAAAATGGAATGGGTCAATAAAAAAGTGTCAGAAGGACATAAATGAGAACCAACTTGTGAAAAGCAAAAGAAAATAAAATGTGTTTAAAAAGTTCTTATTACTACAAGAAGGAAAAACTAGGAAGGTAAAAGCAACTGATAAAGAAGATATAGAGAGGGGGACAGCTAGGTGGTACAGTGGATAAAGTACTGGCCCTGGATTCAGGAAGACCTGAGTTCAAAGCCAGTCTCAGACACTTGACACTTACTAGATGTGTGATCCTGGGCAAGTCACTTAACCCTCTTTGCCCCACAAAAAAAAAAAAGACAAACAAGAAGATATAGAGGCAAAGCCAAACTATTCAAACATTTTTGCTTCTGTCTTCTTAAGAAGAACCATCTTTTTACGGGAAAAGGCAGAAAAAATATGATTAAGAGAGAATAAGCTTTTGCTAAGATGCAAAAGCAAGTAAGTTCAAATCTTCAAGCCCAGGAAACTGGATCTACTTTTCTGAATCCAAGGATCAAAGATGCTGGGGGGAAGGGGGGGAATTTTTTTTTTTTAATTTTTCATCATGAAACCCTAATCTATCACCTTTAAAAGGTGTCAAGAATAAAAACATTCCAGAGGAGTGGAGATGAGCAAACACCACAATTCTAATAGGGGAAAAAGGTAAATTCTAAAAACTGTAAACCAATGCACTTGATAGAAGTTCCCAGTAAAATTCTAAGACAAATTACCAAGTAAATATTTACATCTTTAAGTATTCATAAAAATGTCTTGTCTTTAAGTATTCACAAAAATGTGTTTGTCTTTAAGTATCTGAGGAACTGTCAGCAGAAGGAGTGTTCTGGTTGGTCCCCAGAAGGCAGAAGTAAGAACAGTGGGTAAAAGTTTCAAAGAAAAGTATTTAGATTTGATATAAGGGAAAATTTGCTTATAATTAATACTATCCAATGGTGGAAAGCAAAAACTAGAGCTTTTGAAGCAAAGTTTGAATGATAACTTCCTTATGCATGTTGGGAAGAAGTTAGATAGGTGATCTCTCTAGTCCTTTCCAACTTTGAAATTCTGTTCCTAAACAGGAATTCTAATGGGAATTAATATAAGCCCTGAACATAAGTAAAAATAATCTATTGCAAGAATACAGGATGGATAGGAGGACTAGATGAGGACTAGTTAACGTGTTAAGAGTTTTAGGTGACCAAAAAACTCAGTAAGGCATCTAATTGGTGTTGCTGCTACTTTCCTTCTCTCTATCCACCTAGACAAGAACACTTAGACTGGAATCTCGACTTTAACACATACTAGCTGTGTGACCATGAGAAAGTCACTGAATTTCTCAGTGGCTGAGCAAAACTCTCAGGCTGTAATTGGCAGCTGAGTAGATGATGTAACAGTTCTCAAATTTTTTTGTCTCAAGACCCCATTATATGCATAAAAATTACTGAGGAATCCCAAAGAGCTTTTGTCTGTGTAAGTCATATCTAAATATATTTACTGCATTAGAAATTAAAACATCTTAGTATTATTATAAAAATAGCTTCGACCTTGCAGATACCCTCAAAAGGTGGTCTCCTTGAGAACGACCCTTTACTGATAAAATAACAGCTAAAGACCCCCAAAAGGAGGGGTAGGGGGAAGAGATCTCATACTCTGTTGTTGCTTTTTTGGGGGGGGGGGTTGGCAGGGCAATGAGGGTTAAGTGACTTGCCCAGGGTCACAGATCTAGGAAGTGTCAAGTGTCTGAGGTTGCATTTGAACTCAGGTCCTCCTGAATTCAGGGCCAGTGCTTTATCCACTGTACCACCTAGCTTCCCCCCTCATACTCTATTAATAGAAAAGTACAGTACCTAAATCAAGAGAATAGTCTAACTTGGCACTAGTCAACCAAATTTCATATTTTATATTCACAAGCTTAAGGAAATCTAGGGAAAAGTAATCTGGGTAGTAGAAAAGTACTCCAATTCACTTACAAAACAGTGCTTTAATCTAGAAAAATGACAACTTAGTTGAGGAAGGGGAGAGAGAGCATAATACCTTTCCATTAATGAAGGGATGAAACTAAATCTTTAAGCCCACAATGCAGAGCCAGGATGAATAGACAGAAGTTAAAAAAAGGCAAATTTTGGTTCAGTGACAGGAAGACCTTCCTAACAATTAAGAATGCCTGAAAATAGAATGGGTTATTGTGTGAGACAGTGAGTCCCCTATTACTACAGGTGTTCAAGCACAAACTGGAGAACCATTTATCTGCAGTATTGTATAGGGAATTCATGAAAGAGGTACATGTTGAACTAAATAACCTATCAGGCCCCTTTCAACTGTAAAATGTCTATGATCATAAATACAAAAACAAAAATGCAACATTATTAATTTATATTTTTGCCATGAATTCAGAACTTGAACAATGTCTTTAGGCACTGAGCCCTTTAGTTTAAAAATAATTAGTCATTAGAAGTGGTTGGTTTTTTTAAATCTCCAACTGTTCTGAACAAAGTATTACTTATGTCTCCATGCTAATTCCCAAAGATGCACTATAGGAAGTAACTGACATTTAGTTCCAAAGAAAGCAAATGAGTCAGGAGGAGGGAGAAAGAGAGCCAACTTTTATATTTATCACCAGGACAGTCATCAGTTAAAGGACTCGGGTAAATGAGCACAAGTTCCTGTATTTCAGGTCTAATGATACCAGAAAAACAGTTTCAAAGAAATGTGGTGAGTACTGTCATCTTTACCTCATTAAGTATTCAGGAAAAATGAGTGTTATGGGGCTTTCTTGGCAAAGATGGCTCCATGAAAGCCCAGGGCTCAGGCATGATAAATAAAAGTATCAGATGATAAAAAGATTCAATATAAAACCAAAAAGAAAAACCAGTGAGTTCTTCCAGTCTGCCCAAAACTACAGGAGTGGAGACACAAATCTGGTTGCGACTATACCCAACAATTACAATAAAATAAAAACGTGTAATATCTTATACAAAAAGGTAAAAGAAAAAAGGGGCTTAGAGCCAAGAAAAGCATAGCCCACAAAAATGAATAAAATTCCACAGTGAAATGGACTTTAAATAGAATACTTTCAAGCATTCCAGAAGCAAAGAATGATTCTGGGCATAATTTCTGAAATATAAACACAGGAATCATGAGAAGCCCAGAATGGCTTATCTATTTGGACAATATTAAGAAGTTAAATGATGATCAAATATTGACCGCTTAATAGGGGGAGATAAAACAACTGTTTGTTCAGAATCATATGGTCTTCAAGGATCAAAGAAGAAAAAACTCTGGACTTGGGTGTGGTTTTGTTTTATTTTTTAAGGGTTTTTAAAAGGGAAAGAAAAATTATCATAAATTTCTATTTGAAAAAGATCTTGAAGGCTTCATTTTACATGTAAGAAAATAAGCATGTAGCAGTTAAGTGATTTCATCAGTAACAGAGCAGTTAAGTATCTGAGAAGGGATTTGAACCAAACTCAGGTTTTCCTGACCACAAAGTCCAACGGCCTAACTTCAACATTAGAAAAAATATTATTAACAAAACAGATAAAGAAGGAATCCTAACAAATTTCTTCTAAAAGACAAATATGATACTGAGGTCTAAAGCAGGAGGTGGTAAAGAAAAGAACTACAGACCAATATCTCTAAAGAATATTGATACAAAATAATTACAAAATATTATCAGAGAGGTTACAGCAACATATTCAAAAGACTATTGTTGTTCATGTACAAACCAGATTTATATAAGGAATGTAGGGCTTGGTCAATATTAGGAACTAAAAACAACAGGCCACATTAATAACAAAAACTATTTTAAAATCTTATATAAACTTCAACAAAATACAACTGAATTATGCAAAAGAAAATACTAAGAATCATAGAAGTAAATAGACTCTTCTTTAATATAGCAAAAAACTTTTTAAATTCAAAAGTTAACTTTATCTGTAGAAGTCTTTCCATTAAGAACAGGGTTAAAGCAACAACAGGAACAGGGTTAAAGAAGCAGCTGGTAGTGCAATGAAAGCACAGTGGTTAGAGCACTGGGCCTAGTCAGGAAGAACTGAGTTCAAATCTGCCTTCAGACACTTACTAGCTGTGTAACAGCTAGTGGACAGTGTGGACAAGTAACTTAATCTGTCTGTTTCCTCAATTATAAAGTGAGGATAATAATAGCATCCACCTCCAAAGTTGGTTGTGAGAATCTAATGAGATAATTTTTTAAAGTGATTAGTCCAGTGCCTAGCACATACTATATACTATGTAAATACTTATTCCCTTCCCCTAAAGTAAGAATGACCATCATTACTAATAATTTATTAGACAGCTATAGCAATAAAACAAGGAAAATAAATCGAGGAATAAAATGTAAGCAACAGATAAAAAAAATTATTGTTCTTTGTAGATTATATGATTATTTATAGAACACAAAAAATTCAATTAAAATTAACAGAAAGGGGGCAGCTAGGTGGTGCAGTGGATAGAGCACCAGCCCTGGATTCAGGAGGACCTGAGTTCAAATCCGGTCTCAGACACTTGACACTTACTAGCTGTGTGACCCTGGGCAATTCACTTAACCCCAATTGCCTCACCAAAAAACAAATAAACAAAAAAATTAACAGAAAGGGGTCAGCTAGGTGGCGCAGTGGATAAAGCACCAGCCCTGGATTCAGGGGGACCTGAGTTCAAATCTGGGCTCAGACACTTGACACTTACTAGCTGTGTGACACTGAGCAAGTCACTTAACCCTCATTGTCCCACCAAAAAAAAAAAATCAACAGAAAAATAATTTCAATAAATTAGCAATATTATAAAAAACACAAAAATTATCAGCTTTTCTGTATATTGCTAACAAGACCAAATAAAAGTATAAAAATAATTTTCAAAGTAACTACAATTATATAAAGTGTCTGGGAATCAATCTACCATGGCACTTAGGGCTTATATGAATACAACTACAAAACAAACACTTTATGGAAATATATAGGGTAACTTAAATAAATGGGAAAATATTTATTGCTTATTTTTGGGCTATGCCAACAGAAATATTACTTAAACTAACTCGCAAATTTGGTGCCATACCAAACCAAGGAAGGCTTACTTCAAAATCATAACAAAAATGATCTGAAGAAACAAAATATCAAGAATCTCAAGATTAATGAAAAAAAGTAGGAATGATGGGGGTCTAGGAGTACAAGATCTCAAACTATACTTTTTTTTTTTTTTTTTGCTGGGCAATTGGGGTTAAGTGACTTGCCCAGGGTCACACAGCTAGTAAGTGTCTAGTGTCCGAGGCTGGATTTGAACTCAGGTACTCCTGAATCCAGGGCCGGTGCTTTATCCACTGCGCCACCTAGCTGCCCCCTCAAACTATACTATAATACAGTAACCACTGAAACTGTCTGGTACTGGTCAAGAAATCTAAAAGTTGATCAATGGAACAGATTAGGTGAATAAAATCCAAAAACAATAGAATAAAGCAACATAATTTGAATGTAACATGTAAAAAAAAAAAACCTTGCAGAATTGAAATAAGATCTAAATGAAAAATGTTGTATCATTAATAAATTAGAGGAGAAGAGGAAATATCTTTCTCAACTATGCCTAGGGACAGAATTCTTAACTAAATAAGGATTAAATGACATTTCAAGATAAATGGATTTTTTAAATAAAAATTAATCTTTTGCACAAGTTAAACTAATACAGAAAGAATTTGCACAGAATCTGTTAAATGGGGTAAATTTTCTACAACAAATTTGCCTGAAAAAGGTCTAGCAATTAATATATATATGGGGAATTAATATAAATATATCAGAACAAGAGTCATTCCCTAATTGATAAATAGTGAAAGGAAATAGGCAGGTTTCAAACGAAGACATTCAAGTTATAGCCCTGCATATAAAAAAAAAATTTCCTATTAACAAGAGAAATGTAAATTTTTTTTAAATTCTGCCCCATAAGATAAAGATTAAAAATGGTAAAAACTACAACAGCTAGAGGGCCTGACAGAGGATAGGCACATTACTAAAGCATTACTAAAGTTGTTGGAGCTGTAAATGATCCAACCATTTGGGAAAACCAAATACCACTATGTATATACACCAAAAAGTTCCAAGAGAATGAAAGGTATAACGTGTACAAAAATATTTATAGCAGCACATTTTGTTACAGGAAAGAACTGGTGTCCACTAATATATGAATGTAATGTGATATTTTTTGGCCATAAAAAATAACAACTATGTTGGATTCTGAGACGCTCAGGAACTTACATAAACTGATGCAAGCCAAAATGGGCAATACCAGGACAAAAATTTCCATGATAATCAAAGTATTATAGCTATGAAAGACTTAAGAAATCTGATCAATTCTATGAACAGTCATGACTTCAGAATACTGACAACAAAACATGCCTTCTAGCTCTTGGTAAAGAGGTGAGAGATTAGAGATGCAGAATGAGATATAATATTTTTAGATCTAGTCTAAGTGTGGATATCTTTTGTCTGACTATATGTATTTGTTAAAAGGGAGGACTTCTCAGGGCAGCTAGGTGAACAGTAGATAAAGCACCGGCCCTGGATTCAGGAAGACCTAAGTTCAAATCCAGCCTCAAACACTTGACACTTACTAGCTGTGTGACCTTGGTCAAGTCACTTAACCCTCACTGCCCCCCTTATCAAATTAAAATCTCCATGAGATCATACTCTTAGCTCTGTAATATGCTATAGCATTACAGTTTAACAGGTCTGTTAAATTGTATTTTGGGGTGGGGAAGGGAAAGGTTGAATCTTTGTCTAATTCTATTTTAAAATACAATTATTCACCACAGGTCCTCCCAATTTGCCTAAAATATATGGATTGCTACATGCACACACTTGAAACCTTAAAATAAAATTATTCAAGTTAAGTCATGCTATCACATACCTAAGATCCTGGACACTTTCGCCAAGTTTGTCCAAAAGAAATTTTATATCTTCACTTATATCTTCATCATCATACTTTTGCTGCTCCAAGTTCTCCAACTGTTTCAGAACTTTGCACTGAATCATAGCCAGGGCATATTCTTGGCGAGTTTCCCTTTCAGTTGATTTTTCTAAAAAGTTCTAAATTAGAAAAATGTAAGTTTCAAATCAGACTTAAAATATGAGGAATGCAATGTATGGAAGAGAAAATAAGTAAACTAAATGGCATTTATATTAAAGCATTATAAATGAACATATCTATAGCTTGACTAATTAGTGAATTTGAGTGAAAGATATACAAAAACAGGACAAAGTAATTTATATCCTACATTATTACTAGGTTAAAATATGAAATCATGACTACCTAAGTCCAAACTACTTAGTCAAAATTGCTATACAGAGCTCTAACCTTAAGAAAAGGCCAAATCATTGATTCTATTTCCTATCTAAAGCAGACTCTCTTAGGTTCATACCTTCTTTTCCACCATTCTAATCAAGGGCCCTTATCATTTCACAACTGGATTATTCAAAAGAATCCTTGAATTGATATCACTGATTTATGCTACCCAATGCCACAAGACTCATCTTCTTGAAATTCTTTTCATTATGTCACTCCCCTGCTCAAAACCCTTACATGACTCCCTAGCATAAAGGTCCATAGCATCACAGCCAACTTTCTATGCTTGGTACTGAAGACCCTTCAAATTCTGGTTCAATTCTTATCTCTCACTATACTCTGACAAAACCATCTACCTTAATTATGCTGATCTCCTTAGTGTCCTTCATCTATAAAAGGCATTTTTACTTCCATATTTATATATGGTGCTTTTCATCTAAAATCTCTCTCTCTCCAGATAATTTTTCATTTTAAAGCACCTACATACTACAATTTAACACTTAATTATAGGGTATTTGCTCACTGATTCAGGTGAAATGGCTCCTCAAAATTCTTTCCAAAATTTTAACAAAATAATCAATACCAAATACGAAATATTGTTGTCCTTTAGCAATGTTCTGAAAAGTCATAAATTCTCCAATAATATTAATGCTGTACATAGAGAGGATGTGGAACCTCTCTCTAAACTAAATTTAGTAACCCCAAAGAGGAAAAAAAAAATCCAATGAGGGCCATATGAATAAGAAAACAATTCTGTTTAGAAAAAATTCAATGATTGACTTATTTGCTTTTTTTTTTTTTTTTGCGGGGCAATGGGGGGTTAAGTGACTTGCCCAGGGTCACACAGCTAGTAAGTGTCAAGTGTCTGAGGCCGGATTTGAACTCAGGTACTCCTGAATCCAGGGCCGGTGCTTTATCCACCGCGCCACCTAGCCGCCCCCTACTTATTTGCTTTTTAAATGAATAAAGAAAATAAAAGGCTTTACCAATGAATGCAAGAAAAAAAGCATTTGGGCTGGATCAAATAGAAAAATAAGAAAGAAAAGAGAATGGAGGTAGGTTTATGAACAGAGGGCAATTTTTATGAAAAGAGCATTGCCTATGCTGTGGACTTTGGGGGATATTATCATTCAGAACTTAAAAAGCTATGGTAAATGGGGCAGCTAGGTGGCACAATGGATAGAGCACTGGCCCTGGATTCAGGAGTACCTGAGTTCAAATCCAGCCTCAGACACTTGACACTTACTAGCTGTGTGACCCTGGGCAAGTCACTTAACCCCCACTGACTCTCAAAAAAAAAAAAAAAGCTATGGTAAAGATGTACAATTGTATTCCTTAGTGGTTATGTGAACTCTTGGTGGCTGTCCAAAAGACCAGATGACATCTCAATGTCATCTGTGAAACCAAGTTAACATCAGATATTTCACATCCCCATTATATGCCAAAAGATAAAAGCAGAGGCTAAAATTTTGTTTAAATGGCTATTTGCCTGTTGCACTTAAAATTTTTTAAGAAGGGGAAAAGATAGTCCAATCATCAAGCATTAATATCACCAATCTTTATCATGACAACTAAATTAATGCTTAGAGTATCTAAAAATTGTGATTTTTTTTTTAAACAGGCCCTTCCCCATCTCTGTAAAATGGAGTGGGCTGTATAAAATGAAGACCATTTTGCATTTTTTGTTTCATCATTTGTTACAACCAAGAAACTCACCACTTACTGATCAAGCTAATATTAACGAGTATCTCCTTATATACAATAGTCCTAAAACATCTATCACTGGAAAGGTAGAACCTCCTATTCTACTGGCCTTCAAATCATGATGAAGCATCAGAGTAGGACATTCTTTACTGATGAATAACCATACTTAACCCAATTATTTAGCATTTCAGTTTGCAAAATGTTTGAGGAACTGTATGAGCTAAGTATTACACATAGTTAAAAGGTTTATTTAACAGAGCTCCACTTAACAGATGAGAAAATAGATATTTGGGGAAAGTAATTACTCTAATGTCAGGGTAATCCAAAGTCTTCCAAGTTCAAACCTGATACTCTTTTCAGTACTCCATGATAACACAGAAATACTACTAAAGAAGAGAGGTTTGCTTCACTCACAAGCTTCTACTTATGAAGTAAGTATTAAAGTAGAAAAAACTATAGGGAGGGATAAGAAGGAAAAAAGAGGAAAAGAAATTAGAGAAGTTATATGTAGAGAAACATGATGCAGTATCACAGATACCAAAAGAGGAAAATAGCGATCAAGAAATCCAATAAGAAATCACAGTGATTTCTGTCCACCACAGAACTGCACAAAAAGTAATCTATGGTGATCTAGAAGGGGCAGCTAGGTGACACAGTGAATAAAGCACCAGCACTGGATTCAGGAGTACCTGAGTTCAAATCCGGCCTCACACACTTGACACTTACTAGCTGTGTGACCCTGGGCAAGTCACTTAACCCCCACTGTCCCACAAAAAAAAAAAGTAACCTACAGGCAATAGGGACGGGAGCCACAATCAAAGTTAACACAAGCAAATAAATCATCAACCTCAAATAAATCATTAACCTCACATGACCAAAGTCGAACTAAGCACATGTTTAAACACGGCCAATAACCCACCTAAAAGCACAGAGGGAGGCAGAACCAGTCTGTAGCGCACAGTCTAATTCAGGAACTAAGGCTGGCAAGATGAGTAAATTAAATAAGACAGTGACTACTATGAACAATTATTACAGGTCTAGAAATGTCTAAATATTCAACATAGAAGAAGAGAATAAACTCAGTCACTGCAACCTACAACTCACAAGGGAAAAAAAAAATGACTCCACGAGCCAAGAAATATTAGAACAAAATGAAAGACTGGAAACATATGATAAAATTTTAATTCAAAAACAAATGCCATGAAAAACAGGTCAAGGCAAAGTCATTTAGGAATCATTAGATTTCCCTGAAACAATGATTTTTAAATAAGAGTTCAGAGTCCAGATTAGCCATATCAAGACATTACAAATAAAAAATGCCAAGCTCTTTTAGAACCAGAGACAAAACTAGAATCTACTGATCACCTCCTGAAAGGAACCCCAGAAGAAAAAATCAAAATCTAGAGCTTCCACATTAAAAAATAATAATAATAATCCTAAGAAGCCAATCAGAATGACACAGGACTTAAGAGGAACTCTTGGAATACAATGTTCCAAAAGGCAAAAGGTGTGGGTTTATAACCAAGTATACCTAATTGCCTTACAAAGTTGAATGAAATCCTACAGGGGAGAGGTGAAGCCAAGATGAAATCCAGATGGAAGAATAGAGGAAGAAGCAAAGTAAGCTCCCCTTCTAACACCCCCCAAAAGACCTAGAAAAGGCAAAAGGCCAAATCTTGACTAGGAAATCTAAGAAAAAGTCACAGCGAATTATTTTTCCAACCCAAGTAAGGATAGGAAAACAGAGATGTCTGGTGACCTTGGTCAACAAGCACTTATTAAATATTTTACTATGTGCCAGGTAATGTGCTTCCCAGTAAAATTTTTTAAAAGCAAAAAAAAAACAAAAAATGCTTACATTCTAATGGAGTAGATAACATGGAAATAACTAGGAATATATGAGACATAAAAAATAGATGAAGGAAATGTGAAAGGAGAAGGCATACATTTTTACAGGTTATCTTTTTTGGGGCTTTCTCTTAATATACAAATGACAGATTTTCTGACTGAAGAGAATTATTTTAAATAAGACTGAAAGAATAATGAATAATTTCTATTTTAAGTGAATTAGGGCTGTCTCTACTTCAGCAGTGTTAGAAACTGTGTTCCTATTTTCCTCTTATAGAAATTCTAAAATTAAAAAAATTGATTTGATAATGTCACAGTTCCTTTTTTATAATGATTAAATATAAATACTGCAAAAGCTAACAGTACAAATGATTGAAAATAATCTAGAATGTTTAAAAGATATACACATTGATGAATAAAAAAGAATTATGTAGTGATAAATAAGTGATAAGTGCAAAATGCTCAAAATATTACAAAGTACTTCACATACACTATCTAAGAAAGGCACTACAGGTATAATTTTTTTTCCATATAAAGAAACTAAGACTTATGGAGGTTAAGTGACTTCCCATAGTCACATATTTAATAAGTGTCAGGGACAGGAATTAAAGCCAGGCCTTCCCGACTTCAAATCCACTCCTTTTTCCACTACACAAAGTTGCCTTCTCTAGCATAGTTACTTTATTAAAAAAACTTACTTGGTTAAAAGAAAAAAGGGATTTGGCTTAGATGACTGGATTTATCAGTTAATAATGAATTCTGTAGCACTAGAAAGGCAGTAACCCTAGGTTCTCAAATATAATATCAAGATAACAAGGTGTGGTAACTTCTACCAAACTGCAAAGACCTAGAGTACAGTTCTGTTGACAAACCAATCTTCTCTGAGCTCAAAAGATAACCCAGCTATGTACTGAGATGCCCACCCCCAAAAGTTATGTTTTCATAGAACACTTGGTCACCTTACCTTGCAGAGCTCATGAAGAGTCTAAATAAATGGGCCACCATGAAGATAATTATGGATCAAATATCACTATCTGTGGCAGAAAAAGTATCACTATCTGTAGCTTTTACCAAGATGCTCCAAACCAAGTCAATATGTACTTTGACTTCAATGTGCAGGTAGGCACAGATTGTAGAATACATGGTTCTAGATTAAGAAATAAAAAGCCCTTCAAATACAAAGAAAAGGAAATCTGAATAATAATAAAAAAACCTCTTCTACAACTCCCAGAAACCTCAGGGGAATAGAATAACTTTTTCCAAAGAACAAAGGAGCTCAACATGCAACCCAAGGTGACATACCTGGAAAACCTGAGCCTAAAACATTCATGGAAAAACAAAAACAAAAACAAACAAACAACAAAAAAAAAAACCCAGAGGTTCAATAAAAGAGACATTTGAAGCACGCCTATAAAGAAAAACACAGGTGAGAAGATTATTTGATTTGCAAATGCCCCATACAGGAGAAACACAAAAAAGGTAAATATAGAAATCAAGAAAGGCAAAAGAAATTAAACAAATTACTCCAGGAAAAAAGAGTAAAAAAATAAAGAGGCTTACAGATTACTCAAAAATCTCCTGTTTCTATATTGTATATACTTTCTTCAAGAAGAGAATCAAGAGATCTCTGGACATGGTAAACACTGAACAATGTCTGAAAGAAAATATCTGCCCATTTTTTAACTGAGTATTACAAATGTCACAGAATTTTGAGCTGAAAGAGAACCTAGAGAGAATCTAGTCCAACCTCCTTTGCCCAAAGTCACATAGCTGGTAAATGGGAGAGTTAAGATATTAATCAGGGTATCTAACTCCAAGGACATAAAAAAAAAATCTGTTTCTCATCACGTGATTTCTGTCAGACTGTGATTCTTTTGAAAGCAAAAGCAAAAATCTGTAACCAATTGAATAAATGGATTTCAATTTGCTGTGTGTCTAAAATCACTTATTTGCAACTGTTGACAGAAGCCAAGAACCCTAGGGATACTGAATCATAAAATCATAGAATGGTTGTGTTGGAAGGGACCTTACAGTTAATCTAGACCAATCTCCCCTCCCCCTCCTTTTTTAAAAGTTCTTTTCCAAGTGAGGAAATGAAAGCCCAGAAATGGAAAGTGATTTCTTCCCTCCTTGCCTATATCTCTTAGATCCCATGTTTACTTCAAAATTAAGCTCTAGACTCTTCAATATGAAGTTTTTCTACGCTCTTCCAGCTACACTTAAGTACTTCCTCAAAAATAATTATTTATATTTTATGTGTGTATGCATGTATGTGTATATATAAAAACATATATGTATGTGTGTGCATATTTATTCATTTATTGATGGTTTGTTTCGATTAGACACAGAGCCTTGTAAACTTAACCCCTTCAGGCTAGAGCTGAATCTTACTTATGCTATGAACTGACTACTCACAAACAGCTGATTCTCAAACAATTTATCTTTGCCCTTGAGCTACAAAATGCAAGTGCTAGTATGTAGCATGGAAGCCTGGTTCTGGACAAGATAAGGCAAAAGCTCACCTTCATAAATAAGTCCAAGATTCCAGGGGTCAAATACAAGTTCTGGTAGAATAACAACAGAGCAGTACCCAAGGTTCTTTACATATATGAGGGAGTGAAAATGACACTTAAGAAAATGAAGTCGGAATAACAGTTGAAATGGACCACGCAAATAAAGAAAAATTCCATGTTAAATGTAACATAATTTTGAAAGTTTCAAAAGGACTAATTTTCAAGATATCTGGAAAAGGGAAACATCAATTTTTTTTAATCATGGAAGGCATTATTATCCCTACAAATGATAATCAAAAGGATATCAAATAACTGATCCATATGTTAACTTTTTCACATTTTAATGGATCCAAGATCTTATTGCCAAGGGTATTTCATCCAAGAGTTCAGTTCGTAATCAATCCGTACCTTCTTGTCCTATATAATTCTTAGCCATGTGCTCCCATATATCCTTCACAGAAAGATCTATCCAATGAGCTGCAAATCTTCCTCAAGTTCATGAAATAACTACTAAATGCCATTTATGCACAAGGCACTATATTGGCCCCTAGAGAAGATGTGAACATATGATTAAGACAATCCCTATTTCTACAGGACTTAAATTCTAATGGAGAATATGACCCACACATAATTGTATGCAGAAAATTATATAAGAAAATATGAAAGGTACAGAAAGCTAGTTTATGAATGTCCAAGAAAGTGAAAATGATTTTTGATTGGAAGAGATCAAAAAAGGTTTCACAAATTAAAAGATATTTAAGCAAGGTCTTTAAGAATGGGCAAAATTTCAACAAGTCTATGAAAACAAAACTTAGCTATTTATTTTAAGTTTTTATATACTGTCTTGTGTTAGTTATTTCACATGCTTGTTTCATCTCCAAAAAAAAAAAAAAAAAAACCCCAAAATAATTACCTCCAGCACTCTCCCCTAAGTATCTAGCACAGTACTAGGCAAACAAAAGATGTTTAATAAATGTTTGCTGATAGATCATCACAACGGAATCCTGAAATATGGCTCTATACCAATATCAGTTTTAACATTGAATTTGGCCCTTACATAACCAGGCCACAGAATCAATTATTTCAATAAGCTACAATCATCAATACTAAAGGCAACTAACAAAAACCACTATGAAAAAAATCTCTTCATTATCTAGACTTTACCACCATGCCTCAGCTGACCTCTCCCACTGTTGGAACTTCCATTTTGAAGACAAGCCCAACCTAGACAGCTTTCTTTCTCCAGATTCTGCCACCACTCCTCTTCCCTGCCTTTTCAGCTTCCTTTTTATATCTTGTCTTCCACCATTAGAATTTAAAGATTCTTCGGGGTGGGGAGATTATCTTTCCGTTCACTTATATTTTTATCCCCAGTTCTTAGAACATTGTCTGGCACATAGAAAATATTTAATAACTTGTTCACATAACTTATTGGCCATTTTAAGTTCATGAGCTTACTAACACTGAAGAAAATCAAATGAAAAATTGTAGTAGGTATAAGGTCCTAAACAATAGAAGGTCTTTACTAACTTTATCTGTTATATCTTGCGAACACTCTAATTTATTTTGGGTGATAAAGATTGCCTAATCAATCCAAGTCTAATTCAACTGCTAGAAAGTTTACAGCGATCTGGTGCTAAGAATAACTGACTGATATTTCCCAAAAATAAAAGAATGTGTCCAAACAATTTTTTTAAAAATCAACAACTACTCAATTAGTTCAACTTATAGCAGATTAGCAGGTTCACTAAATTCTTTAGCATTAAAGTTTTCCTAAGATTCAGGATGTGGTACAAAATATAAGAGTAGACTAGTCTCAATCATGCTCCCTATTGGGTCTTTTTAAAAGGTTAGAAGGATCTCAGAATGAGAAAAATAAATGTAGCTATCTTATCCTAGTGCATGGCTTCTAGTTGGATAACACTCCATTACTGTACAGTATCAAAGCTTTATCCTGTATATAAGAATTATGCATGCCCAAAGACATCCAGAACAGAAGGAAGACAAAAAAGTTCTTTCTATCAAAGGGCATATGATATCATCATCCCATATTTAGCAGAAGAGGCTTAAGAGCTATTGACTTAAATATCTTTCATTAAAATAAAAAATAGAGAATTAATGAAATGTTAGACTTCAGATGGGGTAGACCTCAGAGGTCATTAAGTTAACACTCTCACTTCTGCAGATGGAGAAACGGGCCCAGAGCAGTTAAGTGACGTTCTCAAAGTTGTACAAGAAGTTAGTGCCCAACTTAGGTCCAAAATCCAAACTCTCCAAATCTCCTAATTTCCAGTTCCATGTTCTTTCTGTCTGTTACACTACATTGCTTCCCAATATATTGAGTATAGTCACTTACATAGTCTTGAATCCAGGTTTAGATCTGTGTTTACAGATGTCACCAAAACAATATGGTTCACATTAAATTCCAAGATTACAGGTGAAATTTCAGTATAATTTATATTTTTTATATATATAATTTCAGTATAATTTATATTTTTTTAAAAACTGTCAAGTATATTAAAATTATTACAAATGAAATGTCAAGATTATGAGTTAAACAAAGCAGAGCTGAAATCCTTGACTAGCCTCAACATAAAGCTAAGAGGATCCTAGATCAAGATACCAGCCCTTTAGTGAGGCTGAAGAACTATGTATGAATAGCAGTCATACTTTAATATGTAGAAAGACTGAAATGAGGAGAAAGCTGTGTCCCTTATCCTCTTCACCTTTAATAAAGGCTACTGATATTCCCCCAAGGGAGAGAAAGGTTCTTCTAAGTCATCATAGATGAAAGAAAGACCATACACTTGTCATACATAACCTTTTGTCTTTTTTAACCATGCCATCTCAGAAAGCATGCTTTACAGTGGACTTGTCAAGACAGAGTCAAACAAAAATTGATTCATGTTTAAAGCTATGATTCAAACAAGAGATTTAACATTTCTCTTGCCTGGCATGACCAATTTTAGACATCTCTAAATTTCTTTATACTACATAACTACTTTCCAAAACAATAGCAAGAGAATAACCTTGGCTTTAAAAGGAGGCAGGAAAAAAAAAGTTAAACTGGTAAGATTTACTTTTTGAGAAACTCCTATTGGGAGGGGCAGCTAGGTGGCACAGTGGATAAAGCACCAACCTTGGATTCAGGAGTACCTGAGTTCAAATTCAGCCCCAGACACTCGACACTTACTAGCTGTGTGACCCTGGGCAAGTCACTTAACCCTCATTGAGAGAGAGAGAAACTTCTAAATTTTCTAGTCTGGTGATGCTCATCATGGAGGGCCTTGGGCAGCGTAATTCTGCAGCCATCATTTAAAATAATCAGACTTCTTTATATTTATCTAATTTCTCACTCCTAGAAGTTCAGAGTACTTAACCTTATCTAATCTTCAATAAACTTTATGAATTCTTGTCCCAACCATTCACATAAGAAAAACAAGCATAGATTAAGTGATTTTGTGCTATGGTTCAATAGAAGAGGCAGAATAAAACTTGGATCACCTGATTCCAATGCTCTTTCTAGCAACTAAATTTTCTCTTTTAAAAATGGGTCACAGGGGCAGCTAGATGGCACAGTGGATAGAGCACCAGCCTTGGAGTCAGGAGTTCCTGAGTTCAAATCTAGTCTCAGACACTTAACACACTTACTAGCTGTGTGACCCAGGGCAAGTCACTTAACCCCAATTGCCTCACTTAAAAAAAAAAAAAATGGGTCACAAGTAATTTTGTGACATATACAATGCCATATTTAATTCTTAAAATATTATAACTATTTTTAGTAAAATAAACAAAACTAATATTCATAAAGGAATTAAAGAAGTCAATTAAAAAGCAATGTCATTCATTCTACCCTAGTTAAAAAGAAAACTTGCCCTTTCTCTGCCTCAAAAAAAAAAATGAATCTAGAGAAAACAATGAATCTAAAGTGGATTCTTAGATAAATGGTTTAATGTGAATATCTTAGGATCTCTAAAAGAAAAGAAACAGTTAAAATGGACTTTTTAAAATAAGTTGTTTTAGACTAATGATTGCTGCATTTTGCTCCTTCCTAAAAAGAGCTTTAAACACATCAAATTTGAAATTAAGTACTGGGATTAAGAAAATAGGAACCATATGATGAGGAATATGTTCTGTATATTTTTATTTTCTTCCATTCTGTTCTTTCATTACAATTAGACCTATACAAAAGTGGAGCAGGCTGCCTCTGAGAGGTGATGAAATCTCTATCACCAACTGGAAGTCTCCAATGAAATGCTGGTTAACCACTTAACAGGTGTGTTGCAGAGGGGATTTTTGTTTAAAGCATAGTATGAACTAAAACAGTCCCTAAGGACCCTCCCAACTCTGAGCGTCAGTAATATCGCAATGTTACCACAATCAAAACACTTACCCGGAATGCTGCAAGGATGATTCTAGTAACTTTCTCTTTAACAGATTCTTGAAGAATATCAGACAGAACAGGAATAATGTTATATCGACGAAGATGTTCACACATTTGAGGGCTAAATGCCAGTAGCCATATTGAGAAAATCATTTGATATTGGAGTTGGAAGCCACATTTGTTACTCAAAACTCCCATTATACTAAAAAATAAACACATTTTTAAAAATAGTTTAATTATGGTAAGCTATAAAACAAAGGAAAACCATATTTAAGTATGATAACTAATAAAACAAATCATCATGAATTACATTCATACAATTTTCCCTCATCGGCAATAAAGATTAAGCAATTAAGAGCCCACTCATTGAAGACCAGCCTCAAATTACACTCCCTCCCTCATAACTCAAGTCTAAGAAACAAGGCCAGTTACAAGGTCACAAAATTCCATCCTGAATACTTACACCTTCACTGCTTTCAAATGCCCTCTGCCCAAAACCAATATGAGGGTCTCTACACAGACTGCTGGCCACATACAGCAGTACAGTCACCTAGCTGTCATTCCTGGAATGGATGTTATCTCATCCACTTCCACTTATCAGATCCATATAAATGACTAGACTAACCAATCGCTCTCTCCCAACTTCTTCCTGAGTTTCAGTTCTGAATTTCTAACTACCAACTAAATATATGTGGCTGCCCCACTGCATTTCAAGCTTCATGTTGAAAACTGAACTCATCTTCTCACAAAAAACTGTACCCCTCCCCCATTTTTATTTAAGTTTAATGCCATTTTTCCAGTCACTCAAGTTTGAAACCTTGGAGCTACCACTGACATTTCCATCTCCCTCACTCCCTACTTTCAGTCACATGCTAATCTATCATTTCTCCTTGTGAAATAGATCTTTAATCTGCTGTCAGTTCTTTTTAGTTCAGGGTTTCATTATCTCTTAAGCAGTCTTCCTATCCCTATTCTCACATCAGCTCATACTTCACATCACCATATACTTCCTAATCTCATTTTCCTTATCCCTTCTCAAAACCCTTCAATGGCTACCAAGTAACAAAAATGAAGGGTGAACAACAAAACTCCTTAAAGGTATGACATTTAAGACTCTAGTCAACCTGCCTCTAGTACAGGCCTCCTTAAACTTTTTTCCACTCATGACCCCATTTTGCCCAAGAAATTCTTATGTGACTCCATGTAGATAGGTAAATAAAATAGATATACATAACCTTTTGCTTTTACTGGGTTGTTTTTTTTGTTTTGTTTTGTTTTTTGCAGGGCAGTGAGGGTTAAGTGACTTGCCCAGGGTCACACAGCTAGTAAGTGTCTAAGGCCGGATTTGAACTCAGGTCCTCCTGAATCCAGGGCCAGTGCTTTATCCACTATACCACCTAGCTGTCCCTGGGTTGTTTTTATTTTTCCTAAATTGTTCTGATTCTGCTCATTTCCTCTTTTTTTTTTTTTTTTAAAGCAGGGCAATGAGGGTTAATTGACTTGCCCAGGGTCACACAGCTAGTAAGTGTTAAGTGTCTGAATCCAGATTTGAACTCAGATCCTCCTGAATCCAGGGCCAGTGCTTTATCCACTGCACCACCTAGCTGCCCCCCCCCCCCCCGCTTTTTTGGTAATATGTTGCTTTATTTTATTGCATTGTTTAATCCATTCATATTTAAAGTTATGAGTGTTAGGATTATATTTTCCTCTGTCTCTAATATTTTTTGTTGTTGTTGTTGTGATGGTGGTGGTGATGATATTCCTTCTTCCATGGCAAATATACCATTATGTCTCTTCAGTTACTTTGCCTTAACCTTTGCTTATTTGCTTTTTTTTTTTGCAGGGCAATGAGGGTTAAATGACTTGCCCAAGGTCACACAGCTAGTAAGTGTCACGTGTCTGAGGCCGGATTTGAACTCAGGTCCTCCTGAACTCAGGACCAGTGCATTATCCACTGCACCACCCAACTGCCCCCTATACATAACCTTTTACTGTTGCCAAATTTTTAGTGACTCCAACATTCAGTTATGCCATTCCATATGGTGTTGTAACCCATAGTTTAAGAAGCTTTGCTCTAGTCTACCATGCCAGTCTATTATTTGACCCTATATTAATCTTCACCCACTCTACATTCCAGCCAAAATGGACTTGCTGCTCACTCTGCATTCTAATTCTGTGTCTATTCCCTCATGCTCCACATTCTACCTCTACTTTTTTAAATCCTTCCCTTCTGTCAAGTCTCAGGAATTAGAATGGTTCTCAAAGGCCTTATAGTCCATTTCTACAACATTTTAATCAAGTGGTCATTCAGGTTCCATTTGAAAGCAACTAACCATAGTGGATAAGGTGCAGAACTTAAGACATATGAAGAATTGTGTACAAGTCCCTGCTCAGACTGTGTGACCCTGTATAAGCCATTTAACTTAATCTATGACTCAATTTCATCTATAAAATGGCAGTTTGACTAGAGAGGCTCTACAAGTCTATGACCTGTAGAATCTATGACCCTATGAACTACCAAAAAACTCACTCCACTTCAGGAAAATCCTAAATGTTAGAAAGTTTTTCTTTGTATTGTGTCTAAATCTTCCTCCTGGCAAGTTCTGCTTAGTGCTCCTAATTCTACCCTCTGAGATCAAACAGAACCAGTCTAATTCATCTTAAAAAATAACAAAAATTTGGCATCCCTAGCACCTAGCACATTTCTTGGCACACGGTAGGTACTTAATATATGCTTAATGATTTGAAGACAGCTGTCATGTTCCGTTCTACATAGTCCCCTTCCAGGGTAAACACTTCAACCTCATTTAGCTAAACCTTGTGGTAGGTGCACTTTTCTGCATGAACTCCTGCTTGTCTGAGTCTTTCAAAAGATATGTTGCCTATAACTGAATAGAGTGCTTGAGACTGGGGCATAATAGACATTATGGTTCTTTCAAAGCAGACTATGATATCATTATCTTTGGATGCTATAATGTCATACTGCTGACTCATATTGAGCTTGCCTTCTACTAAAACCCCCAACTCAGGTTCTATCTCATCTAACCTTCCCATAATTCTCCAGCTGAAAGAGAGCTCTCCTTCCTCAGTTTCCCATAGAATTTTGTGTGACCTTCACCTTGGCATTCACTGCCTAATCTGTATTACAGTTGAGTGGGAATGTTGGCTATTCATCTTTTCTATCTCTATCTCCAAACACAAGTCCAAACTGCCTAGAAGATAAATAACAAATACTAGTTGAAGAGAATTGAAAAGGGCATGGAAATGAAACCAACATTCTAGAGGTTTAACTGAACCAGTTTTCCTGAAAATTACTAGCAAAAATTGCTTTATATGCTTCAAATGTCACTTTCACAAACAAAAAGACACTCACCAGTTGACCCCATCAGCTTCTACCCATGCAAAGCGATATTCGTTAACACGGAGCATCAGCTGAAGACATCCAGCAACACACTGCACATACTGGGAACACTAAGTAAGAAAAAGAATAAAGTCTTAAAGGTAGCATAAAGTTTGGATCCAAAGAACCCAAATCTGAAAGCTGTTCACACATACGTGTATATCTTCCAACTAGAGAAGGCCTTTTTTTCTCATTGAAGCTAGGTAATCCACTTAGCTGACCTTATAGAATCATTCTCTCTTGGTTCTAAGCTCTTCCTATATTATTATCTACCATATTAAACTCTCAAACAATTGAAAACTGTTTATATATTTAAAGAGATTCAAGGAAAAGCAGGAGAGAAGTACAGCTTATAGACTGTCTTCTCAGTTGAACATGATTTTTAACAGGACCGCTTACCATGAAAAAGTGGCACTGTATAGAGAGATCAAACATGTTTAGGAGAGTAAGAATTAATGATAAAATGAGAGGCAAACCATTCTTAATGAACCTTCAAGTACAAAGATACATATAACTTTATATGTATAAAAACGAAAACAATCTGATTTTTAAAATGTTCTCTTAGCATTAAATACTCTTCTAAATTCATGAGTATATTCTGTGAATACTTAGTTCTAACAGCCTTAAAATAATTTACTATAAAAGTGATATATATGGTACAGTATTTTCATTACAGATAAGGCATCCCAAATACCAAAACTGAGGCAACGACTCTATAATTAAGATCTTTTCAAACACTCCCCAGCAATGAACTGTTTATCTGTTATCATCTAGGAAGCAGCCTAGCAAAATGGGAGAAAGCCTAGCTAAGTTTGGAGAGGCTCATCATAAGGCTAGCCACAAGATGATAAATTTCTAAGACGTGGGGGATCAACAATACCATTTCACTAAGGTATAGAGTCCTAATCTGCAAGAGGAGACCTAGACCTACAAAATCATGGGTCTCTGAAGTATCTCTGTCTTATTCTACATTTAAGTCTTTTTCATGACATTCAATAGAACACTTTAAATCTTGTAGAATATCAACGAAAAAGTGTATTGTTAAATTTCAAAATTCATTAGTACCTATTTTCCCAAAATGTAATTTGCAGTAACAAGAAAAATAATTATTTTCCCCGTGTCGATTACTGATCACATAAACTACTAACCTGGCAAAAATATAACAACAAAGTTTGAAGCTTTTGAGGAACTCATGGGATAATAGATAAAGCTGGAAAGGCCCTAAAAGGCCATCTATTCCACCTCCTAATTGAAAAAACTGAGGTTCAGAAAGTTTGTGTGACATGCCCCAAATCATAGGGGTATTAAGTAGCAAAATCAACATCCAAACCCAAGTCCTTTGGCTAGAAATACAACACTCTTTCCACTGCACCACAATGATTTTTTCTAAATCATCTAAATATCAAATAGAATTTCAGTTTGGGGTTGTTTTTTTTAATCCAATCATGAAACAGATCTCAAGAAGAAATTTTTTTCAACGAATAACCAAAATTGTTTCAATAACCAACAGGATTACTATATTAAGCAGGTACACAGTGGATCCAAATGAAAGTTTATGATCTGTATAAAGTAAATCAAGGAGGCAAAAGATTCTTTTAAATCCTTCTACTGAATATAAGTATATATCAAGAATATACATGGGTGGAGAGGGAAATATACATGGGGAATTGTGAAGGTCTCTGCTGAATAAGAACACACCCAGATCTATAACCACCACCCACATGGGAATAAACAGTTCATAAAATCCAAAGAGTTATCCTTCTTGACAATTGTTTACATAAGATGTCCCCCGAAAAATATTTAGCCTAACTAATCGCCATTAGATGCCTCCATGACTGAGGAGTTACACTGGGTCTTAAGATCATTAACATCAGGCAATATAATCAATCCCTTAGGGTCCAAGGCCAGGGAAAAACAAACAATGCCTAAGGCATTTTTCCCCTTGGTCTTGATCTGTCTTCATTATCCCAGGATAGAAACCATACTTTATGCCTAAAATTAAAAACTCAGGCCTTAGCACTAAGTACTAGCAAATACAACACCCAAGGAGAATAATCTATAAGTCACACTCCCAACAAAGGGAAAAAAAAATATGATAGCCAAAACCACAACCACCCCACAAAGTCAAAATAGCTGTTGTGTGGTTAAATCATAAATGGATCAGAAGGCCACAATGGAGCAAGAAACCACTCAAGACAGAACTAAGAAATAATATCCAGGAATACCTCAAAAGATAGCTGTCCCAAAATATCTGCAAAAAACCATATCTGGAAGAAGCTAAGGGCTTATAATCTCTTTGCTTACATTGTGTCCTTTGGTCTGACATATTTTCGCCCCTTTCTTCACTCCACTACTCAATCTGGATTCTCCATACACCTGGCTGCTACTTTCCCACTCAGGGACATCTACTCCCTAGGTTAATGAAATCACAACCTCTTAAATAGAATATAATGATAGTCAAATTTCTCCAGAGGTCCCACTGCCCATCTGTGGGGACCAATTTTTAATTGGGGAGTGTTAGCTAAGCAGCTCGCCGCAATATTGGGGCAAGGAAGGAGACCGGCAGCCTCCCTCAAAACAGAACAGGATTTATTTTAACAAGAATGAACTTTAAAAAAAAAAATGCAAAGAGGATCCGTAGGATCAAGGGAAAGGAAATAAAATGGGGAAAGGGAAATTATACAACCTGTAAAGATACCACTGCCCAGGAATCAGCTGAGAATACGCAGCAGAACTCCTGTCATTCCAACGTCCAGTTAGAATGTCCAATTCTCCCCCAATCCCAGAAAAATCCCACATAGCCCCAGCCAATGGGATGGCCGCTCTGACAGTCACATGACTACCCTCACTAGGCTTCCAATCATCATAAGTTTGCCAGGCCCATGCAGGCATTGGCAAGTGGTGATGACGTGAGGTGCCGGCGCCATGGCAACGGCTACAACCAGTGGGTGGATCACCATGTGGTTTGCGGAGCCCCAGGCCAGTGCGGGCCCAGGCATAAAAACCTCAAATAACAATTAATTCTTTATACATCCCTTTACTTTTACACATGGACTAGGCAAAAGGAATAATTAGTCAACAAACCTTCTGCTCCACCCCAACCCTTTTTCTCCCACCCATATGGTCAGTGTCCACTATCCTTCCTCAACTGCCAAGCCTGCCTTGGCATTCCTTGCCCAAATCATTCAGGAAAAAATGGTTAAATACGACATTGAGAGGAATATCCTGTACAATGCTAGAGTCAAGATGGATTCCTTGATCAAAGAATATGATGGAGAGATAGCCATAAGGAAAGAATGTGTCCACAGCATTATTTCACTCAAAGGAACAGCTTCTTGATGGTGAGCATTAATATGGCATACTCAAATATGCATTAGCAAAGTTGTGTGAAGTGAATCGATGCCACAAAACATCAGTCATTGACTATCTAGGATCTCAACTACTCAAAGTAATAGTTCACTGTGAAAAGTGCCTAGGTTCCCCATCCTTCAGTGACTTAACAGAAACAGAGTTGAGCTTGACAGAACCAGAATGAGATTCTAGGCCTGTAACAGGCAGAACCAGCCATCCACAAACCAACCATCAGAAAAGTTCAAAGTGTCAAATCCTTACAAGGAGTTATCCAGAGTGACAGTGGAAGGCAAAAGGATTCCCTGGGAATATCACCCTCAATGTAAAATGGTAAAAAAAAAAAATGTAGCCTATACTTTAACATCACTTGCAAAAGCCTGTGTTTCGGGGGCAGCTAGGTGGTGCAGTGGATAAAGCACTGGCCCTGGATTCAGGAGGACCTGAGTTCAAAGCCAGCCTCAGACCCTGGGCAAGTCACTTAATCCTCATTGCCCTGCCAAAAAAAAAAAAAAAAAAGCTTCTGTTTCTTACTAATACCTTAATCTTGGGTCCAGTGTCCTTAATTGGGATATGTAAGACTTGCATAAATATGTAAGCATATAAAGTAGTAACTGATGTTTCTTGTGTTTTATTCATTCTGATCTTTGCCTTGATAATTCGATGATCTCATTACACAGAATGAGTTGATTCAGGAATAGCCCCTGCATAAATTTAAACAAGTCTTTCCCTGTCTGTTAAAATGTAATCTATTTTTTCCCCACAATGCTATCTGTTGCTCGCCATATTAAGTGGTATTAATTCTTTTCTTGAAGTGTTCATGATATAAAGGCATTAGTCTTCACGATAGTCTTTGACCTCTTGTATGTTTTCCCAAATATTTCTGAAAATTCTCATCTTTTTCCACCTTTGCAGTGAAGTTACCTATTAATATGTGATGATTTAATTTGGTGAATCTTAACAAGTTCTTCACGGAATTTCTCTACCTCTTCATATTTGGCAACTAATGATGGTGCATAAGCTGCATTTATTTTCACGGTAAATTTTTTACAAATACTTATCATGAGTACAGTGATATAAAATGACCAAATATCCCATGAAATGTTTCTTGTTGCCTCTAGATGTAAATGTAAAATGTATTGCAACAATGTCCAAGATCGATATGATTCAGCATACTTCCCATTCCCCCACCCCCCACCCCATGCAGTACAAATCTGCCATCATCACCTCAGAACCACATGTATGAAACCAAATAATTTCTAAATGCTCCAGATTTATTTCACTGAGACATTTCATTTTTATTTATTTCAATAGTTTCATAGAAACTCCTATATAGAAAGTTACACACACCCCTGCCCAAAGTGTTAAGAATGCCATTTGATACTAGGATATTTAATTTTCATAACAGAAGTAGATTACATTCTATATCAACAATCATCTTGCAAAAGATTTAAAAAAGTTAAGCTACCTTCTAACACAGTCTTTAACATATCTTAAAATTTTGAACTTAATAAAATTATGTCAATATTGGGGGGTTTTTCAGTGATTTTATTACAAATTAGGACTAAAAATATAATGGAAGTCAAGAAGAAAATAAGATTCATTCTGCAAATATCTGCTTCACAAATAACTCTGAAGGAAAGCAACTAGTATTTAAAGTCGGATGATCCTATATTTTTATGGTGGCTATACTTTGAGAATGACAGTATCTCAAAGAGTTTATAATTGAAGTCTATGTTCCAAATTGCCTGTATGCAACTCTTGTTGCTTTTTCCAAAACAATTTGATAGTTATTTTAAAATTTTTTTTAAAAAGCACAACTTTCAGATTACAATGACTTGTCTTTCATCTAATGACTTATCAAAATAGGAGGCAAAGCCAAGATGGCAGAGAAAGACCAGGAAGTTGCCTGAACTCTTCCTTAGTTTCCCTCAGAAACAATGTTAAACCAAGTTTCTAAATGAATTCCAGAGCTACAGAACCCACAAAAAGAATTGAAATTATATCACATGAAGAGGTGCAAAAGATCTATTGCAGTAGAGGGAAAGAAGGGAGGAAGGTGAGCAATGTTTGAACCTTCCTTTCATTGGATTTGGCTCAAAGAGGAAATAATAACATATACACTAAGCTGGGTATAGAAATCTATCTTAACCTATAGGGAAACAGGAAGAAAAGGGGAGAAGAAAAGGGATTGGGGGGGGGGAGAATGACAGAAGAGGAGGCACATTGGGGGAGGTGGTGGTAAGAAGCAAAACACTGATAAGCAGGGACAGGATGAAAGGAGAAAGTATAAAGAGGGGGGAGGGAATAGGATAGAATGAAATACACAGTAATTATAAGTGGGAGTGGGATGAACTCTCCCATAAAACAGGAGCAAATAGCAGAGCAAATTAAAAACCAGAATCCTACAATATACTGTTTATAAGAAGCAGAGAGAAACACAATGAATAAAGGTAAAAGACTGGAGCAGAATATATTATGCTTCAGCTGAAGTTTAAAAAAAAAGCAGGGTAGTAATCATGATCTCAGACAAAGCAAAAGCAAAAATATATCTAAGTAAAAGACACAAGGAAAGAAAACTACATCTTGTTAAAAGGTACCATAGACAAGTAATATCAATACTAAACATAAACAATACTAAACCAAACAAAATTACAATACAGTTTTCACACAAAGCCAGATCTAAACAATTGGAAAAATAACAATTGCTCATAGGTTGGCCAAGCTAATATAATAAAAGTGACAACTGTACCTAAATTAATTTACTTATTCAGTGCCATACCAATCAAACTACCAAAAAATTATTTTATAGAGCTAGAAAAATAATAAAATTCATCTGGAAGAACAAAAGGTCAAGAATATGAAGGGAATTAATGAAAAAAATACAAAGTAAGGTAGCCTAGATGTACCAGATCTAAAACTTTATTATAAGGCAGCAATAATAAAAACTATTTACCGCTGGCTTAGAAATAGAGCAGTCGATCAATGGAATAGATTAGGTACCTAAGACAGTAGTAAATGACTATAATAATCTACTGTTTGATAAACTCAAAGACTCCAGCTTCTGGGATAAGAAGTCACTATTTGACAAAAACTGCTGGGAAAACTGGAAAATAGTATAGCAGAAACTAAAACTGGATACAAACCAACATCTCATACCATAGGCCAAAAGAAGGTCAAAATGGGTACATGGTTTAGACATAAAGGGCAATACCATAAGCAAATTAGAAGAGCAAAGAATAGTTTACCTGTCAGATCTATGGAGAAGGGAAGAATTTATGACCAAACAAGAGAGAAAGCATTATGAAATACAAAATGGATCATTTTGATTACATTAAATTTTAAAGGGTTTGCACAAACAAAACCAATGCAACCAAGATTAGAAAGAAAGTAGAAAGCTGGGAAACAATTTTTAGAGTAAGTATTTCTGATAAATGCTTCATTTCTCAAATATATAGAACTGAGTCAAATTTATAAGAATATAAGTCATTTCCCAAATGAGAAATGGTCAAAGGCTATGAGCAGGGACTTTTCAGGTGAAGACATTAAAGCTAACTATAGTCATAAAAAAATGCTCTAAATCACTACTAATTAGAGAAATGCAAAATAAAATAACTCTGAGGTACCACTCACACCAACCAGATTGGCTAATATAACAGGAAAGGAAAATGATAAACGTTGGAGAAGATGTGGGAAAACGCATACATGCATTGCTGGTGGAGCTATGAACTGATCCAACAATTGTGGAGAGCAATTTGGAACTATAGCTAAAAGGCAAACAAACTTTGTATACCCTTTAATCCAGCAATACCACTACTAGGTCTATATCCCAAAGAGATCATAAAAAAGGCTTGCTATTATTATTGTTGTTGTTGTTTGTCCTTCCTTCTAGAAAAGGCCTGTGACATTGGGAAGTGACTTACAGTGAATTGGATTTAAGTGAGGGAGGCATGTATAAGGTCACCAACCTCACTCTCTCCTCCAGAGCCATCTGGGTCCACTGGAAAGATATCTATCAGGAGGACTGAAAATGGCCCTGGATGTTTAAGGCAACAGGTGAAGTGACTTATCCAAGGTGACATAGCTAATAAGTATCTGAGGTGAAATTTGAACAAAGGTCCTCCCAACTTCAGGGCAATGCTCTATCTACTGCACCACCTAGCTGCCCCCATAAAAAAGAGAAAAGGACCCACATGTACAAAAACATTTATAGCAACTCTCTTTGTGGTGGCAAAGAATTGGAAATCGAGGGGATGCCCATCAATTGGGGAATGGCTGAACAAGCTGTGGTATATGAATTTAATGGAATAATACTGTGTTCTAAGAAATAATGAGCAGGCAGATTTCAGAAAAACCTGGAAAGACTTACATGAACTGATGGTGAGTGGAGCAGAACCAAGAGGACACTGTACACAGTAACAACACTGCACTATGATCAGCAATAGAATGATCCAAGACAATTCCAAAAGACTCATGATGCAAAATGCTATCCAGATCCAGAGAAAGAATTATGGAGTCGGAATGCAGATCGAAGTATCGAAGCACACTATTTCCACTTTTCTGGTTTTTGGCAGGGGGTGGGGGTGGAGATCCCTTTTGTTCTGTTTCTTCTTTCACAATATAACTAATGTGGAAATATGTTTAACATAATTGCACGTATATAACCTATATAAGATTGCTTGCTGTTTTGGGGAGGGGGTCAGAGGGGAGAGGGAGAAAAATCTGAAACTCAAAACCTTATAAAAAATGAATGTTAAAAACTATCTTTATATGTAATTGGAAAAAATAAAATACTATTTATACTTTTTTAGAAAGATCTATCAAAGTATTATCAATACTCTCTGACATAGAATATACAAAGAAAAGTTACTCGAGCATTCATATTTACATACTGTATGTCACTGACTATTCTTGAAGCATAAAAGATGGTACATAATTGCTCATAAACCACTCTGATAGCTCCCAAAAAAGCTCTGAATTAATCATAGGGCAAGAGAAGATTAAAATGCTTTACCATCCTGCAAGAGAAAAATCTGAACCACAGACCTGAAACCTGTTATTAAATTTAACTAATTAAGCAGCACAATGTAAAATGATTTCACTGATTAACAAAGTAGGAGGGAAAAGTAGCAAGAAGATACCAAAATAAGGACCGTTTAGTATTGTGCTTAACACTTCAGAAAAATAGATTGCTTTATACATCTTATTTAAGAAATCCAGAGATTTTAACTCACAGTTGAAAGTGAAATTGTTGCTTTCATATATTTATATATTTCGTTTATTTATATATTCACAAGCACTGAAAATTTCTGCAACCCTTTTAAAAGAATCGTATATGGCCTAACAACATTTTGAGTTCTTTTTCATTTTCTAGTATTTTTAAGAATAGAATTTTATTTTATACTGACATCAAGTGGCAAAATCATGCACTGCTAATCTGCTAGAACTGCTTTCCACTTATACCTGAAAACCTAAGACCGACATGGTGGGTTTCTGGCAGACACCACTCTTTGAAATTATCTCCCACATCTCAAGCCACCAATGTTTGAAACTTCACTATTTGAGATTTATTCCTTTGAGGCCTGAAGGCCATTCACTCTTAAGAATTCCCTACTAAAAATTCAAAATTTCAGGAAAGAATAAAAAATATCTTGCCTTTATAAATGAATACTTTTAAAAAGATTGCATTCCAACTTGACTGAGAGGAAAGCCTCTTCAGAAATGAAGACATATAAATTTCCAGGGAAATTCAAAATGAAAAAAGGCTAAAAAACACAAAAATCACTTATCTCTATGAAATTCAATTTTTACAAAACCAGACTAAGTGACCTCTAAGGTCCCTTCCAGATGTTAAAACTAAAAGTTTCATGAAATTAAGCTAAAGTCCAGTTTTCTAAATTTTTAAAACAAGAGATTCATCACCAAGTTGGCGATTATAATAGAGGAATCATCATTTATATCAGTAGAAGGGAGTAACCACAGATTGATAAAACTACGGAACCTTGAAGCAGTCATAACATTATTTATGTAATATTGGACACTCTTTTTTAAAAGACAAAATGAAAAGATCTGATTATAACAGTTGTCCTCATCCTCCCTCCCTCTCTTGCTCCCCTTTTACATTCAGGTGAGTCCATTTACTTCCATCTGCAAATCACAAGCTACCAATTTTGGGGAATTGTCTCTTCCCATAGTGGAGACAGGAAATAATTTTATCCTTGACTACAGCAAAGGGATGCTTCTACCAACTGAAGTCCTTTCTGCACCTGGTGCTTGGTACCTCTTACCCACAGTATTAGCCTTGATTCTGAAACTTGCAACTTACAAACTAGTCTCAATGCCTACCAAATTTGAACTCAAGAAGTCTTCCTGAGTCTCCCTTGACTTCAGGCTTGGCACTCTATCCACTGTACCACCTAGCTTCCCTGACCAACAACAAAACCAGCAATTTCCCAGTAATTCAGGTGTGAAACAGTGCCATCCTAGATTGCTCACTCTCACTCACTACAAATATACACTCAGTTGCCAAATTGTATCATTTTTACCTTCAAAACATTCCTCAGATATCTCCCCTTCTCTCCACTGCCATATTTACCACCCTATTTTAGGATCTTACCACCTCTCACAGTGGCCTAAGGCAACAGTGTCCTAACTGGTCTCCCTGCCTCAAATATCTCCCAACCCCAATCCATCCTCAATACAGCTGCCAACTTTCCTAAATCACAAATGACCATATCATCTTTTTTTTTTTCCTGGTGAGTGACTTGCCCAGGGTCACACAGCTAGTGTTAAGTGTCTGAGGCCAGATTTGAACTCAGGTCCTCCTGACTCCAGGGCCCGTGCTCTATCCACTGCGCCACCTAGCTGCCCCCATATCATCTTATTAATCAACAAATTCTAGTATTTTCCTAACATCTCCAGGACCAAATGGAAATCTATCTGGCATTTAGAGAACTTTTCCACCCTTTCTTACACTTTACTGCCTTCAGCACACTAGATGATCTGCAATAATGGCCTACTTGCCACTCTTCCCACACACCAATATATCTCCCCTCTCACTGCCTTTGCTCTAGCTGTCCCCTATACTTGAAATGTTCTCCAACTTCATCTCCATTTCCTAGAATCCATGGATTCCTTCAAGACTAAGCTCAAATCTTACTTTCTATAGGAGGCCTGTCCCAGTTTCTCTAGCTACTAAAGCCTTCCTTTCTATGGCTACCTTTCATTTACTCTGTATGTATCTTGGCAATTTGTAGTTATACACAAGTTGTCTCTCCTGTTGCTAGGAAAGCCTATAATCTGTGCTATTGGAGAGGCTGAGGGTAGCAGATCTATTGAGCTCAAGGAGTTAGCTGACATGGGCCAAATCAATCAGGCTGTGGAATCTGGATGGTAAGCCCCCAGGAGTTAGGGGTCACCACGCTGCCTGACTGATAAACCAGCCTACAACATAACAAGAGAGAAGGTTAAAGCTTCCATGCCCATCAGTACTGGAACCGGAACCCTTTGGTGGTCACTAAGCTTCCAGGCTAAGGAAGCTAGGGGGACCAGAGCTCCAAAAAAAAATAAAACAAAACAAACAAACCAAAAAAAGAAAAGAAAAGAAAAGAAAACAGAGGGAGGGGAAGGAGGAAGGGGAGACAAAATGCCTGTTAACTAATTAATTTCTACAATAATGATTCAGGACAGAAAGTATGTTCACATCCATACATATATTCAGCCCCTACCACACCTAAAATCACCTCAGCAAATTGGGTCATTTTTCCAAGTGACAAATTAGAAGATTAGCCTTGTTGCTTTTTGATGCTTCCTCCAGTTCTAACACTCCATGATTCCAATGAAAGTGCCTCAATAGAGACCTTTTCACACTCTCTTCAAGGTCCCTGTACTGACCCTTTGTGCCTGACCATCTGCATGCTGCTTCAACTGCAACTGCAATTCCCTCATATGGAAATCTTGGGGAAGGGAGGAAATAGAAAAAGAAAGCACTTGCCGCCCAAGGCACTCCTACCATTCTAGACATGGCTCTGAGGATATTTGGATAACTGAGTGCTAAAGACATCAAAAAGTTTAGTTGCTTTATAATCACAGAATGTCCGAGGTGCGAGGATCTTAAAAGATATCTAGAACAAGACTTTAATTTTACAAATAAGGAAACTGAGGCCTAAAGAAATTAAGTGATTTGCCCACTCTCACAGTTGGTGGGAAAACAGCAACTATCATTCAGGTCTCTTGATGTCATCCAACTTAATGCTCTTTAATCTTATGGCTAAATAACTGACAAACCTGCTCATCGTCCATTGCCCCACTATCCATAAGGAATATCATCTAAACAAATCAAGTTTTTAAAAGGTTGATAAGAAGCCTAATGGTAGACTATCGACTTCCCACTAAGCAACAACCAAGCAAATATTCAGTCTTGCTTTGATTCTGATGATGCATAAAAGAGCTGGCCTGTAGAACAGATCAAGACGAAAGAGTGATGGACCATGTCTATGTGCTAAAAATAATTTATAAACATAAACTGCAAAAAAAGTTTGATTTCTAGCCAAAACCTAAAGTGGATAACCATATTTAAATGATGACATGACTAATTAAAATAAATTGAGACTAGTCAACTGTTTTTTTTAATTAAGTATTGCTTATTAATGATAACAAATAAAGTATGTTAGGTCAGGGTATTAAGATGGTATAGATACTTACCTCACTTGAAGAGACTGTTCCTGTTTCAACAGCACCACCGCTACCACTCAGTTTCTATTGCAAAATAAATAACTCATTACTTAGTTTTGTTTTTAATTTTATCCTAACATATCAATTTAGGAAAGGGAACTAAGAAATTTTTAATTTTTATCTAATTGTATTTAGTCAAGTACATAACAAGTTAATTTTGTCATGAGTATAATGTGAAAAATATTCTAGAGAGCACATTTTTCTTTAAATAGTACTGATTAAGTACCTGCAAATATGTGTATCCTTATTATAAAGGAATCATGTTATGTAGAGAAAAGCATTGTCACTAAAGTACTAAATGACAATACAAGAAAAAACTAGTCACACAAAATTTCATAATGAAAGTAAGATATCTCAATAGGACATGTACTTTGAGTCAGACTGCAGGGAATATTCAAAAATTTGGGCTAAACCAACTGCATTTCTCTCCTTGTGCAGACGTGGGGAGACAATCACCTGAGATTTGGGTCTTTGCCCTAGAGCTAATGATTGCCATACCAACTTATACTCAATCAAAAAAAAACGTTAATATTTAGCAGAGTAATTAAGGGAGAGGAGCAAAAAATGAGTGTACAAAAGGGGTATGAGAAGTTCCTTAAGGAAGTAAAAGGGCTTGTTTTTTATTTGTCCATAATCTTAGAACTAGAAACTTAATAAATGTTGTTGACTGATGCTACTAAACGATAAAAGTGTCAAGGATGTGACCTTGCAATTAATTTTAATTATTTAAAGAATCTCTTTCATATGGAATGGTGCATTTCTAGCCTTTATGAGGAGGAAAAAAGTCATTCAAAACATTTAAAAGTTGTCTTCCAGAAATACTATCACACGGTACTTGAAAAAAAAAATTAAATACAATGGAAAATAATCACAGTGATAATCTTTAAAGATTACAAAATCAATCCTACAACAAGTACAATGAGAGAATTCTGATAATTGCAGCAATTTAAAGATCTTGAAAGACAAACACACAATACCCATTGCTCTAAAAAGTAAAACAGCACCCAGGTACTATGAAAAGCCAAGAAGTAAGAATAAATGCAAAGAAAAGAAGAAGAAGAAGAACAAGAAAACAAAGAAGTTAAAAGTCTCAAACAGATAGGTGCCTTTTCAGGATGACATCTCCTAACATAAAGTGAATTCAATTCTAAGAAAAACTCTTATAGACACTGAAATTTTTATGGTTAATTATGATTATGCCAATATTATTTCCTTGTATTTTAAAAGGAAAAAAGCAAACTAGGCATGAATAACTGTAACCACATGCTTTCAATAACATTCATTCTCCAGGTTGTGAGCCACAATATAATTTTTTTTTTTCAGTGAAGCAATTGGGGTTAAGTGACTTGCCCAGGGTCACACAGCTAGTAAGTGTTAAGTGTCTGAGGCCAGATTTGAACTCAGGTACTCCTGACTCCAGGGCCGGTGCTCTATCCACTGCGCCAGCTAGCTGCCCCCAATTTTTTTTTATTTTCAAAAAGCTTAAGACTAAAAAATGAAATGAAACCACAAAATACTGACTGAAAATTACAGTGTTACTTCTTTACTATCAATGTTCACTTCAAAAATTAGAATGAATCAAGTTACTACACAAAGGTTGACTGAAATGTTAATGCTGCTAGCATGCTAGAATTCTAAAATTAAAGTAGCATGACAGTTGTTTAAAGAAAGCTTATTTCAAATAGTAAGAATGCAGAAGTCTAAAATGCTAGTTGGTTAATGAAGCATGCTGAAATTGAGAGTAATGATGTATTTAAAAACAAAGTTCCACTTTCAAACTTCTATATCTTTCATATTCTTAAGTATCTTGTTTTGAAGGATCTATGAAGAAACGTGATCAATGTGAATTAACTAGGTCTCTTCTATATATAATCATTTTCAAAACAAAGCCCAAAAAGACATTTTAAAATATAAACACTAGGCTCTTACTTCAATGAAGCTACTGCTCCAGCAAAGTTTTGATATTACCAAACATCTCCATAACTATTTTTCAAAGGTATAATTATCCCAATTTTCATTACTCAAATTCATTGTGCAATTTTTTAAGTGTCAAGAATTGACTATAGAAAATTAATGTATAGGAAATGTCATATTTTATATGCCTGAAACTAAAATCCATTTAAGCATTATAAGCACACACTCATACATCTCTAGCTTTCAGAAAGCTTACTCAAATATACATTTAATTAGAAACCCAATGCCATAAGTGCAGCACATCATCAGTATCTGCCCCTTTCCTATGCCTCACGAACGAAATACTTCTAGTGAATTCCCACCTCCCATTACCCTTTATATGACATTATCTTTCTCTGATATGCCTCCATCACTAGAACTACCGGGTACCATTTCAATGTTATGCTTATTCTACTTTCTTCCATCACTTCCTCTCCAGGAACCTCTTCCAAGAATCCCACTCTTTATTTCACCCAGTTTTGAAGTCATTCTTACGTAGTCTCATCTTCACTACCTACCTACCTGAAAGCTATGAGGAAACAGCATTTTTACTGAAAGCTTCAACATACCAAGAGATCAAACTCCCATCCAAAGAGTTTCTGTCTGTTCCCTGGCTTTGGCCCCACACTTGAGAGTAATTAAGTCCAAAATCTGAAAAGCTATATTCCTAGCCAACAAGCCACCTAGCTATTTTTTTGTCCCAAGAAAGAAACAGGAATGGACAGGCCTGAAATAAATAGGGATAGCCCAATAAGAGAGTCTCACCACCAACTGTAGATCTCAATGTTCAACAGCAGGAAAATGTGACAAAGTAGGAATTCACCAACGGGAAGTCAAATACGAACAAGATACTGGCTGACAGAGAAATGCAGCAAAAGGGAGTTAAAGAGAAACAGAATTTTACCATGAGGTGCAAGTATATAATGGAGGAGAAACAGAAGAGGTTGGAAGAAAGAGCAAGTAGAAGAGGAGAATAAAGGAGACAGGTCTAACCCAAAGAAACAGGCTCCCATCAGAGAGGAGACAAAGCTTACTAGTGATATATGACATTTCAATTTACTACCATAACTATTAGACTTCAGAATCATAATATAAATTAAATATTCCTTTCAAGATTAAAACTGAAATTTCTTTTACCTGTGAACTCAGCTGAGTTTTTATCCAGTTGAAATAATAATTTAAGTCGCTGCCTTCCATCAATTCTTTTCCCCATGCTGCCAATTTGGCAATAATTCTTGCTGCCTAAAAACAAAGAAGAAATGCTTGCATTATAATGGATTAATAATAACCAATGACATTTGATTCCTAAAACATGTCAAGTATCCTTAAATCTTTGAATCCCAATTACGTTTTGGAGTTTCAGAAAGTTTCAAAATTATAACTTTGCTGTTTCAGTTTTTTGTTTGTTTTTAAAATTATTATATGTCACATAAGATAACTCTCTTGGAAAGAGAAGGAAAGGGATACAAGGAGAAAATTCTGATGATGTAAAAAAAAGATATCAATAAACTTATTTTTATAAAATGTGTTCTAAGAGGAAAATCACAAAAAATATTCTCCTCAGGGAGCTATTGTGAGGATCAAATGAAATAATGTATATAAAATGCTATATAAATGATGGCTATTATGAAATAATTCACTTTTGCAATCTTACTTCAATACTTTGAGAAATCAATCCATGATCTCATGAAGGTCAGTTCTTCTTACGATGTTACAAATCACAACCCACTTACACCTTTTTATCACATGGGATTATTCTCCCTCCATAAATCCTCCATCAAGGACATACTTACGACTCTAGAAGCCTTCCTATGGTTGATATAGCTTGAATCCCAATGCAATATTCAACCTGTTCATCTGTTAGCATTCGCTCTTACTATATAGCTAGCCCACATTCTTATCTAGTCATAACCTATCTTTCAGAACTTCTTTTATGCCAACTCACAACTGGAAAGGTTTTATAGCTTCATGTCTACCACAAACCTTTTCACTGTTCTTTCCACTGGTCCTAAAAATTAACCCATCTCAATTTTTTCCCTTTCAATTCTAAATCCAAAATTTGTCCATACAATTCCATGACATCATCTGAGGAAGAGGGCTACTAGGTGGCACAGTGGATAGAACACCAGATCTGGAATCAGGAAAAGTTCTCTTCCTAAGGTCAAATCCAGCCTCAGATATTTACTAGCTGTGTGATGCTAAGCAAGTCACTTAAGCCTGCTTGCCTCCAGTTCCTCATTTGTAAAATGAGCTGGAAAAGGAAATGACGAACCATTCCACTATCTTTGGCAAAAAACTTGAAAAGATGGTCACAAAGAGTCAGATACAAATGAAAAACAACTAAACATCTGGGTAACACACATTCTTTTTCTATTAGGTTTTCCTAAGCAGACTGCATTGGAATGGTTGTGGATACCACTGACGAAGCCTTGTAGTTCACCAGGATTTAATGCAATCTATATATCAACCACAAACAAGCATGCCAGAACAGTTTTCTTTAAAGTGAAGGTCTGGCCTGACCCCCAAAGGATATATTATCAATAAATAAGAAGAAAGAAAGATGGGGCAGATCCCATTCTTCCAACAAGAGCCAATCCCAGGGCTTGTGTCCAAAACAACCACACCTATCCATCAACATTCCCTCTCTCCAAGCCAAGTTCTCAAGCTCCCTCCTCCATTCTGAGATAGATGTCAGCACCTCAGAGCAAATCAAGGACATTATAACCCAACCATATATAGTAACTTTCAGTGTCGAGTATGAAGAACAGAAAAAAAGCCAGTTTGGTTAGACCACAGAGGGTGGGAAGGGAGTAGTAATACAGGAAGCTAGGAAGATAGGTTGGAACTATACCGTGAAAGGCTTTAAAACATACACAAAAAGGTTTATTCAGATATGTTCCATCATCTATATCTACGGGGAAGTCCTCTTTATTTGGACTTTATACAATATCCTCCCTGATACCAGGGAACACCTTTTGCAAACATGTTTCCTGGTCTTATGCATCTCAATGCTGAAATTCATAGTTGATTACTGCAATTGGATAAACTGCCCAATAACTTTATCTTACTGAAGATAAAACTGTGAGCTGTAAACCCAAAATTGAACAAGAAGAAAACAAGTAGGATTGTGTTTAAAAAATTATGCAGTACTTTCAATATTCTCAAGTTGTTCTGTGACCAAAAAATAAAAACAAAATAATCAGCCAACATATATGTACATATATGTATGTATGAAATATTTTTATGGCTTTAGAATATGACAAAAAAAGTTAAGAATATAATTGGCCCAAAGGGTAATGAAAACATGTGGCAACATCAGATAGGCTACATAATAATTCAATTCAACAAATACTTATGAAGTTACTGAATGTTTATGTGATTTTGAGCAAGTTGCTCACTCTCTGTGTACGTAGGATTTCTTGTCTATAAAATGAAGGGGCTGTGCTATATGGTTTCTAAGATTCCTTCCAGATCTAAATCTAAGATCTGTGAGTCATTGTACAACATTAATTTTCATGAAAATAGAATAAAACATATTATCCAGAAAATGTACAAGCATAAATGGAAGTGGAAAAACCATGTAGTAAGAATAAGGATATCAGACAACCAGTCCAAAGGTTGCTCTGGTACCCACGGAATTTTAAAAGACAGACATGAGAATCTTCATTACATTCAATATATCCTCTGTGAAGAATTTTTGGAGATGACAGAGATAAATGTTTGTTGAATTGAACCATTATGAGGTTCTCTGATTCTGCCACATATCTTTCCATTTCCTTTTGGATCAATTACAATTTTGATTTTTTTTGTGGTACTCCATTGTTTACAGAAATATAAAACCACCAGAAAACTATACATAAATACATACAAAAAATGAAAAGGCACAGACAACATAGTAGTATTATGTTAATAAGAGATCACTAAGTAAAGTTATTTTCTTTGGTTTATCATAAAGTTTGTGTGATTTTATCATATGCACAGGAGATAACTTATTAGAGAAGAGTACCCAAGGCCACATTTTGTTCAACAAAATCAAAAGCTGTTCTTTATGATCAACAAATAATAAATATTTCTTACTTTATAATATGACGATGAATGTAAGCTTTGGTGACAACTATCTACAAAAGTCTGCCTGTTTTCTTTTCGTGCCTTTCATGAAAGATATCTTGACTACTTGAAAAGACAGTTCTCAAATATTTTTTAGAGATGAAAAAGAAGCTATATTAATAAGTAGCTGATACCTTCTCATTTGCTTTTTTAAAAAAATAATAATAGGGGCAGCTAGGTGGCGCAGTGGATAAAGCACCGGCCCTGGATTCAGGAGTACCTGAGTTCAAATCCGGCCTCACACACTTGACACTTACTAGCTGTGTGACCCTGGGCAAGTCACTTAACCCCCACTGCCCCGCAAAAAATAAAATAATAAAATAAAATAATAATAATAACATCTGTGATTTTTTTCCCACTCTTTTTGGAATCTTCCCCTCTCTGAGAAAGTTTGAATACTGCTCCCTAATTACCTTTAAAACCATATTAATTCCAGCACTTTCTATATGGATTGGGTCACGTGCAGCCACTCTGAGTATGAACTCAGATTTCCTAAATGTCATCGCCCTTGCCTTTGTGAACGTAAGAGTCCCATTGTGGTAGTAAGGTTGTGCCCAAAATAATAATAGATTACAACAGTAATACATTTCTATTATTTCCATTTCATTTGTTAGTTCCAATAACATATGCGCTTTGGATGATGAGGTTTAAATTGCATCTCCCCCCAGATTTGTAGGGCTTCTTTTCCCCTCCACTGTTTTTTGCTACTTTCTGAGAAGGTATTTACAATTATTAAGGCAATGCAGCCATTAACCTGAAATTAACAGAGCTAAGATTTCTGAAGAATAGTATAGCTATGATTACTCCCACAGGAATGGAAAAAGAGTTTGCCCACCACAAAGATCTGTAAAGTCATCTCTCCTCTACATTGGGAATTTGATCAACTGAATGCTTACCATGTGGACAGTGAAAAGATCCTGGCGATTCAACATTGGCAGAAAGTAGGACCATGCTGTAGTCTTACTACGTTTAGCATAATCAAAGAAAATGCTAACTCGTTGGTGATTTTCCTGAAGAAACAGAAATGTTCAGAAATGTCATCTTCATGTCAAATTTTATATGTGAAAAATAATGAAAATGAAATCTTTTCCTCATTATTAAACATACAAATAGTAATGCACTAAAAATATTGTTAAATTATTTTTCCAATTTTCAGATCATAATAAATTCTATTTTATTCATGTTAGCTTTTTGTTTGTTTGTTTTATGGATGTTAACAATTACCTGCTGTTTAACAAAGGCTTTCATCTCCTTTTTTGTGGAATACTCATTCCAACTATTGAGACGTGTAAAAGTACTTCTAATAGGGACTTTATTCAGCTACAAAATACTTTCAAATGTTTTTTATCCTTAGTCTAAGAATGCAATGAAAGGTGGATAGAGCACCAGCCCTGAAGTCAGGAGTACCTGAGTTCAAATCCGGCCTCAGACACTTAACACTTACTAGCTGTGTGACCCTGGGCAAGTCACTTAACCCCAATTGCCTCACTAAAAAAAAAAAAAAAAAGAATGCAATGAAAGTTAATATTGTTTTCATTTTATGGTTAAAAGAACTGAGTACCATGTATGTGTGTTTCATAAAGTATTATTTTCATAAAAGAGAAAGTTTTGAATTTATTTTCCTAAACTACCACTTTGCCATTCCAAACTTCTGCTCAAAAATGTTTAATAAATTCCTAATTCCTACTTCATGAAGTCTAAATTTATGGCTTTCAAAATAAGCCATAATCTGATATCATATGAGCAACCTACTTTACTGCTCCAGCTTGAACCCTCTGGTTCCAATAAAGTTAATCATCTTCTGTCTCCCTGCAAAGGCCAAACTCATTCCGAGCCTCCAAATATGGTCATATCATTCCTTCAAGTTTATATGCCCTACTCCAGTTACCACATCCAATCATAATTCTTTTATGATTTGACTTAAATGATACCTCAGCCTTTATTTAAATATAGCCAGGATGATATGTATGTGGTCAGAAAGGATACATACCAATGTCTTAAGTGCCCTAATAGTTGATGAGGTCATTGTAAGAGGCATTTGATCTGATCCTAAAAATATCTTTTTTCTAATAAAAACTACCCAGCACTTATCACAGTGCCCAGCACACAGTAGGTATTTAATAACATTTACTGATTATTGATTATTCAATCAAGTGCTCTGGATCCTTATCACTTTAAGGCAGGGGAAGCAGCAAAGTACTAAAGAGCTGGCCTTTGGGTTCAAGGACCTGGGTTCAAGTCCCACCTATGACATACACTGTCTATAGGGTCCTCAGAAAATCATCTAATCTCTCAGTGTTGTAGAAGGCAAGCAGGAAATTGTTTTTCATGTCAAACATGTAACATTTTGTTTGCAACTTTAAATTTTTACTGGTCTTGAACATATCCATCCTTATCTTCCAGCTGGTCTAAAGTGATTAATCCACTTATTTCACAGGCACTGGTCTAGTTACAGTACTTTGGAAGATAAGGAAAAGGTAGATCTAAATGTCCAATCTCTCTTGCTTAAGAAAATAAGTCATATTTAACTGCTTTCTAAGTCTTCAAACTTGAGGCTTGGAGAGTTTGGTTATGAAGGAAAAACATTCATTCTGATTCTCTGAATCTATAGATCAGAAGGCTGACAGTTCTAAATCTATGGTAGGTAATAAGTAGTTCATAAAATCACAAGTCACATGGCAGTCCATGGACATTCATTTTCCCAGATGTCGTCTCTAGAGACCCACTATATCATTTTTCTTTAACTCTCTCTGAACACAAGAAATCAGTGTTAATTGCCTAATACCAGACCAATAACCTCCCTATCTGGCTACGAGTTGGAATCAGGTAGGAAGCTGGAGTAAAAACACAGAAAAATACCTTGTTCTGCACATAGAAACAATCAGCCAATTATAAAAGAAAAGCTGCCAGTAAAATTCAATGCACACAGTATATGTTCAATAATGAACATCTAAGTACTGTAAATGAGGAAATTCTGTATGTTCATTACCCTGAAAAACAAGTCGTACCTAAACATAAGCTCATAATTACCAAATTATAATTCTCACAAGTTACAAAATCAGGAAAAATTTCCTCTCACCATCTATAAGTGAAATCTCTAAAATTTCAGTTACTTTTGAGTAAACAAGAAGGTAAAGTATTAACCTACCTGAAGCATATCATCAACCAGGGTTAGTATGTATTGAACTGTCTGTTCTTTGGAGATGTGAGTCATCAGGTTTATAAATGTTTTGGCACACTAGAAAATAAAAAATACATTCAAAATCATATTAAGGTTCTAACTAACTCACTATTGATTGGAAAGATGCATATCAAAGCAATTCTGGGGTACCACATCATACCTACTGGATTGGATAATAGGGCAGCTGAGAAAAATGACAAATATTTCAGGGGATATGGGGAAAATGAGACATTAATGTACTGTCGGTGGAGTTGTAAACTGATTCAACCATTCTGTAGAGCAGTTTGGAACTACACCCAAAAGGCTATAAAACCATGTATACTCTTTGACCTAGCAATACCACTACTAGGTCTATATCCAAAAAGAGATAAAAAACAAAAAGGAAAAGGACTTATAGGTACAAAATTATTCATAGCAACTATTTTCTGGTGTCAAAGAATCAGAAATTAAAGGGATACCCATCAACTGGGGAATGACTGGACAAATTGGGGTATGTGATTTTGATGAAATATTATTGTGCTACAAGAAATGATGAGCAAGATGCTCTCAGAAAAACCTGGAAAAATTTACATGAGCTGATGCAAAGTGAAATGTACTATATACAAAGTAACAGCAATACTGTAAGATGATCAGCTGTGAATGGCTTAGCTATTCTCAGCAATACAATGATCCAAGAGAACTCTAAAGGGCTTATGATGAAGAATACTATCCATCCCCAGAGAAAGAACTGATGGTATCTGAATACAGATTGAAGCATAATTTTTTTTACTTTATTTTTCTTGAGGTTTTTTTTGTATGTTTTCTTTCACAACATGACCAATATGGAAACGTTTTGCATGACTACACATGTATAACTTTTTGAATTGCTTGCCTTCTCAAAGGAGTGTGGGGAGTGAGGAAGGGAGAGAATTTGGAACACAAAGTTTTAAAAACTGATGTTAAAAATTGTTTTTCTATGTCACTGGTGAAAAATGAAATGCTAAATCATTTTAAAATTCATATTAATATAATCTATAACTTTATCAAGAGTTTCATATTTTATAATTAGGTTTGACTACCCAAAGTTACTCCATATACTTATGGAATTATCAACTTAAAAGTTGGGTGAAGCAGCCTCCAAGCACCCTGAGAACATGGGAAGCCAAGTCTGAGATTAAACATTTGCTAAAAAAATCAGCAAATAGATAAAAGAGTTGACTGCTATAGAAAAGACGGTATTTAAAAAGACAATTTTTCTAAGTGGAATCAACACTGTCAATATTAAAGTATACTGCTGCCTCCAAATCTTTCAAGGAAGAGAAACATAGGGATTTTTATACTTTCTAAAGGATAATATGTTGAAAAGAAACATCATAATAGCTTAAAAAGATCAAATTCAACTAATGATTTATTGAGCATATATTATGGGTATAAAGGCAGTGTGGTATAAAGGACAGATGACTGTGACCTTGAAGAAGCTTATAAAAACAGTGGGGATAAGGAAAGTGCACAATTAACTATTCTATAACACAAAACATTTTTAATGCCTTTATAAGAGATGTTTTCACTTACTTATTCATTCATAACATTAACTAAATGTCTATTGTGCACAATGTATGCATTAGATAATATGGGAAACCCAAAGTTAAATAAGGCAAATTCTGTCCTCAAGAAGTTTACACTATAAGTATAAATTTTTTATGTGAAGATACAATAATCTTTGAGCTATGAAAAATGATGACCAAATTGGAAAAATGTAATTTTTAATTCTCCTTTAACATTATAAAACTACAAATTACATCAAGATAATATGGGTAATTTCACTCTAACCTCTAGCTTAGGACAAAATGGTTGGACCTAGTTACAGATCTTCTCATCTTTTCTTTTAGGTCTGCAATCTCAAGCTTTTTTTCACAGGGAAAGCAAATGACAGTACTGAGGGCCACACTAAAAATTCACTGGAAGCTGAGAGCCATATACTAAAATTGTTTTACCAAAAGAGCAGCACTCTGGCAAAAACCAAAAACACCTATTTCAAATATTCAAAATATTTAGGGCTTTAAAGCCCAAATCCTGACTTGTGTTACACATTTAAACAAGCAGGTATTCAAGTAACTGTCTTCTTTAGGCCACCCAGGCCCCTTTCTCAGATTAGCTGGTTAACTCTGCATCATATATAACAAATACCACAGGAGCGTTCTCATTGAAAAGATCACAAAGGTGATACATGAAAGAAACATCCACATGAAGTCATATAACACAAAAGGAATAATCATAAACATAATGCGATAGTTTCTTAACAAAAAGCACTAAAGCAAAAAATAGATGAATAAACAAATGTAAACGAGAAAGAAAAATATTCTCTTTGCAGTTCCTTCTAGCCACATGGCCTTTTCGTATGGATTTAACTCCACTGACAATCATCTCTCTAACAACCCAAATGTTACTCAATTGAAACCAAAGTGAATGTTGCTCATGCTTTGGAAGAAGTAATAAATTAGATCAGCTACATAAATGTACTTCAAAAGATCAAGGACTTGTGGGCTGGCAAGAAAAGTAGGAAGGAAACGTCAGTGCTCTTGCCACTAATTTAACATTACTAGTACAATCATTTAGAACCTACAAAACCATTTACTAACCTACAAATTCAAAATTCAAAAAGTGCAAAAAAGTGAGAGGTGTTATCCTGGCTATTTCACAGAATTATGAAAATTGCTTTGTCTATCAGATTAGTATTAGCTATATGCAAAAGTAGAGACTTCCACTTGGATGTCACGCCCTTCTAACTCAGTTATACATTTTTCTTAAGTCTGAGTTTAATCTACTATGTAATGTGCCCTAAAATCTAATGAGAGCTTTATGGAAGTTGACATTTTAGCTAGAATTTTAAAAAGGTTATCAAAAACTACCAAAATTCCATAAAAGCAATAATTCAACAAAATCTCTCCTGCAGAATGATTTATAGGATTTATCCCCATTTGTCCTAGTGTATCCTCAAGAATAATAAAGTATTGAAAATCTAAGATTTTATTGTTTTTTAAAAGAAAAGGTCCATTCATATAGCCAGATCCATTCACCAAACACATTTATTATGATACTACCATAACATTTATATTACTCAAAAGTCATATGAACCCATACATATAAATTTTATCAATAAACACTTTAAACTATGAATAAGTCTCCCAAAATACCTGGCTGCCTTCATTTTGAAGCATTTCTTGCTTCTCTTCTGGACTTCTTTTCATCTCAAACCTTTGAATAAATTCACAATCTTCACCTGAAATCATTTGTCCCCTAAAAAGGAAGGAGAGGTTTGCTTTGTTAAATAAAAGTTAATATGTGCACATTAAAGTTAGCTTCCAATGAACTACCCAGAGGTCATTCTAGATTTTCTTCTCTTTTCTAAAGCCCCCTATCCTAAAAAGTGGAAATGAAAACAGCACTAAAAGGCAGATAACTCAGGTTATATCAATTCTGTATCAATGTTTGCACAGGATTATAGGTAATAAAACAAATTCCCTCTTCTTGGTAAAAAGGTAGGGGAGTATAAATGTTGAATGTTGCATACATCATCAGATGCTGGTTGGTTTTACTTAACTGTTTTTTGTTACATGATGGATATTAATGGGGAGTTCAGGGAAGGAGAATAAAAATAACAATGTTTAATAAAAAAAGGAATCAAAAATAAAACATTGGTAGTAAAGACCCATATCTTACCCCAAAGCAAATCATTTCACATTCAATATATGTCAGCTGTATTTTATTTCCTATTTCACACAGGCAATGAAGGAATAATCAGTGGCACTTATCTATTTTTCTTCAACCCATTTCTAATCACTACATCTATCCTTTCATTCTTCTCTCTAATCTAAGGATGTAGCTCTGCTCTTTCCAGAGTACATCTCTCCCAGTTCCTTGATCTCAACCATTTTCTACTCCTAGAAGAAATCTGCTCCATAATATAATCTGAAATTCATCATTTACTCCTATGTTTCCTTCATGGACTCCTCTTACTTTTGTTGGTTCTCCTCCAAGATGCAGTCTTTGGTTCTTTATACTAGCTCACTGAGAAAGTAAAATGCTGACAATTCCAAGAAAGACAGAGAAAGAGAGACAGAGATGAAGAGAGAGACAGAGGCAAAGAGAGGGAGGGAGGGAGGGAGGGAAGGAAGGAAGGAAGGAAGGAAGGAAGGAAGGAAGGAAGGAAGGAAGGAAGGAAGGAAGGAAGGAAGGAAGGAAGGAAGGAAGGAAGGAAGGAAGGAAGGAAGGAAGGAAGGAAGGAAGGAAGGAGGGAAGGAGGGAAGGAGGGAAGGAGGGAAGGAGGGAAGGAGGGAAGGAGGGAAGGAGGGAAGGAGGGAAGGAGGGAAGGAGGGAAGGAGGGAAGGAGGGAAGGAGGGAAGGAGGGAAGGAGGGAAGGAGGGAAGGAGGGAAGGAAGGAAGGAAGGAAGGAAGGAGGGAAGGAGGGAAGGAAGGAAGGAAGGAAGGAAGGAAGGAAGGAAGGAAGGAAGGAAGGAAGGAAGGAAGGAAGGAAGGAAGGAAGGAAGGAAGGAAGGAAGGAAGGAAGGAAGGAGAAAGAAAGAGCAAAGAGAGAGAGAAAGCTCCTCTTCCCTTTGATCCAATACCTTCTTTACAAGTATCTTAAATTAGATATTTCTACTTATATCTTACTAACATTGTAAATTCAATATGTCCAAAATTAAACTCGTCATTGCTCCCCTTAACCAGCTCAGTGAACTAAATGCCCTTCAAAAGGTATTAAAATCTCTATATCCGCTCCTCCCTTTCCATTCAAACTGTCACAACTATGTTGTGCTCTTATCACATCCTACTGCAAACATTCTCCTAGCTAGCCTCCTTTTCTCTAAAAATATAACTCTTTTGGGATGCTTGGTTTGCCTACTCAAACTTTATGACCTCAGTGTTCTATATATTTTCCTGGGTTAAATAACAATACTAAATCCTTAAACGTGGAAGACAATATAGGCCTCTGGGGCATCATCATAACAATAACAATAATTTATATAGCACTTTAATGGGACTAGGACTATGAAGTAATCCTCACTCTTCACTATGGTGATCCTCCAGGAGCAAAGGGCCCAAGCATATTTCAGGCAACAGAGGCTGTGTGAGAAGAGGTAAAAAGCCCCAGTCAGAAAAATAGAACAGATTAAAGCTACCATGTCAATTAGTAGTGGAATCTAGCCCAGAGTGGTTGCTGTACTTCTAGGTTGGGTGAGACAGAAGAACAGTCTAAAAAGCAAAACAAAACAAACAAACAAAAAAGAAGCATAAACACAGCTAATTTTTACCATAGCAAGTGCCAATAAATTTAGGCCCAAGCTTAATTTTATAAAAAAGAGTACTGGTCAATATATGCTCATAAGAACTAATATGCGAAGATGGCAGAGGAAAGACATTAAACGCACAGAGTTCCTGATACCATTACCCAAAAAACAACAACAACAACAAAAAAAAAACAGTAATAAAAGAACCCTTGGAGCAGAAAAACCCACAAAAATATGGGTTGAGATTATTTTCCATCCATAGACAGATTAAAGGAGGTTGTGCTGGGCTACGAGTAAAGTCCAACCCCATGATCACACCAATAGAGACTCCAGGCACACTGCACCAGAGGAACTTAACCCCTGAGCCTATAAATCAGCTGCAGCACCAGCATCTTCTGGAACTGAGCTTACAGTCAGATGAGAGGGCTGAACGGCTGGCTGGGGGGAAAGTGCAGGGCTGTCAGTGGGACCTAGGGAGGAATTCGGCTGTCCCATCCCAGCGGGGAACCAGGAAGAAATCCTGAGTGGCAGGAGACCCAGGTGGGGGACAGGCACAGGCTTGTCGAAGCTAAGAACCACCACAGCATTCTGCTGGCTGGTTAACTAGCAAGTTGGCTTGAGGTTATCTTCAGAGCAGAATACAGGCCAGGAGAGAGAAAAAACTGCCCTCCCTCAAACCAAAACACCTGGGACCCTCTGAAGCTGGGGACAGTAGTGTAGCCTAGAAGCAGGGCCTCCCAGTGGGGAGTTAAAAGTCAAGTAAAAGATGAGCAAGCAAATAAAGTTTAGAATTATAGAAAGTTTCTTCAGTAACAAGGAAGATCAAGGTGTACCCTCAGAAGAAGATAACAATCTCAGGGCCCCTACATCCAAAGCTTCCAAGAAAAATTATGAACTGGTCTCAGGCCATAGAAGCTCTCAAAAGGGACTTTGAAGAGAAAGTAGGCAGGATAGAAAGAAGATTTAGAGAGAGGGAGGAAAGAATGGAAAGAGAAATGAGAGTGATGCAGGAGAGTCATGAGAAAAAAGTCAACAAAGTCAACAGTTTGAAAAGTCAAATGGAAAAGGAGATAAAAAAGCTCTCTGATGAAAATAATTGCCTAAGAATTAGGATTGAACAAATGAAAGCTAGTGACTCTATGAGAAACCAAGACACGGTAAAGCAAATCCAATTGAATAAAAAAATAGAGGGCAATGTGAAATATCTCCTTGGAAAAACAGCTGACCTGGAAAATAAATCCAGGAGAGATAATTTGAAAATCATTGGACTACCTGAAAACCATGAACAAAATAAGAGCTTAGACAGACCTAATATACACATAGGAAGAGAGCTTTATGAAGTGAGCAAGGCAGAACCAAAAGAACAATAGATACAACTATATAAATGAAGACTTTTTTTTTTTTGGTGAGGCAATTGGTGTTAAGTGACTTGCCCATGGTCACACAGCTAGTTAAGTGTCAAGTGTCTGAGGCTGGGTTTGAACTCAGGTCCTCCTGAATCCAGGGCCGGTGCTCTATCCACTGCACTACCTAGCTGCCCCAATGAAGACATTTTTAAATGGCAATAACATGCAGATTTTTTGAAAGTTGGAATTTAAAATTAAAGCAAATTACAAATAAATTTTCTTGTCAACAAGAGATGCTACCATTTGTATAAATGCAAAATCTACTTTGCTAAAAAGAGGTACTTCAGCATATTTTCCTTTAGTAATAAGTTTTTCAATTTAAGAATTTATTAGGATACCAGAATCTATGTGTTTTAGCATCATTCAAAATGCTTTCCTTGAAATATAATAAACTTCATGAAAAATGTCATATAAACCAAATTTCTAGAAACAAGACAATCATTCTAAATGAACCAGGAGTGTTCTATATTTTAATTAAACATGCTGTGGATCCTTATTTGATATAATTATTCTCTTTCTAGCTCTTTTTAAATTCCAATGTTTATACATCAAGTTTTCCTAAAGCAAGATACGCTCTATACTAAAATAAGTCTTGGAGAAAAGGAAAATAATTCATTTTGAGAAAGTAAAAAACAAATCCTGGAAAATTTGGCTATATTTCTTGATCAAGTATCACCAATAAACCCCTACTTTGAGGCAGAGTCCCTGTGTGTCTGTGTGTCTGTGTGTGTGTCTCTGTGTGTCTCTGTCTGGCTGGCTTGCTGGCTGGCGCGAGAGGAGGCCAGTAGCAAGTCCACAATGTCAGAAGTAGAACCTAAAGAGGAATGAAAGATGGCTGGCCTAGACCCCTCCATAAAATGAAGTCCCTGGAGGATCTCACCAGTGAGAAAAGAGGAAAACAGCTTGGTGGAGGAACATTCCAAGTGAGAAGTCTGAAAGATCAGTTAGATGGTCCAGAGTAAGGAAGCCCTAGGGGCTAAGGGAAGTTCCAGAGATAGCAGCTAAGGAAGGGAGGCAAAGTCAAGAAAAGTCATAGTAGAACCAGGAGGGGTTAAAGCATGAAGGCTCTGAATTTGGAACTATGACCAAAGGGCTATAAAACTGTTCATGCCCTCTGACCCAGCAAAATCACTACAAGGTGTGTATCCCAAAGAGATCATAAAAAAGGGAAAAGGACCCACATGTAGAAAAATATTTATAGCAGCTCTTTTTTTTTTGTTTTGTTTTGTTTTGTTTTGTTTTTTAGTGAGGCAATTGGGGTTAAGTGACTTGCCTAGGGTCACACAGCCAGTAAGAGTTAAGTGTCTGAGGCCGGATTTGAACTCAGGTACTCCTGACTCCAGGGCCGGTGCTCTATCCACTGCGCCATCTAGCTGCCCCTATAGCAGCTCTTTTTGTGGTGGGAAAGACTTGGAAACTGAGGGGATGCCCATTAAATGGAGAATGGCTGAACAAGTTGTGGCATATGAATATAATGGAATACTATTGTGCTATAAGAAATGATGAGCAGAAGGATTTCAGAAAAACCTGAAGACTTACATGAACTGATGCTAAGTGAAGTAAGAAGAACCAGGAGAACATTGTACAGAGTAACAGCAACATGGTATGATGATCAACTATGACAGACTTAGCTCTTCTCAGCAATACAATGATCGAAGACAATTCCTAAGACTCATGACAGAAAGTGCTATAAACATCCAGAAAAAAGAACTGTGGAATCTGAATGAAGATCAACACATACTATTTTCTCTTGGAGGGAAGGGGGTTATTGTTTTTTCTTTCTTCTATTTTTTCCCTTTTGTTCTGATTCTTCTCTCACAACATGACTAATGTGGAAATACGTTTAACATGATAATAACATATAAACTATATCATATTGCTGGCTTCAGGAAGGGTGAGGAAAGGGAGGGAGAAAAATTTAGAATTCAAAATCTCATAAAAACTTATGTTAAAAACTATCTTGGGGCAGCTAGATGGTGCAGTGGATAGAGCACCGGCCCTGGATTCAGGAGTACCTGAGTTCAAATCCGGCCTCAGACACTTAACACTTACTAGCTGAGTGACCCTGGGCAAGTCACTTAACCCCAGTTGCCTTACTTAAAAAAAAAAAACTATCTTTACATGTAACTAGAAAAAAATTAATTACTATTAAGATTGACAAAAATAAAATTAATTTTTTTAAGGGCAAGAAATCTCTGACAGCAAGTTCACACCCCACCAGGCCCACCCCAAGCTGGCAAGGCTTCAGGAAGGGCACAATGACAAACCACATCCGTCCTCCAAAAACCAATCTAGATAAGATATAGATGGTCATCACCACAAAGTCAACCCCCTGGCAACAAATTGTGAGGGCTACAACAACTCTAGACAACAAACCACTGAAGGAGAAAAATGCTATACCAGGTTAGTCTAACAGATGGCTTTATTCTCTGTTGTAAAACACATCTGGTGTCCTTAGACAAAACTACCTCACCCCTGCTGCCTTGAATAAAACAGGTTTCTGTCTTAACAGATCATAACAATTTTATCTATATGGTCACCTCCCCTTTCCTGCCCTAGAACAGAAATTGTTTTCCCACCTGGTAACATATCCTACCAGCTACAGAGCAAACATCCCCAGAAACCTCTTTTTCTCTCTGTAGTCACCCCCTTTCCTATTCTCTTCCCTTTGTTTTGAAAACTATTAAAAATGTGACCTAAACTGCCACAGTATGTTGCTTGCTACCTACGACTTTTACAAAGGGGGCTAGGAATTGAAATACAAGTTCTACTCAAAGCAATACTAACTGTTCAGGAACCTACTTACCTGCAAATGAGCTTCCCTAGTTAGATTTAGAATAAACTTATTATTTCATTTTCAGGCAGTCTCTGAAGTTGCTAGCATCCAATCTGGAGACCTACTAGTTGCCAAGATTCTCCAGAGGTTCCCTGGGAACCCAGGTGAGGAATGAGCCAATACTATTAAAGAAGTTGCAATATATGTACATAGTAAAAGCTGATGAAATCTAACTCTTTTAAGTACTGAAATAGCTTTGGATGCCAAAACACAGATGTCTTAACCATGATAACTTAGGCATAATCATAAATACTGGCCAAAAGGCATCACATTTTAAAAGGAGCTAAGCAAGTTAACAAGGCAGCGAGGTCATATAGTGGATAGAATACTGGGCTCGGAATCAGGAAGACCTATCTTCCTGAGTTCAAATTTGCTCTCAGACACTTATTAGTTATGTGATCCTAGGAAAGTCACTTAACCCTGTTTTTCTAAGTTCCTCATCTATAAAACAAGCTGGAGAAAAAAATGGCAAGTATCTTTGCCAAGAAAATTCCAAAATGGGGTCACAAAGAGTTGAACATGACTGAAGCAACCAAACAACAAGAAGTTCAACAAGCTAAGCAAATGATTCCAATGGGGGGCAGCTAGGTGGCACAGTGGATAGAACACTGTCCCTGGATTCAGGAGGACTTGAGTTCAAATCCGGCCTCAGACCCTTGACACTTACTAGCTGTGTGACCCTGGGAAAGTCACTTAACCCCAACTGCCTCACCAAAAAAAAAAAAAAAAGATTCCTATGGCCACACAGTAGCCACATTGAATGTAAAACCAGGGAAAGTTGGTTTCCCTAATAGGGAAACCTATTCAATAGGAAAGTCAATTCCATTTAACATTCAGTAAGTACCTACTATGGGTAAGAGGCTATGCTAGGCACTAATAATAATAGCTATCATTTACAGAGTGCCTTATAGTTCACAAAACACTTTACATATGTTGTCTCATTTGAGCCCCACAACAATCATGTGAAATAGGTCTTATCATCATCCCCATTTTATGGATAGGGGAAACCAAGGCTAAGAAAAGTCTGAAGAACTAGTAAGTGCCTGGGGCAGCATCAAACCAGCACTATCTACTGCAAAACCTTGCTGCCTGGGCCACTAAAGATATTAAGCCAAAAATAAAACAGTCCCTAGCCTCAAAATTTACATTCTAGGAGACAGAACACATACATACACACAAATGCAAATTAATTTAATCCATTAAACAATTATTAGGCACTAACTATGCACAACATTGTGAGAGAGACAATGATGAATAAAACACAATCCCTGTCCTAATGGAGTTTCCAGTCTAATAGAGCATATTCATCATACTATTCAAATAACTAAAATATGAGGAAAGTAAAGAAACAGACCCAAAGAGGCAATTCTGAAGAAAAAGATTACTTCTCTTTTGGGGGAATCAGGGAAGAAGGACTTCATTAAAGACAAGGCAATTTGAGCAGGGCTCGAATTAAAAATTATACAGGTAGAACTGAGAGTAAAGAACATTCCAGGCAGTGGGAATAGCATGAACAAAAGAAAGAAAAGCAAAGGACATAGGGAAGAGAAAGTAATTCAATTTTACTGAAATATAAAGCATATAAAAGGGAGAAGAGGGAAGTAAGGTTGGAAAGGTAAATCAGGACCAAATTGGGGTGGTGGGTTTTGAATGCCAGGCAAAGGAGCTTAGACTTATTTCAGTAGGTTAAAGGAGTGGGGAGGCACTAAAGATTTTAGGGAGAGGCAGAGTTATAAGCAAAGAAAACCATGAAGTCAGCCTGGGAAGCTGAAGAACAAAATTCCCAAGACATAACAAGTGTTAAAGATTAATGAACTGGGAGGAAGGAAAAGAACAATGTAAAGGAGTTATTTGACTGTTTAAGGTGACAAAAAATATAAATGAGGAACAGATGCCAAACTGACCTTAAAACTAAAAAATGCAATAAAAATGGCAATAATTATGTATTCATATGCCCTTTTCCCAACTCTACAAAATTTTTATATGAGAATAATGTACATCAGTGGATATCCTTGATTAAGACTTACAAAGAGAACAAGTAGGCTTTCCGAAACAATATTTTACAGAACCTATCTTTAACATGAGATACAAACTGGCTTAAAGGTATAAATATAAGATTCCTCTAGTGCTTATTTATTTTTTAACTTTAAAAAAAGATATGGGGGGGGCAGCTAGATGGCGCAGTGGATAGAGCACTGTCCCTGGAGTCAGGAGTACCTGAGTTCAAATCCGGCCTCAGACACTTAACACTTACTAGCTGTTTGACCCCGGGCAAGTCACTTAACCCCCATTGCCTCACCAAAAAAAAAAAAAAAAAAGATATGGGGCAGCTAGGTGGCACAGTGGATAAAGCACCAGCCCTGAATTCAGGAGGACCTGAGTTCAAATCCAGTCTCAGACGCTTGACACTTACTAGCTGTGTGACCCTGGGCAAGTCACTTAACCCCAATCGCCCCTCCCCCCCCCAAAAAAGATATACTATCATAGTAGATAACAATAGGATAAAGGACCTCTTCCAACATATAGTAAACTCTTAAACATCCTGAAAGATGCAACCAAGATAACTTTGTTTGAAGACAAACATTATTATTATAAAGCAAGACATAAACTAGAGAGGTGTAATGCTTGCCAAAATAGTTAGCCTCTATCATGGAGTACAAATCAAGGAGGGATTCTCAACAGATGATGAAGTGGTCGAGATGATTCTGTTTGGGTATGACTTTGTGCTGATTGCATCAAGGGCCCTAACATTGAAGAGCATCCTACATGAGATCCATAATCACTCAAATAGCTTGGCCTAACTACCCAAATGGGAACACCAAGTGGACAAACAATGTCTATTGTCCGGACTATGGCATGAAGTTGGATAGAAAAGCCACAGAGAGAGTTCATAAGGACATTTATGTTAGATAGACTCTATCTATACTTGGAAAATGAACTGAACCCAGAAATGAATTGGAGGAGCAGAGTGGCCTATACTGCCTTTGGAAAATGGAACAGTACTTTTAAGCTCTTCCCAAAAACAAAAGTCCACCTTTTTGACACCAGTAATATTTCAGTGATGATGGATGGCAGCAAGTCAGAATACAACAGTCTCTGAATAAAGCTGCGGGTCATCCAAAGGACCATAGACAGGTACATGTTGGGCATGTAAATGTCAAAGATATCATCAGAGAGAGATATAACCAGAAAAAGGAAGTGATCTGGTGGTGCAGCATGAGTGAAAAACAGACAACCTGCATAATCTGTTCATGTCCACAAAATGTCAAGGAAGCCTCCAGGACACTGAGTGGACCTACTGTGAAGGATTAATAGGACATGAACAAGAATTGCAAATTACAAAAGGGTACAGATTGGTTACAATCCACACCAACAGAGAGAGTACCCGTATCAGTAAGATCATAAATCCCTCAGAGGTATATTAGTATTGGAGGAAAGTGCAATATCCAAAAAATAAAAAATAAAAAGGAGATAATGACAATAGATAATGGAAAGAAGGAATAGGTGAGCAATTCTAATTTTATTTTTGTTTTCTCTGCCAAGAAGAATAATTTGTGGGCTGGAAAGGATAGAACAAAAGTGGCCAAGAGAGAAGTAAAACTGGAGATGGAGGTAGATAAGATGGCTACCCTTGATAAGTTCAAGTCACCAGGCCTAGAAGAACTAAAAAAGTATCAAACAAGTTGACAGCTGCCATTATAGACAGCCTGTCAAATGATTTTTGAAAAGTCATAGAGAACAAGAGAGGAAGTACTCCAAGACTGGAGAAAGGTAAACATTACCCTGACTTTCAAAAAAAGAAACAAGGGTAGAGTCTGTAAAATGGTAGGTTAGACTTAAATTCTATTATTTTGTCAGGAATTAGTTGTTTAAAGGAACAGCTATTGAATATCTAGAAAAAGTCATCCCTGATCATAAAAAGACTATAAAATTTTATAAAGAATAGGTCCTGGATAGAGTACTCTGGCAAGATGGCCAAGTAGGTCAGAAAACTCCAGGTTTTCTAAATTTCCTCCACAAAAAAAGACAGAACATTGCTTCAAAGTGAACACAGAGCAGCAGAAATAAATAAAAGTTGGGGTAAAGCAGTTGTCCTTCTAAGACAACTTTAGAGGACCTCAGGAAAGATTCAACCAGGCAGGCAGACTCTACTGAATCAACAAACAACAAGCCCTAGAAACAGCTGAATCTGGCTACAGACTCAGCCTCAGGAACTTTCACCTCACAGATAGTGTGGGGGGTCAGAGAGCTGAGTAGGGGAAGACTGAAGGACTCTCTGCTCTCTAGTGGGACACCAGTCCTAGCTATGCTGACCAGACACAGTCCCAGGCTGTAGCTGTAGGCCAGTAGAAGCAAACACATGCCAAGTGAATGGGGTAGCACAGAGTTAGGGACCCTGCTGGCTATGGACACTTGCAAGAGAGCAGAGTTCCTGGTTTATGGTCCTAGAAGGGACCACAGGAAGGGAAAAACATTTGGGGTGGAAGGGGGCTAACCATGGCTTAGGGGTAGAGAGGAATGACTCAGGTTGGGTCCCAGGTCAGAGCTTAGAAAATAATAGTAAGAAGATCTGAGGGCTAGAACACCATTGCGCACAAATCAGGACTAGAGCCTAATTACAATAATAAGCTGCTAAAAATAAAATAAAATTGAATTTAAAAAATAAAACAAAATAAAATAAAAATGAGAAGCAAAGAAAAAAGAAGCAACTATATAGGCAGCTGCTATGGGGATAGAGGAGATCTGAGTTCATTTTCGTTTTTCTTTATTTTTGTTGTTTTGTTTTGTTTTGTTGGGGAGAGGGGTGTGGGGGGGTTGTTTTTGGTTTTTGGGTCTTTTTTTTTTTTTGGTTTTTGCAGGGCAATGAGGATTAAGTGACTTGCCCAGGGTCACACAGCTACTAAGTGTCAAGTGTCTGAGGCCAGATTTAAACTCAGGTCCTCCTGAATCCAGGGCCAGTGTTTTATCCACTGAGCCACCTAGCTTCCTGCTCTGAGTTCATTTTCAGAGGAAGATAGTAAAGTTTGTTTGTTTGTTTGTTTGTTTTTTTAAAAGCCATTCTTACAAAGAGAAACATTAAATAAACCCAAAAAGAGTTCTTGGAATAACTTTTGAGTTCTTAAGGACTTCAAAAAGCAAATAAGAGAGGCTGATAACCAATTAGGGGGAAAAAGTAAGGACAATCCAAGAAAAAAAATTATAAAAAGAAAGACAAGCAATTGGAAAAGAGAGATCATAAACTTAGGGAAGAAAATAACTCCTTGAAACTAGAACTGGGCAATGGGAAGCTAATAACATTATAAGACAAGAAATAATAAAACAAATTCAAAAGAATGAAAAAATAGAAGAGAATGTGAAACATTTTATTAGAAAAACTCATCTGGAGAACAGATCAAGGAAAGACAATATAAAAATTGTTGGACTACCTGAAAATTACGCTCAAAATGTCTTAATACAATATTACAAAAAATTGTTAAGGAAAATTGCCCTGAAGTTTTTGAACAAGAAGGCAAAGTAGAAATGGAAAAAAATCTACCAATCACCACCTAAAAGAGATCTCAGGATAAAAACTTACAGGAATATCATAGCCAAGTTTCAAAACTCCCAGTTTAAGGAGAAAACACTACAAGCAACAAGGGGAAAAAAAGTTTAAATACCAAGGAGCTACAATAAGGATCATACAAGACCTAGCAGCTTCTACATTTAAAGACTTGGAACATTATATTTCAAAAACTAAAAGAGCTGGGTTTGAGACCAAAAATAACATACCCAGAAAAGTTTAATATAATCCTGAATGGAAAAAAAGGACATATGATGAGCTGAAAGACTTTCTGATATTTGTGACAAACAGACCAAAACTTAATGAAAATTCAACATATAAGAGCCAGGAGAAACATATGGTAAACATTAAAGACCAATCATAAGAGACTCAATAAGGTCAAACTGTTTACCTCTTATAAGTGATAATGTTATAAGTACTCTTAAGACTGTCATCATTACTTGGTTAAGTTTGAAAGAAAGGCTTGGGCTTAGCTGAATATGATGGGTTGATTCCAAAAAATAAAACTATGTAAGAAGAAGTAAAAAGGAGAAAATATCTCATACAAATGAGGCATGAAAGGAAGAACTGATACAGAAAAGGCAAGTGAGAGTGAAGGGGTGGTGGTGCTAGAACCTTACTCTCATAGGAAATGGGTTAAAGTTAGAACAACACACAACTAGAAGGACATAAAAGTCTTAAAATTTTAGAAAGAAATAAGAGAGCAGAGAATAGGGTAAGGGAGGGACTTTAAGAAGGATATAAAGAACAAGAATTAGGAAGGAGGAAGAGGATAAGGGAGGAACTCTTAGGGGGGTGAATACATAAAGGACTCTTAGAGGGGTGGGTACAATCAAGGCAAGGAGCAGTTAGGAGTACATGAGACTCCTGAGGAGAGATAGGGTAAATAGGGTGAGAAGTATATGAAGAAAAATAGGAGGGAGGGAATTATACAACTAGTAACTATAACTTTGAATGTGAATGGGATGGATTTACCCATAAAATGGAAACAGAACAAATTAAAAATCTGAATTCAAAACAAGAATCACAATTTAAAATGAGAGAGACATTCAGAGTTAAAATAAAGGGCTGCAGTCGAATTTATTATATTTCACCTGATATAAAAAAATTCAGGAGTAGCAACCATGATCTCAGACAAGATTAGAGCTAAAATAGATTAAATTAAAAGAAATAAGCAGGAAAACTATACTATATTATTAAATATTATTTTAGAAATGGTAGGAAAAGCAATAAGAAGAAAAAGAAATTGAAGGAATCAGAATGGTAAATAAGGCAATAAACTATTTCTTCTTTCAAACAATGTAAGGATGTATTTGGAAAATCCTAAAGATACAACTAAAAAGTTAGTTAAAACAATTAATAATTTTAGAAAAGGATATAAAATAAATGCACATAAATCATAAGCATTTTTATATATCACCAACAAAACAATGAAAAAATAGATAGTAAGAGATACCCCTTTTAAAATAACTGTAAGGGGCAGCTGGGTAGCGCAGTGGATAAAGCACTAACCCTAGATTCAGAAGGACCTGAGTTCAAATCTGGCCCCAAACACTTGACACCTACCAGCTGTGTGACCCTGGGCAAGTCACTTAACCCTCATTGCCCCACAAAAAAAAAAAATTTTTTTTAAACTGTAGATAGTATGTTATACTATATAACATACCTGAAAGTATACCTGCCAAAAGAGACCCAGGAACTACATGAACATAATTATAAAATACTTTTTAGACAAGTAAAGGCAGATTTAAATAATTAGAAAAATATCCATTTCTGGGTAGGCAAAGCCAATATATTAAAAAAAAACAATTTTGGGGCAGTGAGGTAGCGCAGTGGATAAAGCACCGACCCTGGAATCAGGAGGACCTGAGTTCAAATCTGGCCTCAGACACTTGACACTAGCTGTGTGACTCTGGGCAAGTTACTTAACCCTCACTGCCCTGCCCCCCCCCCAAAAAAAAAATTTATCTAATTTATTTATTCAATCATATCCCAATTAAATACCTTTAAAAGCATTTTAATGAGTTAGAAAAAAATAATAACAAAATTCATCTGGAAGAACAAACGGTCAAGAATTTCAAAGATAATAAAAAAATAATTTAAAGGAAGGAGGTTCAGCAGTCCCAGATCTTAAAACATATTATAAGGCAGTAAATATCCAAATTATCTGATACCAGCTAAGAAAACAGAAAGGTCAATCAGTGTAACAGAGTAGACATACAATACACAGTAGTAAAGGATTATAGCAACCTTTTATTTGACAAATGTAAAAATTTAAATTTGGAGGATAAGAATGCATTATTTGGTAAAAATTGTTGGGAAAGCTGAAAAGCTAACTGGCAAAAATCAGGCATAGACCAATATCTTAAACCATTTACCAAGATAATGTCAAAATGGATACATGACCTAGATATAAAGGGAGATATCACAACAAAATTAGAATATTGAACATATTCCCTATCAGACTTAGGCATAGGTGAACAATTTATGAATAAACAAGAGATAGAGAGCATTATGAGATATAAAATGGATAATTTCAATTATATTAAATTTAAAAGTGTTTGTAAATAATACCAGTGCAACCAAAATTAGAAGGGAAGAAGAAAGCTGGGAAACAATTTTTACAGCCAGTATTTCTGATAAAGGTCTCATTTCTAAAATATATAGGGAACTAAATCAAATCGATAAGAATGCAAATCATTCCCCAATTGAGAAATGATCAAAGTATATGAACAGGCAGTTTTCAGAAGAAGAAATCAAAGCAATCTATTGCCATATGATCTAATCACTATTGATTAGAGAAATACAAATTAAAACAACTCTGAGGTACTACTTCACACCTATCAGGAAAATAATAAATGTTGGAGAAGCTGTGGAAAAAATTGGAACACAAATGCATTGCTGGTAGAGTTGTGAACTGATCCAACAATTGTGGAGAGCAATCTGGAACCATGCCCAAAAGGCTATGGGGCTGTGCATACCCTTTGAACCAGTAATAGCACTACTAGGTCTAAATTCCAAAAAGATCATAAAAAAGGTAAAAGGACCTGCATATACAAAAATATTTACAGCAGCTCTCTTTGTGGTGGCAAAGAATTGGAAATTGAGGGAATATCCATCAATTGGGGAATGACTGAACAAGTTGTGGAATATGAATGTAATGGAATACTATTGTGCTATAAGAAATGATGAGCAGGCAGATTTCAGAAAAACCTGGAAAGAATTAAGCGTACTGATTCTGAGTGAAATCAGCAGAACCAGGACAACACTGTACATAATAACAGTGACATTGTGTGATAATCAACTGTGATAGACTTAGCTCTTCTTAGCAATACAATAAGCAAAGACAATTCCAAAGGACTCATGATGGAAAAGGCTCTCTACATCCAGAAAAAAGAACTGTGGAATCTGGATGCAGATTGAACCATACTGTTTCTACTTTTTTTTTTCTTTTTTGAGGTTTTTCCTTTTTGTTCTGATCTTCTTTCACAGCATGACTAAGTCAGAAGTATGTTTAATGTACAACCTTTATCAGATTGTTTTCTGTCTTGGGGCAGGGGGAAGGAAGGCAGGAAGAAAGAAAAATTTGGAACTCAAAATCTTATAAAAACAAATGTCGAAAACTATCTTTACATGTAACTGGAAAATAATAAAATACTTTTAAGATTAAAAAAATAAATCAAAACTATGTATAGTCATATGAAAGAATGCTCTAAATCATTACAGATTAGAGAAATGCAAATTAAAATAACTTTGAGATATCATCTTACACTTATCAAACTGGATAAAATGATACATGCCCTTCAACTGGGGAATGGTGAAACAAGTTGTAGTATAGAATTGTGATGAAATATTGCTATGCTATAAGAAACGATGAGCTGTTTGGTTTTAGAAACATGGAAAGACTTAGCTGAAACAATGAACAGTAAAATGAGAAGCCTGAAGAGAATGTTATACATAGTAACAGAAATATTGTACTAAGAACAACTTTGAATGACTAATTCATCTTGAGTATCATAAATTTTCAAACCAACTACAAAGAAACTATAAAGGAAGAGGCTATCCACTTCCAGAAAAAGAACCAATAAACAGAAGTATGTATAGCACAATTTTACATAAATATGTGTGGGTGTATTTGTGTTTAAATATAGCTTTCTCTAGGGCAGGGTTAGGAGGGAAGGAGGAAGGAAAAAAATTAAAAGTGCACAGCAGAGAACAAAAGAAACTTAGAAGGAAACACAAAGAAGCAGGGTAGCTTTGAAAACAATGTATAGTATTTATTCCTTTTTTTTAAAGTAAAGTCTGAAGAGGAAATTCATGCTTGAATTCTCTCTTTATGTTCTGATGTGTACATGGAAATGTCCTTTTTTCCCTATTTTTAAGTTCAAAATTAATTTAAAAACAAAATAGGTCCTGCAAGACTAAATCCACCTCTTTTGGTTACTAAATGAGATCAAGGTAATGCTATAGCTAGTGATCATACCTAGATTTTGGCAAAGTATTTAACAATGTCTCTCATGCTAAGTAAGCTAAAATAGCACAGTTGGGTAGATTCAAACTGATTGAATGAGAAGATCCAAAGAGTTGTCATATCAACCTGGAGGAAGATCTTCAGTAAAATGTCCCAGGGATCTGTGCTTGGTCCAATGTCACTGATAACAAATTTAGGAGGGAAAGCTATAGTGCTGGATTTTAGGATCAAAAAAGAAAAATGACAAGCTAGAATTCTGGATTGAATCTATTAAGTAGAAATTTTGAAGAAATAAATATAATGTCTTATCTTTCAGTTCAAAAACTCAACTTCACAGGTAAAGATTAATAAAGCATACATAGCTTGTAACAGTCTACCTAAAAAAGATCTGTGGATTTTAGTGGACCACAAGCTCAATGAACCAAAAAACATGATATAATCATCAAAAAAGCTAACGTAACCTTATTATAAAGAACTGTAGAAAGGATAATCTTGTTAGGTGACAAAGTAGAGAAGGCAGCATTCATGAAATCAGGAACATTCATCTTCAAGAGTTCAAATCTGACCTCAGAGACTTGCTAACTCGGTGACTGTGAGCAAGTTACTTAACCCCGTTTGCCTCGGTTTGCTCATCAGTAAAATGAGCTGGAGAAGGAAATGGCAAACTACTTTAGGTTCTGAATCAAGAAAACACCAAATGGGGTCATGAAGAGTCAGACACAATTAGTCAACTAAACAACTACAACCCATTAGAATGTAACCTTTAGGGAACAGCTATGTGGCTCAATGGATAAAACACTGGACCTGGAGTCAGGAAGACCTGAGTTCAAATCCTGACTCAGATAATAACTAAATGTGTAACCCTGAACAAGGCGCTTATCCTTAATCCACTGGAGAAAGAAATGACAAACCACTCCAGTATATTTGCCAAGAAAACCCTATGGACAGTATGGTCCACTGGGGTCACAAAGAGTTGGACATAACTCAACAACAACAGCAATCTTGTTATACTCTGTCCTAAACAGATCACACCTTGAAAATTGCTCAGTTCTTCATAAGACATTGATATACTGGAGAGTCAGGGCAGCTAGGTGGCGCAGTGGATAGAGCGCCGGCCCTGGAGTCAGGAGTACCTGAGTTCAAATCCGGCCTCAGACACTTAACACTTACTAGCTGTGTGACCTTGGGCAAGTCACTTAACCCCAACTGCCTCACCAAAAAAAAAAAAAAAAAAAGATATACTGGAGCGTCCAAAGAAAAGTGGCTAGAAATAGGTAAAAAGTTCAGAGTTCAAAGCATATAAAGAAAGACTAGTAGAGATTTTAATCTGGAGAAAAAAAGACTTTGTGAAAGGGGTGGGGTGCTGTTTTCAAATGTTTAAAAGGTTGTCATATAGAAGAGGGATTGTATTTATTCTGTTTGGTCCCAGAATGGAGACCTAAGAGCAACACGTAGGTAGAAGTTGCAAAGAGGCAAATTTAGGTTCTAGTAACAATTTGCATGGGGACTGCAGAGAAAAGAGGTTGAATGAAGACTATTTCAGAGGCTATTCCAATACTCCAGGAGAGAGGTAATAGCCTGCAATAGGATGAGTATACTGGAAATGAGAGAGAAGAAATTGGACTATTTTGGAAGTCAGTGATAAGGGATGTTTCCATCGACAGAAACTGGGAAAATCAAAAGGAAGGACAAAATTAAGTAGGATGGTTAATTTAGCTGGGTTTGGGAGGTCAGTGAGATATACAGATGAAGCTAGCTACTCAGCAAACAGCTATTAATATGGAACTAGAACTTGAGTTTTCATTTGTATGTCTTAACTCCTCCATTACATCACAAGTTGCTTGAGAACAGGAATCTACTTCCTCCTATATTCCCCATAGCAATTAAAATGGCTTTCATGGAGGACATATGAAGTACAATGAAGACATACAGGAGAAAAAAAAGAATATGTAGATGCATAGGAAATAGAAAAAGGAAATGGAGCATTATAAAAAGTTCACCAAGCTTAAAAATTTTTTCAGGCACCACCTTTATATATAGAATCCTGCCAGTTTATGTTTCATGATGAATAATAATGGCATTGTTTAAAGTGTAAGCAGATCAAGAGGTATTATAAACAGATTCTTTGCCCTCTCTAGCCTAAACTGACTCCAGACTAGAGAAATCAGGATAAATAACAAGACCTCAATATTTTACTGCCTTCAAATTATTATAGTGGCACACATAAACACGCAAGAAATGATTAAAAGATTTGTCTTTGTAACTCAAGTTCCTCCACTTATAAAACAATTAAAATTTGTAGCTGGAGATTTCTAAGTTTCATTATTCACAATGCACACACACACATATTTATAAAATGCACATATTTGAATAAAAGAGGAATCCACTCTACCATAAATATCCACAATAATATCTTTGATGACAAAACCAGGTCGCAAGAAAAGAAAAAGAGGATCATATGCAGATGAATGAAGATCAGTGAAAATCCAACCACACTAAATCTTATATACAAAAAAGACAGCCATTTATTTTAAGTAGGAAGTTTTTCCACCCACTCACATCATAAATGTTTTTTCCAGGATCTATCACAGTAACATGACCATGAAAAAAAGCCTAATCCATTGAATGGGAAGCAGCTGACTACCCATGATTCACTACTTACTGAAGATAGGATTGCCAGTTGACTTTATTGGCCCGAACTTCTGCAGCCTTGGCAGCAATGATGTTTGTTGGGACAGCATTATCCACAGCACCTCGGATATCCATTTTGGTCATCTAAATTTGTAGTCTTGAATTTTTTCAACGAATCTTCAATGTGAGTTAGATCTTCAATACTAAGTCAGATGTAAGGAAAAAGCAGACCCAAAGTAAAACAAAGTTACATTATTCTTCCCAAATTTTAATTACTTAGAAAAGTGACCAGATATAAATCTTAGACATAAATATCCCCCTCTAGCAACTAGATGTAATGTAAAATGGGGGGAAGGGGGAGGAAAAGGAGACAACAGACTTCCACTATAGAAAAGATGATTGCTAAGGTCCCTTCCAACTCTAAGATCCAAGGTGTCCAACTATGGATTGCAGCCTAAGGGTGACATTTTCATCTTGTACTTTTATTTTTCCAGAAAAGAAGCCTCTTCAAAATATTTCCATTAATGTAAGGATAACATCATGATAGAAATCATTTAAAGTAACATCAGAAATTGTTTGAATAAGATACACAGTATGAGAAAATGTTTCAAATTTATGCAAGTAGGATTAACTTCTCTTCTTTGTTCTCCTGAGAGAGTGTAAATATGCAGAACCTCTAAAGTACAAGTAAAGCCATATATAGCATCAATTTATCAATTTTATTAATTGATTAAAAGAATGACATTGCATAAAATTTTTAAAACTTTTTAAAGGGCAATATTTCTGATGTAAAAGACTGACTTATCGATTAAAATGAAATTTTGAGTAGAAAAGTTATTTCTCCCAGTAAGAATTAATTTTTCTATTATTTCACAAACATCAGTTCTCTTACAAGGCTGTGTTGCAATGTCCAAGTATAAACAGTACTGAAAGTCTATTATGATCAAGGGCGTCTAAAGCCTTAATGTAATAAGTGGCTTTCTCCTCATATATAAATAAAGATTACTAATCAATTGCTAACGTATCATGTTGCTACTTAAAGTATAAAATACATTTCCAATATCACTAGTTATATATAGCCTCACAAAAAAGCGAAGATCATTTTCTATTCTACAAAACCAAAGACCTTCAGTTTTAGTACTAATCTCATAATCTGAGGGTTTGCTGTCTAAACAAATGGTTGTGACAAAGATAGGACAGGCCAGACCAGAGGGAAGAAGCAGGTGATCTCTGCAACCAACTGGCCCAGGCCCAATCAGTTTTTCCTATTGCGGCAGGCAGCGATGAGGACAATTACCTGAATACTAAAAACAACCTTTATCAGAAAGAGCCCCTATCAGCCTAAAGCCTAAACCGAAACAGTACTCACGCTGTAGGGCCCAAATGGAGAAAGGGGGGAAGGGGGAGTTAGAAAAGAATGTGTCGCAGCTTTGGGAAACGGCCACCTCCCAGATGCCAAGGGCCCTTCGAGTCCTTCTGAAGGCCGAGCCTTCCTCCCCGGCCTCCTATCATCCAGAAACAAGAACTCCAAAGTTCAGACTTCCCGACGACGGGGGTATTGAGGGGACAGGGGCCGGGGGAGGGAGGGGGATAGTTGGGCAAGTCTGGAAAGGAAAGTAAGCGCTCCCCAACCTCCCACCTCTTCCTCACCTTTACCTACGTTCGCAAGAATGAGAAAGGGGGCGAAAATACGATTCGTCCAAGTCAGTCTCAAAAGGCCCAGACTAGGGCATCCCACTGGAGGTAGACAGAGAAGTGACAGGGGCTCTTGGAGCGGGGGTCGGGCCCGGGGCGCCTTCTCCTCCACCCCCACCCCAGCCCAGCCCCAATCTTACCCGGTGCTGGACGCACTGCCGGCAAAGGTCTAGGAGCCCGGGTGCGAGCAGAAAGCAGTGGAGGACACGCCGAGAGAGATAGCCCCAGGACGAGCTGGGGCCGCAGAATAACCAGAAGAAAACCGGCTGTTGCCGTCCGGAACTGACAGAGCGCGGGTCATGTGACAGGGCGGCACGTGACGAACCCCGGACTGCGGAAGCCGGGAGGGTTCTGGGATCTCGCGCGGCGAGGGCGGGGCTCAGTCTTCTGCTCTCCCTGATGGAGCGTGTTATCTTCTTCACCTTGCGCTCCTTAAAGCCTGGCCGGTGACCGGTGGAGACGCTCGCTGGTCGGCTCCGGGGCGTGTGCTCGGGGACTACCGTGCCCGACGAACAGGGTCGACCGACTGGCCCAAGGCCGGACGAGCTTGGCGGGCCCTCACCCAGGCCGGAGATCGTGGAGAACCGCGCTCATGGTGCGGGCAGAAAAGGGAACCTGAGGCAGGGACAACTACCCTTAAATACCGAAATCCTCCCCCCTCCCCCGCATAATGAAGCCAAAAGCACATAAATGTAGGCCTGGAAGAGACCTTGGAGCTCATACGGCCCGAGCCCCTCATTTTACAGATTGGAAACTTGAGGCCATGGTCGTAGAAGTAAAGTGACAGAGCTGGGATTTGAACTGCTCCCTCCCCTCCTCCTAGCACTCTCTCTTTTGCATCAAATGATTAGTAAAGTTTTTAAGTGATACATTTTATCCAATTTACGATCATGGGCTTTTCCCAAGGCTTCACCGAAGACTCCAGGTCGGGCAAGCCCCAAAAGCTGTAAGTGATCGGGCTTCTTATTTGCTTTGACCTTGAAGAGATCATGGGAGAGTCAGGCTACATTTTGAGTTTTTCTTCCCAAGTTTCCTTCTAGTGCTGCGGCTGGAGCTGAGCTGGGTGGTCTGGATAAAGAAGTGAGACCACTGCAGAAGTCCCCTTCACCCTCCCCCACCCCTCTGACTGGATCGATCCAGCCAGTACTCACCAGGCTCTTGGGGTCCAACAGACAACACTGGTGGGTGACTTCCTCCGTTCACTTGCCTTCCTCCCACTCTGAGTTTCAAATGCTTATTTTTTCTAAAAAGTTAATTCGTTCTGGTTCATTTGGGAGCATACAAATGTAGACTTTTGAATGACTAGTAGAAACTTAAACCCTCAGGGTTACCCCTTGAATTTAGCCAGGTGCCCTCTGGGGACCAGGACTGCTAATTCCACTGGAAGTAGGCAAAGTGGCATCACAAGGGGTTCGTATAGTAGGTCTTGCTAGCTATTCTTTTTGTAACCTTAAAGTGTTTGATTAAATCACATGGCCATTTAAAAAAAAAATAGGTAGGCAGAATCTTTTGACTAAAGGGGCTTAAATAATTTCGACTTTGGACTGCTCTACACATGAATAGATGAAAATATCACAGTTGGAAGAAACCTTAGTTCAACATTTTATAAGAATCCCCTCTGCATCCCCAACAAAAAGTCAACCAGCATTTGCTTAAACACTTCTAGTGAAAGGACTATACCACTTCCAGAGGCAGCTCTTTAGACATTTGGGTAACTAATTGTTATGAAAGTTTTCCACATACACTAAGCCTAAATCTGCCTGTCAGAAACTTCTACCCCATTGTTCCTGCTCAAACCCGTTAGGATCAAACACAACAAATTGAATTCCTCTTCCATGTGATAGCCCGTCAGATTTTTGAGTAGTTCTCAAGACCCCTAAGATGAACTATCCCAAGTTTAAATTTTTTCCAGGATAAATATGTCATTCCCAGAAGCTCCAGTGGTTTCCTTTTGCCTCTAGATTAAAATACAAATTTCTCTGATATTAAAGCCTTTCACAATCTAGTTTCTGCTTACCCTTCTAGGTTCATTGCACACGACTCTTCTAACTGTACTCTACATTCCAAACAAACTGGTCTGTTTGCTTTTTCACCCATATGTGACATTCCACCTCCCAACTCCTTGCCTTTGCTCCTGTTGTCCCTTATGCCTGGAATTCACCATTCATCACGTCTACTTCATAGGATTCTATCTTCCTTCAAAGTTCAGGTCAAGCACCCTCTCCATTGGGAACTCTAACTTGATTGTCCCTCTTCAAGTTGCTAGTGCCTTCTAGGTAAGCCAGAAGGCAGTGACAAGAAGAGATAAAATTCCAGGCATGTGGTACAGCCAGTGAATATGCCCAGAGAGAGGTGATGGAGTGTCTTGTTTTATTCAGGGAATATCAAAGATATACTCTGGTTCCCAGAGTACGGGGTTGGGGGAAATAGGAGGTCTTCGGTGTAAGAAGACAGGAAAGGACCAGGTTGTGAATAGTTTTCAGTGCCAAAGAGAGGATTTTATATTTGATCCTAGACTTGATGGGGACCCACTGAAGTTTATTGAACAAAGGGACATGATCAGAGCTGCACCTTAGGAAGATTAATTTGACAGCTGAGTGAAGGATGGACTAAAGTAAGAAGTGAGTTGAAGTCATTGCAGACTATTGCAGTAGTCTAGGTGTGAGGTAAAACTAACTAGGAAACACATATTAAAACACACATATAACATGCAAATATATCAATCTAGAAATGCACATGTGACTTCAAAAGAATAAAGTTGGTATTAGCATTTACATCCTTCAAAAGAGTGATAGTAGGTATCCCTTCTTAGTTTGCTCATTCTTGTTTTGAACTCTCAAATTATTTATTTATTTGTGAGGAAATTGGGGTTAAGTGACTTGCCCAGGGTCACACAGCTAGTAAGTGTTAAGTGTTTGAGGCTGGATTTGAACTCAGGTCCTCCTGAATCCAGGGCCGGTGCTCTATCCACTGTGCCACCTAGCTGCCCCAAACTCTCAAATTATTTAATATTTCTATGCCACAAATCATTGTCAGGAACTAAATTCATTTTAATAGTCACATCTCAGGTTTACTTAACTAAAACCTTATGGAGAATTGAAGCAGTTATGAGGGAGGGGAGTCTTTGCCTTAGGGACCCAGATATATTTTCAATAGACCTATGATCTTGAAGCGGGCAATTCAGGGGAAATCTGCCATAAATCCAACAAAAAATACAACCTCATCCACATTTTCTAATTGTGTGATTCTTCTCCAGAAATTCTACATAGGGGAATCTACCCAACTTTCTAGAGATACAGCGATATAAGTAAAATAAGGATTTTGCCTCTGTTGTGTCAGTTATCTGAATATTTAATGATAGTGAAATAGTTATATAAAATTATAATAATCCTTACCCTCAGAGATTTTAGAATTATTGTACTTTTAATTTAAAATAATAAATAAATGCTAAGTACTACTCTTGCATAGCAGAGGGAAGGATTTAATAGCCAGTCTCTATGTCCTTCAATGTGGGTCAAGGATGGTATTAACTAAATTCATATCTAGGAAAATCTAAATGCCAAATGAAAACAGAGGACCAAAGCCAAGAAAGCAAACAAGAACAGATACCAAGAAATGAGTCAGGTCCAGATTCCAAGCATATCAGCCAAAAAGCAAATAGGAATAACAACAGGAAAACCAGGGAAGCTAACAGTCCAACTGACAGGCAGCAGTTAGGAGGGCAGTACATATATTAACCCATATCAGATTGCTTGCCATGGAGCGGGGGCGGGGGGGGGGGGAGGAGGGAGAGAGGGAGAAAAATTTGGAACTTAAAATCTTGTAAAAACAAATTTTGAAAACTATCTTTACATGTAGCTGGAAAAAATAATATTAAGATTGAAAAAAAAAGTCAAGCAGTGGAATATATTAGGAATACAACATACAGAAGCAAACAAATAGTGGTATTTGATAAACCCAGAGTTCTCAGTTACTAGATGAAGGACAAAAACTGCTGGGAAAACAGAATAGCTGAATTGCAGAACCTCACACTATGCAAAGATTTCTCTAATTTTTAGAGACTGAGCATTTTTCATATAATTGTTAATAGTTTATATTTCTTCCTTTGGAAACTACCCATTGAGAATATATAGAAAAACTCTTCATACAAATACAGATCTAAATAATTGGAAAAATATTCATTGCTCATGGGTAAGTCAAAGCCAATATAATAAAAATGACAATATTACCTAAATCAATTTACTTATTCAGTACTAATCCAACTACAAAAGAATTACTTTGTTAAACTGGAAAAAATAAAATTCATCTAGAACAAAAGGTCAAGAATATTGAGGGAATCAATGAAAAAATGTGAAAGGAGCCTAGCACTGTCAAATTTCAAATTATATTCCAAAGCAGTAATCATCAAAACAATTTGGTACTGGATAAGAAACAGAGTGATCAATGGAATAGATTAGGTACACAATACACAGAAGCAAATGATCACAGTTATCTAGTGTTTGATAAACCCATAGATCCCATGGGGGGGGGGAGGGGAAGTCACAAGAACTATTTTACTAAAACTGCTTGGAAAAGAAAATAGTCTGGCAGAAACTAGGTATAGACCAACAGCTCACACTTTATACCAAGATAAGCTCAAAATGGGCACACAATTTGGATAGAAAGGGTAATATCATAAGCAAATTAGGAGATCATGAAAAAAGTCACCTGTTAGATCTATGAATAGGGGGGCAACCTGTTGAAATAGTAAACTCTTCTCAATTAGGGAAAAAGCAACATTGTTAATAATTGGAAGAGGAGGGATTGAGAGAAATAAAGTAATTTCATACCTGAAAAATGCTGTTATCTCAGAAAAACGAGATAGGGAGGGAGTCTGGGTAGGAAAGGAACATTATAGAAAGGAGATCTCAAGTCTGAGAGAGTCTTGTAGGCCACTAGAAGTAGACATAGCAGAGATCCTCATGGCCAGTAGTCTAGCTAGTCCAAGTGTGCCAAAGGTTAAAGGTAGTTTATACTGGACTTGCTTAATTAGCTTATTCATATTAACTGCCAACATCCCAAAGGCAGAGATTGCCACCATTTTCAAACATGTGCTGTATGTAATGGGAGGAGGGACATGTTAAGGGGAAATATGTGGAGATATTTCAGGAAGATTGTATACCTCACATCCTCAACCAATGAGGGGAAGAGGAGAGGGACCTTTGCAATAGGATTTAGGGATAAAAAGGGAAGCTTGCTGTGACAAAGCCAGCCACTCTTCTATAGTGTGTGCCCATTGTCTTGGGGACATAATAAAATGCCTTTGGTCATACCAACTTTGCCTCTGAAAGAACTTATTTTGAGAAGGTGGTCAGCACCTGTTCCTCACATGAGCTAATGCAAAGTGAAGCGGGCAGAACTCTCTCTCTCTCTCTCTCTCTCTCTCTCTCTCTCTCTCTCTCTCTCTGTATGTATATATATATATATATATATATATATATACATATATATATACACACATACACATATACATATACATATGTATACACACATACATATTATATATATACATACATACATACTATATATATATACACAATATAATCCTTACCCTCAGAGATTTTAGAATTATTGTACTTTTAATTTATATATATAACTATATATATAACAATATTATAGAGGAAAAAAATTTGAAAGACTAGAACTCTTATCAATACAAGAATAAACTAGGAGTCCAAAAGAATAAAAATGAAACATGCCCTTCACCAAAATGCATAGAGACATACATTTTCAGAAATGATTAATGTGAAATTTGTTTTGCCAGACTATGCTGATATGGACTGAGCCATTTTTATTTGTTTGTTTTTTCATTTCCTTATGGGGTTGAAGGGTGAGAAGGATAATTAAAAAATACTTTTTTAATTGGAAAAAAGTTAAAATAAATATTTTATGACTATATTAAGATTGCTGTCTTATATTATAATACAGAAGATTACCATCTTTTGTTTTTTATATCTATACTTTAAAGCATTCTTAGAAGTCCATAGGCTTCACTAAATTATCAAAGAGCTCCATGACACAAAAAGGTTAAGAACCCTGGGATTCTAGAACTTTTGTATTTATTCTACATTGTAAATCAATTGTTGTCAAAAACAAAGATAGTAATACAAAGAAAATCAGTGAACTTACAATGGACATCTGTTAAGAATTGATACATGGACTAAAATTAATCTTGCTAAAATATTTTCACAATGCTCTAAAGGAATTTGCTTTAAAAAAATAAGATATTTGCTGAGCTGCCAGTGTAATAAATGGTTGAAAATACTGGTTTTATTGAATTTTAATACTGTATAAGAAATATTAAGAAGCAGTATTCAATCATAATTTTTCTTAACCAGATCTAAGGTTCCTAAAGAAAGCTCAGTAAAATTATTTGTGTGATAGGAATAGAGAATCACAAACTCACAAAATCTCATAATTGGAATGGACCTAAGTGGTCATCTAGTTTAACATATGGTTTATCAAGATCCCCCTCTACAACTTTTTCAATAAAAACCACCAGTGAGGGATGAGGTGAGGGGGGTCCCCACTACCTTTCAAGACATTCCATTCTACTTTTTGACATGTCTAATCATTAGGAAGTTTTTCTGTGGGAAAACAACGGCCTTAAATCTGCCTCTCAGAAGCTTCTATTCATTGCTCTACTTCTAGACAAAATAGAGGTAATAAATAATATGAACTAGAGATCTTAATTCAAGAAGGCAAATTTGAGCTCATAGTTATTACTGCAACTTGAAGGGATAAAGCTTATGTCATAACTGGAGTAGAGATACTGGAAGAGTATAAGTGATTTAAAGAAAATGGAAAGTTATGAGTTGTGTGATAATACAATCAAATGAATACAAAACTAACTGAATCACTGTACCCAAAGAATAATCATTAATTGTTGGTTCAGTGGCAACTTAGGAGATTTCCAGTGGAGTGCTCTAGGAATCTTGGCATAACATTTAATATTTTTTTTTTTTTTTGGTGGGGCAATGGGGGTTAAGTGACTTGCCCAGGGTCACACAGCTAGTAAGTGTTAAGTGTCTGAGGCCAGATTTGAACTCAGGTACTCCTGAATCCAGGGCCTGTGCTTTATCCACTGCTCCACCTAGCTGCCCCAACATTTAATATTTTTAATCATAACTCAGAAAAAAAAAAAGCAAAAGACAATTCCAGATTGTCTCAATGACCAGGGCTATCTCAAAGTCAGTTGGTTGGTTTGGAGTTTCCCCATGGAACCTCATTGGAGAAGGTTTTGAGTGTGACTAGAACTTGCCTGCAATATGAATGGATTAGCCTTGACTCTTGGAAAGGCGAGTTCTACTGGGCAAAGCCACCCTCCTTTGAGCTGTTAGTTCATCCTTATACCCTGCCTACCTCCTAGAGGCAGCTAGATTGTTCAATGGATAGAGCCCTGGGCCTGGAGTCAGGAAGACTTGAGTACATATCTGGCCTCAGACACTCACTAGCTGTTTGACCCTCAGGGAAGTCACTTACTCTGTTTACCTTAATCCAATGGAGAAGGAAATGGCAACCCACTCAATATCTTTGCCAAGAAAACCCCATATAGGGTTACAAAGAGTTGGACACGACTGAACAACAGCAATGAAAGTGAACATAAAGACCTGCTGATCAGTTGCCCCTAAACCCTGACTGACCTCCAAGTTAGAGGAAAAATTTCCTAGGCAGGGTAAATCCAGAATCCAGCCTTCTAGCCAGGCAAGGGAGATTTCTTCACCAACCTTAAGGGATGCCTAGAAAATAACCCCAACTTCATGAGTCCAGAGATCTACCATTCTATAGGGAAAAGGGAAATTCATGAGCATTGTTCCCCTTGGAGGAAAAACAAACAAACAAAACAAAAAAACGAATGTTACCACATGGCTCACATAGCTAGAGGAGCAGTAAGAGATTAACATGAGGTGGAACAGAATGCCTATAAATTTATTCCCTACTATCAGTGAGTTAATTGGCTGACACAAGACTGACGAGAAGATTGCCTGTGCTACAGCTCCAAAACTTTATATTGCAATGGAAAGGCCAAAGCATAGAGTGGTACCATGTAAGTCTTAGAGGGTTGGGGATTGTGTAAGACCCTGTGGGGAAGACATTTTCCAGAATCTCAAGGCATTTCCCCTGGCAACCCCAAGCTCATTTCAGTTCCAAGTAGAGTTCAAACCCCAAGCTGATGCTAACTTAAAAGGATTTGGTGGACAACAATAGAAAAGTAGAACTCAGTAGAAAAGGAGGAAAATTGTGTGGATTGTTTATGGGCACCTGTGAGGCCTATATATTCAATGGATTTTCTGTGAGGCAAAATAAAAGCTGTACTATACCTAATATCATTGTAACTTTGAATGCTTATGTGAAAACTTGGAAGATCTATGTGGGCAGGGATTTTTTTTTCCTATCTCACTGCTTTTTCATTTTAAATTAATCTTTTTAAATCAGTTTTACTCGTATGACCCCAGCCCAACAGTGTGCAGGCAAATCAAGACTGATCAACCCAAGAAATGAGCATTAATCCCCTTCTAGCCCCTTTCTGGATTGGCACAGCCCTAATTCTTCAATCTTTATTAAGTGATTTAGAAAATACCTTCATTTTACTGATCCTATAGATAAAAGAGCAGTCTCCTGCTGGTTATCATGCTGGTTCTTTGTCTAAATCATACATATTACACCCTTCTCTCTGCTCTTGCTGCCCTCTGAAACTGTTCCTGCTAACAGCTGTTCTCTTCCCCCCACTTGGTGAGTAGCAATAAAGTTTGTCAAAAGATTTCCCTGAATGCTGTTGTTACTCTTTACCTAGACACCCCTATACTACACACTCAATGTGATTTGCAAAATTCAAAACAAATATGATCCCAATTAAAAATTTTTTCCCACTCAGAACTGCATGATTCTTGCCAGTGCTTTCCAGATTACTTCTGGTTATATCACCTGTCCCTACATTAATCTCCAGTTATTATCACTTTTTTATAAGTCTCAAGTCTCTTCATCATAGTCTATATTTGTCCCTAGAAAGAATAGGCATCTCTATTATCAGGTCAACAAAAAGCTTTCTTAGTATTGCTCAACAAGGAGTCACCAGTCAATACCACTTATCTTTTCTTTTTCTGACATCCACTGTATGACCTCTCACCCTGTAGCTCACATGGATCCATACCATCATTCCTTATAGTACAAGAAGCTATTTTCTTCTAAGATGATTCATCTCTTCCCCGCTATAGAAAGAGCTTTATATCCCTTAGCTCCAAATGTTCAAAGGCCTTTCTTCACTTCCTTCTCTGTGTTACAGACTTTGACCTTCCAAAATCTTGGTGCAATTTAGAATTCTTTTTTTTTTTTAAGTGAGGCAATTGGGGTTAAGTGACTTGCCCAGGGTCACACAGCTAGTAAGTGTTAAGTGTCTGAGGCCGGATTTGAACTCAGGTACTCCTGACTCCAGGGCCGGTGCTCTGTCCACTGCGCCATCTAGCTGCCCCAGGCTTAAGGTTTTTTTGCTTGTTTGTTTTTTGGTAAGGCAATTGGGGTCACACAGCTAGTAAGTGTATAAAGTGTCTGAGATTGGATTTGAACTCAGGAAGGCTTAAGTTTTAAACTTAAAACTCTATTCAGGAATACCCTGAATGAATGTGAAATAATAGAAGCTTAGTGCCTTAAGCATTAAGATCTGTCTGGTTCTTTTGAAACTTCCTTTAAGTTTCAAAATAACTGCAATGAATTGGAAAAATGTTCTGTGAAACTTTCTTTGATTACTCCAACCCATTTTTCTCTGAGTCTCAAGGGCTTTCACTGCCTATACCTTTCATTTTGCATTTAATGATATAAAGCTTTGTTGCATCTTTTTTTTATTGCCTTGTATTTATTATTTGACCTTGTAGATACATGATCAATATTGATAACCAGCTCCCCTCCCCTACCCCCTGCAACTTGATTATAGTTTTTTTAAGGGAAGGGACCATGTATTATATTACTCTGAATCCCTCTTAATACCTAATGCATCTAATAGATACTTATTAAATATTGACAGGTGGTAAGGAGCTGGCCCTCAAAATTAGGAAGTCCTGCCTCTCAAATATAGTGGCTAATATGACCCAAGTCACTTGGTAAAGTAAAAACAGCACTTGTACTTCATTCAGAAGGCCTGGATTCAAATCCTACCTTAGACAAATTAGTTCATCTTCCCATGCTTCAATTTCCTCACCTGTAAAATGAGGTTGGACTGATGGATTCAGAAGTGCCCTCCACTTCTAGGTCTTTGATTATGTAACCTGTCACTGGCCCCAAGGAATTCTCTAAACCTATGTTACTGAACTGTTGTTGATCTGTACTAATGGAGTAAGTTCCCTCACCAGGAGTTCCCTATATCAAAGAAATCACAGATTCAGAACCTACTCATCCCCCAAAAAGTCCCATTTTTTTAATCAACAAATATGTGCTCAGTGCAGTCTATATTAACAGTTATATAATCAGACAACAAAAAGATAGAAATTGATTCCTAGATTACTGCAATTGTGTTCTGACTTATATCCTTGCCTCCAATATAATACATACCATAAACTTTATTCTTTTGTATCACATCCTATTATTTTACACAATTTAGGATTAATCTTCCTAAGAAGCATATACCCCTCATTACCTTACTTGCCTACTCAAAAGCCTGTGATTATTCTTCTCTATAGTATAAAATCTGAAATCCTTATTGTTGTTGTTCAATCCTTGAATCATGTCCAACTCTTTGTGACCCCATGGACCATAACAAGCCAGACCCTTCCTTCCTCCACTATCTCTCAAAGTCTATCCAAGTTCATGTATATTGTGTCCATGACACTATCTCTCCATCTCATCCTCTGTTGTACCGTTTTCCTTTTGTCTTCGATCTTTCCCAACATCAGAGTCTTTTCCAATGAGTTCTGTCTTCTCTTTATGCAGCCAAAGTAGTTAAACTTCGGCTTCAGTATTTGACCTTCTAGTGAAGAGTTTGAATTACTTTTTTTTAAGTATTGACTGATTTGATCTCATCCACACGGCCGCTCAAAAGTCTTCTCCAGCACCGTGATTTGAAAGTGTTGATTCCACGAGTTCTCAGTTTTCCTTATATAGTCCAACTCTCACAGCTATACGTTGCTACTGAAAAAACAGCCTCCATACTCTATCCCCAACCACTTTCCAATATTATCTCCAACTATTCTCTTACATGAATTTTCTACTTAAAATGGGTCTGAATATTCACCACTCCTTGAATCCACCATGCTTTTTTCGATCTCCCTGACTTTGGTAATGTTGTCACTCCAGCCCAAAATACTTTCCCACCTCATTTTTGTCTATTGAAATCCTGCCTATCCTTCAAGTCTCAACTCAAGCTCTTTCTCCTTTTTAGGAATTCAGGAAACCACTCTGCTTTGAGTAAAATCTCTGGGATCCATAAGGCTGCCTTTGCTCTCTAGATTTACATCCCACCCTGGCTATACCTAGAACATCCTACAAGCAGTATTTATGTTAACCAATCCCAAAGGATCCCTGCCTGTGACATCAGAGTTAGGTAACCAATTGGAGGGGCCTAAACAAGATTCCGTTTCTTTCTATACCTAAACCTGAATCATTGGAGTCTCCTCGTTGGAATTTGCTTGGTGGTGTTCCTTCCCTGCTGCTGATGCTGAGGTGGCAGTAGAGTATCTGATACCTCAGCTTTATTGTGCCCTTTGGTAACTGCTTCCAGTGTCTCCTTAAGGCTTTCCTTGCGTGAGTTAAAACATGAGACAGCATGTCATAGTGGATCCAGAGCTGGATCAAAGTCAGGAAGATAGATGTTCTAGGTCCACTTCTGAGAGCCATGTGACCCTGGATAAGTCACTAAAACTTTCAGTACCCTAGACACCACTATAGGATTATAAGTTGCAGAGCACATGGAAATCTGTCTTGGTACAGAGAGTTACAGTTCTCCATTGCACAAATATTTGTTAAAGCATAACATTCTTTTTGGCACTATGGGAAGTCAAAGAAGTATAATACATTATCTCTGACATCAAGGAATTTACAATCTAGTTTGCAAGATAATCAATATTCATTGTGTGTCTATAAAAACCCAAGTGACGATAGAAGGCAATGCTACAAAGGATGTCACAAGGTATTATGTGCAAAATGAGTTATACAGTGAGAAAATTTCATGGAACATGTTACAGCCCATTCAAGTAATTATGAGACTTAAAGCCTTTAAAAATGTCAGATGGATCAATAGCTCTTTAAAGCACTAGGCCTGTTATAAAACATTTTATTTTTAAAACTTTGTCATAATTGCCCTAAACTATATATAGTCAGTGACATTTGGAACTGATGTTTATCTCAGAATGGGCAGTCTGTTCAACTTAAATGCTAACAAATATCCTGTATCCTTAGAATGACCTAGACAAGATACTGATATAATGAGAGGGCAATACCTTTTGCAGAAGTCAGAAAGAAAGAACATAAAAACAGCTGAACTTTTGACAAGCAAATTTGTGTGGTTATGCTTTAAAAAAGATTAATTCTTAACACTCAAGTAAAAAATATAATAGTAATAAACCATAATCAATACACAGCTTTAGAAAGGAGTCTCTCTGGGGGCAGCTAGGTGGCACAGTGGATAAAACACCGGCCCTGGATTCAGGAGTACCTGAGTTCAAATCCATCCCCCATATACTTGCCACTTACTAGCTGTGTGACTCTGGGCAAGTCACTTAACCCCCATTTCCCCGCAAAAAAAAAAAAAAAAAAAAGAAAGGAGTCTCTCAAAATGAGAAATATGTGTGAAATTTCAGTGGGCAATAAGTCACAATAATAACAACAATAAATATAACCATAATAATTGACACAATCATAATAATAATAAGCATATTACAGGAATCCTAATAACAACAACAACAATAATCAGACTGGCTTGATTCATCATTTAACCTCACTTTTACAGATACAAAGTCATCATTCTTTAGCACTTAGGAGCATGAAACAGGTAATAGCAATCAAAGTAAGGTACTGACTAATTAGAAAAAAAAAAGCCACACAGGCCATCACAATGCAATAAACAGATTTTTTTTTTCACTGTGTCCATTCTAAAACTATTTTCTTCTATGTGCATCACTTTTGTGTACAAGCATTTTTACTTTACCTCTAAAGTAGATTATTGGAAGGAAGATACCACTGGAAACAGTATAAATGACCCAACAACTCCTTTTATGTGAAAAGTTCTGGGCAATTAACCCCTGACCCTTTTCACTTACTGTCTGCTGAAAGTTACAACATGCGAGGAATTATATTGGATTGACTTGCATCTGAAGATTTTGAAATTAGTCTGAGGTAGCTCTAGGTAACACCTATTTTTGATTGCATGAAAAGACTTTTTCTTTCTGAAAATAGTGGTCTCTGGTAAAAGTTGCTGGCTGCTTAGTGCTCCTTGATAGCCAAGAATCTTCACTCTAGCCTTTTACAGAAAAGTATAGGACTAAGACTCATATAATTCTATTGTCTATAAAAATAGTTCAAAATAGTTATCTAATGACCATTATTTTTAAGGTATAATCATAGCAACTTGTCTTTTCTTTTGGATTTTCATTTTATCATGTTTATCATCTACATTAATTCTCTCAGATCCAGATTGCTTGAAACTGCTGGAAATATGCCCGGTAAGTTTAACTAAGTCCAAGACCCTGTTCCTGTAAAAGATGAAACACATTCTTTGCACAGCATGAACATGCCAAGTCAGATAATTTAATCATCACTGGACCTTGCTTTACCCATATGTAAGATATTCTGCAATCAAGTATCTTTAAGGTCTGTAACCAAGTGATTGTTAAATTTTCAGTGAGCATTTGCACCTCAAAAATTAGCAATCACTACAAATCAGGCCTGGGCTCATATTTTTGTTAATTGTCTAGATTTAAGAAAGTGTTACTAATAGAGATACAACTTTAAAAAGCATGTGCAGGGGGGCAGCTAGGTGGCACAGTGGATAGAGCACCGGCCCTGGAGTCAGGAGGACCTGAGTTCAAATCTGGCCTCAGACACTTAACACTTACTAGCTGTGTGACCCTGGGCAAGTCACTTAACCCTAATTGCCTCACTAAAAAAACAACAAAAAACAACAAAAAAAGCATGTGCGGGGGCAGTTAGGTGGCGCAGTAGATAAAGTATTGGCCTTGGATTCAGGAGTACCTGAGTTCAAATCTGGCCTCAGACACTTGATACTTACTAGCTGTGTGACCCTGGGCAAGTCACTTAACCCCCATAGCCCTGCAAAAAAAAAAAAAAAAAAAAAAAAGCATGTGCATACATTTGCAGGGGAAGAGATCTAAGTTGTTCAACATTTCCTAGCACACTCCCATATTGCTCTATAAACATTGTTTGAGCTCAGTGGAAGTGCGGTGTAAGACTCAGGGAATTAAGTCATCACCATAATGGAAGCCTGGTAACTGGAGGCTAACCAATCATAATAAGAATTAATAATAACCGGCATTTATATATCACTTTAAGGTTTACAAAGTGCTTAAATCTATTATCTCATTTGAGTTTCACAACACCCTCGTCTATAACAATTCTAAAAGTTCTTTTATTCTCAAAGAATAAAGAAGGGCCAAATTTCAATTCCTGTTCCTTTTTCACTTTAAGAAGATAAAGCCAATGTGAGCCCAGCAATAGACTATTATGTGAGGATCATCCTTGCTAAATTTAGAGAGGCTCACCACCAGGTGATGAATTTTTTTCCACCACAGCAACTCATGAAGACTACAAACATATAACATGTTTTAATCTGTAGTGGTGGAGAGAGTATTCACACCAATGAAATCCTAGATCCTTCAAATAAGTAAGGAGGTAAAACTGCAATCTACATCTCCTTATGCCCAGACTATTGTTCATTCTACACCTTCATGCTGTTGATCCAAGTGAACCACAAATGTAAATTCCACGTCCTCATGCAAAATGGTGAATAATGTTAATTCATATACTTTCTTCATAACAATAGTGTAAGTATTATTTTCATTTTACATGTAAAGGAGTGTGTGATACTGGTTGTTTTCCTCTATATTGATGTGGCACATGAAGAGAGACAGGCGGCCGAGCATCCATGCCCATCTGCTTCCCAGAGACATAGTCTTTAATAGTTACTCAGTGTCCAACATCAGCATGTCGGAAGATGGCACTCCAAGGTCTAGCTACCAGCCTCAGTCCTCTTATGTATGTGTGATTATAGACTGCTTACCTGGATCACTGTGCATGCTCCAGGAAGCACTTAAAAACTGCCTGCCTGCCTGCCTGCCTGCCTGAGTTCCTCTGGGCTCAATCTGGGGTTTACAATGTAAAATTCATTAATTTACAGTATTTCATAAATTTATCCAAGGTGACTATACCTACATTTTCAATTAATATTCATATCTCCCTCCTAACTTTCTATGACCCAAAGGAAAATACACTGGCTTTGTGGGTTAGAATACATTTAGTGAAGGAAATCAAAATTGAAAGAATACTAGTATTAAGACTAGTTGCCACTCTGTCACTCCAGTAAAAACCTGAAAAACTTCCACTTCACTCTTCCTTGTCTTCATCTGTGTATCCCCAGGTCAACAGAGTGACCTTTGAAGAGAGCACATTCCTGCATTCCACTTTCAAAGTCAAAGTCAATGAGAGAAAGAAGAGGAATAGTCACTTCCACCCCCCTATTGTGGTAAACAAGCCGCCAAAATATTCAAGATCAGAAGCTACACTGGCCTCCTCCCAGAGCTACAAAGATCTGGATGTACCCCTAAGAAGCGCTGTTCTTCACCCTGTTACAATGTTCCTGCCTTCTTTTGACTGGGCTCTGGCAGTTCTGACTGGTAAGGACTGAACATGCAGGGAGCCACAGCAAAGGCTGGAGGGGAAGAAAGATTTCCTTCCTATTCAATAAGCAGAGTAATCCCCACTTCATCTATTGCAAACTCCTGTCAGTCAATGTTGCTTCTCTCTGGTGTGGTTCTTTTGGTTTCCTGATGTATATAAAGCAGCCTATTGTCTTCATTTTAAATACCCAATTCACACAAGTAACAACAACCTTTTAAGAATTTTTTATATTAACAAATACGGACAATTCATTCCCAGAACCCTATATTTCCTGTCCCTTTACAATGGAAAAGCACAAAGGGATACTAAGGAAAAAACAAGCCTGCTGAAGTCAGTGTTACATTCAGATGAAAATGCTGAGTCTCTAAGGTTAAAATTGGTTTCATATTTTCGCAGTTAGTATCTAAAACAGAACTTAAACTCAGTTCTCCTGACTATAGGTCTAGCATGCTTTATATATATATATATATACCCATGGGTAGAGGGAGTTTGAGTATAGATACAACTTTGCTCATAAGAAATATTTTTCAAACTTCTCTCTCTGGTTATTATTATTGTCTTATGTTTTATCACATTTTGTAGTTTTTGAAGCATTTTCACTGAATTGTGGCATCAGAATGGCAGTTCTTAACTCAGTGAATGATGATCTCATGCCAAATCCAATGAGATAAGCTTTGTAAAGCCCAAAGCATGGTGCCTGGAACACAGGGCTATATAAATGCTTATTCCCTTCCTCATCCCTTTCCTCCCAAGAAAGTAACCTCTAATAACACTTTGATAATCTAAGTGTAGCAGCCTATTAATAGTTGGGCTTAAGTTTCAGCTTTATTATAAATCTCTATATGCAAACATAGCTGCTACTAAAATGGTCTTTTCAAGAAGCCTAGAAGGATTAACAACAGACCATCTGTTCTGTGAATTGGGTAGTAGGTGATTGACAAATACTATTGACTTAAGCTAAACTTGGCCATTGTGCACACTTCACTAAAACAGCATTGTGTAACATCTAACACACCCCACCCCAAGTCTAATTCTTTCTTCAAGAAGCTACAACAGAAAACTATTAGCTTTAAAATAGTAAACTGTGCTACAAATCTTGCAAAGATGACTTCTATTACTTATAAGGTTTTTCACGGTGGATTTGAATCTGATAGGCACTTTTGCTTTTAGAACTCAGTCCTCAAATACAAAGACACAAGAAATAATAGGTCTTAACTCTAAGCCAGAATAGCATACTAAAGCTTTGTGGGTAAGGTACTGATTCACAAAGCATAGATAATCCTTTCTGCCTTGACCACTGTAAACTCTCTGTTGAGGTCCTGGCAAGATATGACAGCATTTTTCAAAGATGGAGAAAGAAAGTTGATTTTCTACTGGTATCATTCAACCCAAGCTATGGGATTCATTTTTTTTCTATAGTATAAAGGATATTCAAGTTTTCCCAAGACAATCAAGTGTGGTTCCAGAAATAATTCCCTAAACCATCTATGTGGAGGCAAATTCTGCTCCAATTTAGGATCGAGAGACAAAATGCAAATATTTACCAAACTAAGGAAAACATCGAGGATGAACATGAAGAAGACACAAAAGTGCCTCAGTATGTCAAGGTAAGAACATGACTACCATCACTAATCCAGTAGAAGGGTAGGTCTGGAGAAATTATAAATATCCAAAAAAGCTCAAGAATTCAAACTCTCCTTTTTTATTGAGATGTGGTAGGTATCCTAAAATGTGAATTTCTTCTCTTCTGAATTAAATGTTACTTTTATGATGATTATGAAGCTTGTCTGCCTTGCTTTTTCTTCAATCTAAATGGCTTTCATCAACAAAATCAGCATATATTCATTATTTCTGCTCTCTGGAAATAATTTAAAAGGGGGAAAATAATTAAGTATTTTTAATGATGAAGTACAAGATAAATAGTTTTTACGGCTGCAGGCAGTATCCTCAAATAGATTCCCTAATATATATATATATATACACAAAAGAAAAATAAATTTTAGATTCTAGATATTTTCAAAGATTGCTACATGGTGAAAATCTGTTGTTTAGTATTGAAAATAAGAACACAAAGAACAGGAATTTTTTCTTTTTTTAAATCTTTTTTTAATCCAAATAACTCCTAAGAAGTGTGTTTTCTGGTTTTAGGCATAATTATTGGTCCAGAGTGTTATAATATTACTGATAAAAGTAGGTGAATATTTTTACAGAAAATATATTCATCTGTATTTGTCTATAAATAGTATTACCTAATAATAGAAACATTACATAGAAAATTTACTTCATTTTTGCTGGCTTATCTTCAGTCCATTAGTATAGCACTTCACACATAAATACTTAATAAATGCTGAATTGAATTGAAGTGAATTTCAGGATCTTGAATTGATTCCTAATAAAATTTGTTAGAATTAAGAATATACAATTTTTGCCAGCATAGCATGAGTCATATTATGATGATCCTTTACCCTGGTATTTGGTTTTCTGTTCTCTCACTCTTATAATATTATAAGTTGAGTTGTGAAAAGTGAAAGAATCAATCAAGAAGTTTTTAGGTACCTACCATTTGCGAGGCATTGAACTAGGTGCTGGAGATACTAAGACAGAATTGAAATGGTCCGTAACCTCAAAGAGCTTACATTCTGTTGAGGGAAATATGGATAGATTGCACCTAAGAATATATATGTGGTTTTGGTTTGTTTAGGGGGCTTGGGGGCCAGATCAATTATTTCATTGGTGTAGAAAAGTCCCAATGAGAAACTTCTCCCAATTTTCATCAATAACTCTTTTGCAACTTGTAGTGGTAGATTATTGCCCAGGACGCTGACAGGGTAAGACTTGGAGGTAATTTATCCAACATTTGTTTAGAGGCTGACTTTGAACCCAGTCTTCCTTTCTGTGAGGCTGGCTCTCTAACTACTAAGCAAGATTACCTTTCATACAAAATACATACAAGAAAAATGCAGTGGAATTTCCAGAGTGAAGGAAGGGTACTAGCATCTGGGGAGGGAGCTCTGTCCACAGTGAGGCCTTTCCTGATGCCCTCAGCTTCTGGTCTCAAAAAAAAATTATTTGGTATTTAAAAATCCATTTTGTGTATATATTTATGTACCTCGTAATTAATACATCTCCCTTATTAGAATGTAAGCTCCTTTATGGCAAGAATGGTGATTCTGCTTTTATTTGTCCCCCAACACTTGCTATTGTACCATATTAAATGATTAATAAATTATTTGTTTCCACCTATAGAATATCAACTCTTTCATGGGAGGGACGATTTCATTTTCAGTTTTGCATCTCCAGAGCCTAGCAAAATGCCTGGTACACAGTAGGTGTTTAATAAAAGTCTGTTGATCAAGCAATTGATTAGTGTAGGAGATAGTACTTGAATTGAACTTTGAAGGAAGCTCAGATTCTAAAAAATGGAGGTAAGGAAAGAGTATCTTCCAGGACTGAAGATGAGCCTACACAGAGGCTCAGAGACAAGAGATGAGCAGTCATGTGTGAAGAACAAGAGGAAGGTCAGTTTGACTGGACTTCAGAATGCATTAAGGGGAATAATATATATAATAAGCCTGAAAAGTTAGATTTGAACTGGGTTGTAAAGAGTTTTGAATGCCAGCTGGAGGGATTTGTATTTTTTCCTAATAGTAGTTGTTGTTCTTGTTGTTCAGTCATGTCCAACTCTTCATGACCCCTGGACTATAGCATGCCAGACTCTTCTCTCCTCCATTGTCTCCCAGTGACTGTCAAGGTCACGTTCATTGCTTCCATGACACTATCCATCTCATCCTCTGCTGTTCCCTTATCCTTTTGCCTTCAATCCTTCCCAATATCAGGATCTTTTCCAGTGATTCCTGTCTTCTAATTATGTAGACAAAGCATTTAAGCTTCAGCTTCAGTATTTGTCTTTCCAATGATTGATGTGAATTCATTTCTTTAACTATTTAATGATTTGATCTCCTTGATATAAAAAGACTCTCAAAAGTCTTCTCCACCATGACAACTCAAAAGCATTGATTCTGTACCACCCAGCAGTCCAACTTTCACAGTTATGCATTACTACTGGAGAAACCATATCTTTAACCATACAGATCTTTGTTGGCAAGGTGATGCCTGCTTTTTAGTAAGCATTCAAAATTGCCATAGCTTTCCTTCCAAGAAGCAAGTATCTTTAATTTCATGGCTGCAGTCACTGCGGTGATCTTTGAGCCCAAGAAGATACAATCTATTGCTACTTTCATTTCTTCTCCCTCTTTTTATTAGGAAGTGATGGAACCAGTTGCTATGGTTTTAGGTTGTTGTTTTTTTTCGTGCTAAGCTTCAAGCCAGCTTTTACATTCTGCTCTTTCATCCTCTTAATTCTTCACTCTGCCATCAGAGTGGTACTGTCTGTATAGCTAAGATTGTTGACATTTCTTCTGGCAACCTTAATTCTGGATTTTATTTCACGCAGCCTGGCATTTTGCATGATGTACCCTGCATCTATGTTAAACAAATAGTAACAATACACACTCTCATCATACTCCTTTTCCAATCTTAAACCAATCGGTTATTCCATGTTTGGTTCTAACTGTTGCTTATTGACCCGCATACAGGTTTCCTCAGGAGACAGGAAATAAGATGATCTTGTGCTCCCTTATCTCTGAGGACTGACTAGATTTTCCTGTGATCTACATAGTAAAGATTTTAGTGTAATTGATGAAACAGAAGTAGATTTTTTTCTAGAACTCCCTTGCTGTCTCTGTAATCCAGCAAATGTTGGCAGTTTGGTCTTTGGTTCCTCTGCCTTTTTGAAAACCAACCTGCACATATGGTAATTCTCAGTTCACATCTTGCTGAAGCTTAGTTTGTACAATCTTAAACATTACCTTGCTGGCATATTCAATAAGTGTGATTGTTCAGTACTTTGAATACTTTGGCATTTGCCCTAAAGAATGGCATAAACTGATATTTTCCAAGACAATGGGCACTGTTGAATTATCCAAATTTGCTGGCATATTGAGTGCAACATTTTAATAGCATCATCTTTTAGGATTTTAAATAGCTCAGCTGAAATTCTGTCACCTCCACTAGCCTTAATGTTAGCAATGCTTCCTACTAGATTTATTCTCCATGATGTCTGGATCTAGATCAGTAAGCACACCATCGTGGTTATCCATCATGTTAAGATCTTTTCTGTATGGTTCTTCTCTATATTCTTGCCACCTCTTCTTATCTCTTCTACTTATGTTAAGTCCCTACCATTTTTATCTTTTATCATGCCAATTTTTGCATGAAATAATCCCTTGATATTTCTTGTTTTCATGAAACATCTCTTCTCTTTCCCATTCCATTGTTTTCTTCTCTTTCTTTGCTCATTTAAGAAAACCTTCCTATCTCTCCATGTTATTCTCTAGAGTTTTATATCCATTGGCTGTATCTTTCCCTTTCTCCTTTCCCCTTCACATTCCTTCTTTCCTCAGTTATTTTAAAAGCCTCATCAGGCAAACATTTTGCTTTCTTGCTCTTCTCTTTCTTTGTAATGCTTTTTTGTTGCTGCCTCTTGTACAGTATCATGGACCTCTGTCCATAGTTCTTCAGGAACTCTATATACCAGATCTAATTTCTTAAATCACCTCCACTTCATATTCATAAGGGATGTTATTTAGGTCATACATTTATAGTCTGATGGTTTTCCCCATTTTCTTCAATTTAAGTCTAAATTTTGCAACAAGAAGCTCATGATCTGAACCACAGTCAGCTCCAGGTCTCATTTTATTGTTTTGTTTTGTTTTTGGTTTTTTGTGGGGCAATGGGGGTTAAGTGACTTGCCCAGGGTCACACAGCTAGTAAGTGTCAAGTGTCTGAGACCGGATTTGAACTCAGGTCCTCCTGAATCCAAGGCCAGTGCTCTATCCACTGCACCACCTAGCTGCCCCTCCAGGTCTCATTTTAACTGACTATATAGAACTTCTCCACCTTTGGCTCCAAAGTATATAATCAATTAGATCTCAGTATTGACCATCAGGTGATGTCCATGTATAGAAATCACCTTTTGGAGAAGGCAACTAGGTGGTGCAGTGGATAGAGCACCACCCCTGGATTCAAGAGGACCTGAGTTCAAATTCGGCCTCACTTAACACTTACTAGCTGTGTGACCCTGGGCAAGTCACTTAACTCCAATTGCCTCACCAAAAAAAAAAAAACAGTAAGAAAAACTTAAAGTGATATTGTAGATGTCAGCTATTATTATAGAATAAAATAAACACTTCATGGACATTTCCCAATCCTACCCATTAACACACTTTCTCCATTTCTCACTCCTAACTCCAGGTCCCCATTTAATTTTTGGGTTTTGCCTATTAGAATTATAAGCTCCGGGGCAGCTAGATGGCACAGTGGATAGAGCACTGGCCCTGGAGTCAGGAGTACCTGAGTTCAAATCCAGCCTCAGACACTTAACACTTACTAGCTTTGTGACCCTGGGCAAGTCACTTAACCCCAATTGCCTCACCAAAAACAAACAAAGAAACAAAGAATTATAAGCTCCTAGAAGATAGGGATCTTCTTCTCTTCTTGAGTTTGTGTCCCTACTGCTTAGCAGGTTGCCTGGCACATACTAAGCACTTGAGGGCTTTACATATCTAGAAGGAATAAAAGCTGTGGCAGTGCTCTTTCCATTTCACAGAAGAGTCATGTCAGAATCCAGGAACAGCAATCAGTCCAGAGTCCATATGGAATCAGGGGTGGAGCTGATAAGAGGACCTAGGATCCACCTCTCCTTTTGCGGTAATTTCTCCAAGATAGGCCTTGTATGATAGGCTCTTACATTATTAAGAGAAGATGCCAAGGACCAGCTAGGTGGCACAGTGGATAAAGCACCGGGCCCTGGATTCAGGAGGACCTGAGTTCAAATCCAGCCTCGGACACTTGACACTTACTAGCTGTGTGACACTGGGAAAGTCACTTAATCCTCATTGCCCCACAAAAAAACCCAAAAAACTGAAAGAGGGAGTCTTTGATCGCCTTTGGAAGGGGTCTCCAGCATGACCATGTTTATTTCTGGGGCAGCTAGGTGGCACAGTGTATAAAGCATTGGCTCTAGATTCAGAAGTACCTGAGTTCAAATCTGGCCTCAGGCACTTGACACTTATTAGCTGTGTCACCCTGGGCAAGTCACTTAACCCACATTGCCCTGCAAAAATAAAAATAAAAAAGAGCAGATGCCTTCTCTGAGGTTACAGTGAATATTGACTCCAACTAAACATATCTAACTACTCCAATTTCCCTCCCATTCTCACTCTCAGCTACCCTTTAAACTCATTTTTTACCTATTAACTAGATCTTCCTAGATATCAGTTACTCCCTCAGTTACAATTGCCTTGAAGATAACCAGATACCCTGAGGTGCAGCTGTAAAGCTATTCATTCAAAGGCTCATACACCAAAGACAAGGTATCTGAGCTGCAGCATTCTGTCATATATGAAATTCTTTCCCTTTACGTATCTCCCATGGTTCCACTCATTTAAACCCTTCCAACTCAGCTGATCTCCTCTCCACAGTTCTGCTATTGCTTTCTCTGTTTTCTTCTATAGCTCCTCTGCTACAATTTTCCTGATGCATCTCCCTTCTGGCTCTTAAGGTCTGGGACCCCTGACTAGAACCAGATTGTACAAATCATATGGAGAATGAGGATGCATATGGGGAATATACCATCAGTTTCATATTTGGAGCCAAATGGTTCAGATACCAAAGCAAATCTAGAATAAAGGCATACATACCTTGTTTTTTTAAGGAGATAAAACCTTGGCAATTAGCCCAAGATGATGTGTTTTTACAAAATGACCCCTTCTTTGAAGCTACAGAAATACTAATACTAGATGGGAGGTTGTTGGGGGACAGGGAAGATTATTGTAGTTTCCCCAAGAAAATTTTGTTGGACCCAGGAAGGGCCCAGGAAACAACTCAACCTTTACCAAGAGGTAAGCCTATTGGTTAGGCAGCTAGGTACAGAGTAGATAGAGCACTGGGAATCAGGAAGACTCATACTCCTGAGTTCAAATCTGGCCTCAAAAACTTACTAGCTTACTGGGCAAATCACTTAACCTTGTTTGCCTCAGTTTCTTCATCTATGAAGTGAGTTACAGAAGGAAATGGCAAACTACTTTTCCAGTATCTTTGCCAAGAAAATCCCAAATGGGGTCACGAAGAGTCTGACACAACTGAAAAATGACTGAACAATAACAGGGAGCCTATAGGTAGGGTAGAGAGCCCGAAGTTAAAGTGGGTAAGATAACAGCCAGAAACTCAGATGAATGTCTCCTCCCCCACTGCTTCCTTTGATTCCACTGTAGTCTGTGATCTCTATCACTCTCTTCATGCACACTCACAAAAGGTTTATCCTAAAGGAATGTAAAGAAAAAAATCTGGGAGATTTGTCAATCAATGTCCAGCAGAGCCATGGGCCTCCAGTGACTTTGGAACTCACCAGTAGAGAAAGCCCCGCCCCTCACTGGTTGTCCTTGGGACAGAAGTTGATATCATGGCCTCTCTTCTAGGTTAGGCAGCTTTTCAAGGGGGAAGGGCTGCCATGGCAGTGGCCTCTCTCTTGTCCTTCTCTCAAAAACTGTTCTCAACTCCATCCTCTAATACTCTCCTGCCACCCCCTATCCCCACTGCCAGACAGTTCTAGGCTTTGGGAAAAGCAATTATGTCCTCTCCATGGAATAAGTTATAGCTTTCTTGTACATTAATAATAAAGGCACCAATTTTTGTAATGCTTTAAAGCTTATGAGCCACTCCTCACAGTAACTCTGTAAGACTGGTATTATCATCATAAGAAATGAAGAAACTGAAATGGGAGGAGTTATTTGCCCTGGATAAATTTTCTAGGTTTTAGTTCAGATATTTTGGGGTTCAAATACTAGGTCATAGGAGGGAGATGAGAATAAATTCAATTTTAGACTACAGAAGAGTGACAGAAAAGACATTAGTATTACCTAACAGCATGGAATGAATATGGTCCTAAGGACCAGTTTTGAAAACCAAGTTGTGAGTGTACATGCTTTGGTACTAATTAGTTGCTTTCATCAAGAGTGCCTTGAAGGGCAGCTAGGTGGAGCAGTGGATAGAGCACCAGCCCTGGAGTCAGGAGGACCTGAGTTCAAATCCGGTCTCAGACATTTAACAATTACTAGCTGTGTGACCCTGGGCAAGTCACTTAACCCCAATTGCCTCACCAAAAAAAAGAAAAAAAAAAGAGTGCCTTGAGGGGACAGCTAGGTGGCAAAGTGGATAAAGCACCGGCCCCTGGATTCAGGAGGACCTGAGTTCAAATCCAGCCTCAGACACTTGACACTTACTAGCTGTGTGACACTGGAAAAGTCACTTAACCCTCATTGCCCCCCCCCAAAAAAAGAGTGCCTTGAATTTCACATGCCCCCACTGACCTTTCTCTCTACCCTTGGGCCCCCTTGTCCCATTGGTGAGTTCCTCTTGAAACCTCCATTTTGAGGAAGAACCTAACCCAACCATTCTTCATTCTCTAGACTTTGCCACCATGACCCCATGTGGGTATATGCCTCTTCCCTTTTAATCTCCTTTTTATTTGTCTTCCTCCATTAGAATACAAACTTTCTGAGGACAGGGATTATATTTCTTTTTGCTTATATTTGTATCCCCAGCCTAGCACAAAGCCTGGCACATAGCACTTAATAAATGTTTGTTGACTGATACACTGATTTGAAGGACCACACTACCGCCACTACCATCCCTTCCCTGTCAGAATAAGTAGAAGAGGAATTTTAAGAGGGAGGAATAATGTTAACAATAGTTTTAATGATTAAGCCAGAGGCTCTACTCATAACTAGAAGAGAAGGAATAGCAAAATACAATACAAAGATTAAGCTAGGTTTTCACAGTATGTCATGAGGCTGTTCAGTGCTGGGCAGTCTTCCCTAGTGGAAAGGCATTGAGTTCAGACATGAAGGATAAGATGTGTTTGAATTAGCTGAATTAAAAAAAAAGAGTCCATGACCACTGAGATCCCCTCTTCAGATGTACTCTTTTTTTTTTTTTTTTTGGCTGGGCAATGAGGGTTAAGTGACTTGCCCAGAGTCACACAGCTAGTTAAGTGTTAAGTGTCTGAGGCCGGATTTGAACTCAGGTACTCTTGACTCCAAGGCCAGTGCTCTATCCATTGTACCACCTAGCTGCCCCCAGATGTACTCTTTATCCTGGCTTTCAGAAAGCATCGGGCCCAACTATGGACTACCAAGATATCCAGTGACAAACCTCACACAAGCTCTTAGATGTCTTTTCTGGAGACCTTTTATTAGCCAGAGCCACACACCATACCACCAAGGAAAATTGGATGGAAAACCCTAGACTGACACGGTCCAACCACTGCAAATCTTTCAGAGCTCCAATTGCCAACTGCTCATCCCCATTCCTTCACATGTTGCACTTCAGTTCCTGAATAGGATGGACTGACCTGATCAAGGTACAACAACCATAAGAGCAATCCAAGGGTGACTCAGAAACCTATTCCTTTCCTGCCAGATATTAGTGGAATCCATGACCGGTTCTTTATAATGTACCCCAGCCCTCACCACCTGGTGTCTTTTAAGGTCCCTTCATTACTCCATAGCCCAGTAAAGGGAGTGCTCCTGATAAAAGCATCTCACTAGTACCCAGTCCATCTATATACTTAACACATGGTACTCAGAACTGTTCTTTTTCCATGATAGCAGGTGAAAACTTTGTCTTATCATGTAAAATACAAAATTTCCCATACCTCATATTCTCCCATGACTTGACATAAAAATGGTGGCTGATCTTTTCTGCTGGTTTTGTGAGTATTTATGAGGATGTATATTTTAGGTAAGAATTGTGGAATGTAGGACACATTTTCCAGGTTCTAATCCTATTTCATATGTTACCAGTGGATAGAATATTTGTTAGACATGGAATTAGAAAAATCTGATTCAAATGTGACCTAAAACACTTATACTAGCCACGTAAACCTGGGAAAGTCATTTAATATGTGTTTACCTCAGAATTTTCAACTATAAAATGGGAATAATGATAGCATCTATCTCCCAGGGTTTTTGTAAGGATCAAATGAGATAATATCTGTAAAACACATTGCAAACCTTAAAGCACTGTATAAGAGCTAGCGAATATCTATTATTTTTATCATATTCACTTAATGCTCTAAGGTTTACAAAACAATGTTCTCACAACTCTGAGAGGCAGGGGATATTATTATTCCCATTTAGCAGATGAGGAAAATAAGATTCATAGGGATTAAGTGATTTGCCCAGGGTCACATAAGTACTTTTAGAACAATGATTTCAGCTCAGATCTTTTGAGGCTTTTCCAAAATATCATGTAGCATGGCACTTTTGCCTCCTGACCCGAGACTCTTTAGCCCACTTCAGTGGGCAAGTCCTACTGTCTTTGTCCAATCAAAAACAGACCAAGTCAGTTCATTTTAAGCAGAAAGGTCTATCAAGAAGTTGCATAAGTTTAAGTTAATGAAGTTAACTTAATGAAGTCAATTCAGCTCAATGAAGTCAAACTTCCAACCCATCACCCAATAAGGGACATTTTACCCAACGCCATCTTAGCCCTATGAAAGGGTGCTCCCCAGGCTAGTGGAGGAGGAAAGTGTTTTTTTAAACCTTCCTCCCAGTCAGTTTCTCTTGTACCCCAATAAACCTGTTCTTTTATTCCTAAATAGGACTTGCACAGGAGTATTATTCTTTACAGAGGAATCCTAAGGACCCATGTGCTTTCCACCCATATCATTTGCATCTTCCACAATTGCTCTAAACATATATACATATACACATATGTATATGCATATTGTGTGGGAGAGCATGTATGTGTGCATTCTGTATATATATGTATATGTCTATTATGTGTGCCTGTGTATATATGTGTATACTGTGTAATTTAAGATTCTAAATGTGGGTTCTAATCTGTTCCCCCAGTTTTGGGGGAAACTGACTAAAATCACTGATAAAACAAGTTTAGGTTTTTAAGGGTTTATTGAAAGATAGAAAGAGAAAGATTGAGAACACAATTCCAACAGCCTGGCATTCCTATCTTTCCTCAAATTTCCTGTGTAGTCCTCTGCCGCCACCACCACCATCAAGTCAGGAACCCGAAAAAGAGACAGACCTCTCCGCACAGGCCCTCCTTCCTCCTTCCTGTCCCCTCCCAGAAAATGGGAGGCTCCTCAAGTTGATTGGCTGGTAGCCTTGGTGGACAGTATCCATGCGCAAATGTTACTTCCTGATGCCAAGGAAAAGCCGTATGGCCTTGCCCTCTGAGGCATTCTCCTCTTGGTGGAGCTTTCCTATAGTAAGTCTCCAGTAGGTGGTGTCATTTCAATCATTACAATACATATAAACACATATGCATGTATATGTGTATATATGTGTCTGTATGTGTGTGTGTGCATATATATTTAATCCTCTCCTAATGAGACTCTAAGCTCCTTGAGGGCAAAAACTGCCTTTACCTTTGTATCTCCATCTCTTAGCACAGTGCCTGGCACTTAATGGTTACTTATAAATGCTTTTTGGCCTATTCCACATGTAAGCTCTTCAAAGACTTTCAAACATCTACTATACATCTAAGTTTTCTCTTTTCCAGGCTAGTTATGCTCTGTTCCTTTAACCAGTCCTCATATAACATGGACTTAAGGACCATCACCATCCGAGTTGCTCTTCCCTGGATACTCTTCAGCTGACCAATAGCCTCCTTAAACTGTAGTCCTCAGAACAAAATACAATATTCCAAATATGATCTGACTAATGCAGAGTACTGAGGAACCTTCAAGTCTGTATACTGAGGTTATAGACAACTAAAACCCCTGAAATTTTTACAGACTATTATTTATCCATGCCTCCCCCATCCTTGCTTGTGAAGTTGAATATTTTGCACCCAAGTATGACTTTCTCTTTATCCCTACTGAATTTCATCTTTTTTAAAAATATAGCCTAATGCTTTAGCCTTTTGAGGTTTTTTTTTTAATCCCAATTCTTTTATCCAGTGTGTTAGCTTCCATTCTTCCCAGGTTTCTGTCACTTCCAGATTTCCAAATTTGTTGAACATCTATGCTTTTATTCAGTTCATTAATTAAAACATTAAACTGTTGTTGATGTTGTTCTCAAAGAGGACCAAAATGGCATCACTATGTTAGCATCAAGTTACAGTGTGTCTGTCTGTGGCTGATCAGACCATTACAAGCTCAGAATGGTCTACCACAGGTCGGGCACAAATAATCCATGTGAACATTTAGGGTAGATTCTCTAAATTTGTGCATCTCACATTCCTTTTGAGCTACTTTGATTCTGTTTTGCTCATAGAACACAGCACCTTCTCTGATGAGGGCACACCATGCTGGGTGGCCCTGTGCCAGTGTCTCCCATGTCAAATAATCAATTACAAAGTTCTTAAGAGAGACCTTGAGAGTGTCCTTGTATCACTTTTTTTGACCACCATGTTAGCACTTGCCTTTTGTGAGTTCTCTGTAAAATAATCGTGTAGGCAAGTGTATGTTTGACATTCACACGTGGCCAGCCCATCCAACTGCAGCTCCCTGGAATATCCTCCTGGATACCTCTTTTCCACTATTGAACCATTAAGAACTACTCAGAGTGAAGAAATCAAAGCTATCTATTCCCATATGAAAAAATGTTCTAAATCACTATTTATTAGAGAGATGCAAATTAAAACAACTCTGAGGTACCATCTGACACCTATCAGATTGGTTAATATGACAAAAAAGGAAAATAATAAATGTTGGAGAAGCTTTGGAAAAATTGGAACATTAATTCATTGTTGGTGGAGCTGTGAACTGATCCAACCACTCTGGAGAACAATTTGAAATTATGCCCAAAGGGCTATAAAGCTGTGCATACCCTTTGACCCAGCAATACCACTTTTGGGTCTTTTTCCCAAAGAGATCATGGAAAACGGAAAAGGACCCACATGTACAAAAATATTTATAGCTGCTCTTTTTGTGGTGGCAAGGAATTAGAAGTTGAGGAATTGCCCATCAATTGGGGAATGGCTGGACAAGTTGTGGTATATGAATGTAATGGAATACTATTGTGCTGTAAGAAACAATGAGCAGGAGGAGTTCAGAGAAACCTGGAGGGACTTGCATGGGCTGATGATGAGTGAGATGAGCAGAACCAGGATAACACTATGCACAGTATCATCAACATTGTGTGTTGATCAACTGTGATAGGCTAGATTCTTCTCATCAATCCAATGGTACAAGAAAGTTCCAAAGGACTCATGATGGAAAAGGCTCTCCAAATTCAGAAAGAAAAAAAGGAACTGTGGAATATGGATGATAATTGGACCATACTATTTCTTTTGTTTTTGGTGCTGTTATTTTTCTTTTTTGAGGCTTTTCCTTTTTTGCTCTGATTCTTCTCATATAACCTGACTAATGCAGAAATATGTTTAATGTTATTATATATACATATATATGTAACCTATATCAGATTACCTGCTGTCTAGGGGAGGGAGGGAAGGGAGGGAGAGAAAAAAATTTGAAATTGGAAATCTTATCTAAACAAATGTTGAAAACTAAAAGAAAGAAAGAAAGGAAGGAAGGAAGGAAGGAAGGAAGGAAGGAAGAAAGAAAGAAAGAAAGAAAGAAAGAAAGAAAGAAAGAAAGAAAGAAAGAAAGAAAGAAAGAAAGAAAGAAAGAAAGAAAGAAAGAAAGAAAGAAAGAAAGAAAGAAAGGAAGGAAGGAAGAAAGAAAGGAAGAAAGAAAGAAAGAAAGAAAGAAAGAAAGAAAGAAAGAAAGAAAGAAAGAAAGAATTTTTTTAAAAAAAGAACTACTCAGAGGCAACAAGGCAGCCCAGTGGATAAAGTGCTGAGCAGAGTCAGGAAGACTTGAGTTCAAATTCAACCTCAAACGCTTACTAACTGTGTGACCCCGAGCAAGTCACTCAATCTCTGTTTGCCTCAGTTTCCTCGCCTATAAAATGGGGATAATAACAGCACCTGCCTCACAGGGTTTTGTTTTGTTTTGTTTTGTTTTTTGTGAGACTCAAATGAGATAATAATTGTATAGTGATTAGCATCATGCCTGACACATAGTAAGCACTATATAAATGTTAAGCTACTATCATTATTTCAGGTGCAAAGGCCATTCTCTTTGCCAGAGAAAGCAGAAGGAAACAGAATTTAGCAGCTCTGCTTTCATTCTGTTTTCAGTTTTCATTTTCCCATCCTTAGGAACAGTTCTGTAATTTCACAACTACTCTAGACAATCAAAAGAACAATAAATGCTACACAGGAAGATGGCACAGAAGAGATAAGAGAGTCTAAAGAATAAAATTCTGAAGAAAAAAAAAGGAAACAATTCCAATGTGGGGGGGAAATGGGATTTCTCTGAAGAGTCCAATGATTTGTATAGGGAAAGAGAAAACCAACTTAGATTTGTTTGTTTGTTTGTTTGTTTTGCAAGACTGTGAGGGGTAAGTGACTTGCCGAGGGTCACACAGCTAGTAAGTGTGTCAAGTGTCTGAGTCCGGATTTGAACTCAGGTCCTCCTGAATCCAGGGCCAGTGCTTTATCTACTGTGCCACCTAGCTGCCCCCCAACTTAGATTTTTAAAAAGACCTGGATAGGGGGCAGCTAGGTGGCGCAGTGGATAGAGTACTGGCCTTGGATTCAGGAGGACCTGAGTTCAAATCCAGCCTTAGGCACTTGACACTTAACTAGCTGTGTGACCCTGGGCAAGTCACTTAACCCCAATTGCCCTGCAAAAAAAAAAAAAAAGACCTGGATAGGGGCAGGAAGACCCGACACTTGTTTCTCAGACCCTTGACACTTACTAGCTGTGTGACCCTTGGCAAGTCACTTAACCCCAATTGCCTCACCAAAAAAAAAAAAAAAAAAGACCTGGATAGAGAAGATGGACAGAAGGCTAAGTAACAGAGTATTAATATAAGAGCATGTAACAGTCCTAGAAAGACAATGTCAAGAGTGTGAACGCTCAGAATGAGCTAAGGTTGGAAAGGGAGGCTACAGACAACAAAAAGGAAATGTTTAGAAAGCCAAAACAAAACAAACATCTATTGGGAGAGAAAAGGATGGCCCAAGAAGGGAAAAGAAAGCTCCTTTGCTTAAGAAAGTGATTCATAATTGTAAATTAAACTTAAAAGTATGTCCTGCATATGTTCTTTTGGAGAGTTGATTTTTAAACATTTACCAGCATACCTTTGGCAAAAACTCACATTAATATATAGCCCTTTCCTCACAATAATTGCTTGGTAGATAATACAAGTATTATTATCACCATTTTACAGACAATGAAATTAAGGTTCAGAGAGGGTTTTCCCAGGTCATGTAGCAAAACTAGTAAATGTCAGATAGAATTCAAACCCAACTCTTGATTCTAAGTCAAATACTCTCTCTACTATACCCGTATCAAACTTGGCTTTTTTTAAATGACTGTACATGCCAGAAATAAGAACATTAATTTATTTACATACTCTCTTTACTTAATTCTCTTAACTCTGGGATTTTGTATAAATTTGTTAAGGCATAATGATGATACACTTTCAGGGTTAAAAAAAAAAACAGACTAGCAGGGCAGCTAGATGGCACAGTGGTTAAAGCGCTGGTCCTGGATTCAGGAGAACCTGAGTTCAAATCCAGCCTCAGACACTTGACACTTACTAGCTGTGTGACCCTGGGCAAGTCACTTAACCCCCATTGCCCCCCCCCCCAAAAAAAGACTAAGAACAACTACTGGGCAAAAACTTTCGATTCTCACAGGAAAAAAAAAAGGTTAGGTATGAGCTAAATGTTCTTCCAGTAATAGAGTGTCTTCTTCAATATTCTAGGTTATTTTAATTACCTCTTTCCAATTAGATTGTTAGAAAAGGCCAAAAGTATTATACCAACCGGTCATTACATTATTTTATATAATTCTCTCCCTTTCCACAGACTTATCAAAAGCAATCATCATTCTACAGTTCTCCTTCATCACCTCATATCCCTTTTTTCCCCCTCACTGTAACCTGTTTTCTTTAGGAAAACTTCATTCTCTCTAATACTTTGAAGTGAATAGAGATATTTAGCCTACACTGGGAACTCATACAATAGTCACTAATTGCTGGCAGGAGCATAGATGTCAAATACAGTTGTTTTGAGGAAAGTGCTATATGTTAACATGATTAGGGTGTGCTGGTACATTTAAAAGTTGACTCTCCAAAAACAATATATTCAGGACATACTTTTAAGTTTGTCATTGTTGTTGTAGTTTATAGTTTATAATTAATTTATAGCTATAATTAATATAATATATAATTATATATAATTAAAATATAAAATACAATTTGTGTTGTTTTATATATAAAATAGTATATTATCATATAATTGTATATAACATATAACTGTATACAATATTATTATGTACAATTAATCTATAATAACATGTTATGTACATAATTAACTCTATATAATTACAATATATAATTAATTATATATAAAATATAATATAAAATGTATAATTTTAAGTTTAATTTTTACTATTGACATTTTCTCCCTCACTTTCTTAAGTGTAGACAATCAAAAGAACAATAAATCAAAGATGTGAAATCACAGAACTGGTACATAAAGCTCTAGGTCTAACACAACCCACATTTCAGTAGGAATTGGACCCCACAAATGATGATTGGTGAGTTAAACACATGCCTTTTCCACCATATAACTTCCCATTGGTCTGATAGCAACACCTTTAAAGAACAGACCCCATTGATGCTGCTGTAAGGCTCCACATGCCAAGACCATCCCTCTCTTTTTATTATTATTATTTTTTTTTTTTTGGTGAGGCAGTTGGGGTTAAGTGACTTGCCCAAGGTCACACAGCTAGTTAAGTGTCAAGTGTCTGAGGCCACATTTGAACTCAGGTCCTCCTGAATCCAGGGCCAGTGCTCTATCCACTGCGCCACCTAGCTGCCCCCCTCTCTTTTTATTATTAAGAGACACTGTGTTTTCCAGAGCAAAACCCAGAAAGCAAGCTGTGCCTTGAGTTTGACATAACAACAATCCTTCGAGCTCACCCTCTGGATGAATTCAGTCACAGCAAAATCCCAGAATTGTTTCATACCAGCCCCAGGTGGTCCCTGAGCCCAAACAAGCAATTATATAGTACCCGTATTCTAGTCATGAAATCCTGCTATAAATCAAACTTGTCTCATTGTTGCTGTTACCCCTCATCGTCAGGGCTATAGCTCACTGTGTAGCCATTGCTGTATGGATTAAGATTTTGCCTGACTAAAGTGGCACTCCTCCTAGAGGAGACCCCAGAACACGTGTCTAGTTTCCCTCCAAAAGAATAAAGAAAGCTTTTTGCTTATGACCACTGTGAGCTCTTTGCTTTTATTTTGTTTTCTAATTTTATTTCTTAAAGTTAACTGTGGTATCATCAACATTGTGTGTTGATCTACTGTGATGGACTAGATTCTTCTCACCATTGCAATGGTACAGAAGACTTCCAGGGGACTCATGATGGAAGGGGATCTCCAAATTCAGGAAAACAAAACAAAACAAAACAAAACAAAACAAAACCCTGTGGAGTATAGATGCTGATTGAACCATACTATTTCTTTTGTTTTGGGTGCTGTTGTTTTTCTATTTTGAGGTTTTTCCTCATTGCTCTGATTCTTCTCTTATGGGGGGCGGGAGGGAGAAAAATCTGAAATTGTAAAGCTTGTATAAACAAATGTTGAGAACTATTTTTACATGTAATTGGAAAAAAAATAAAATACTTTTATCAGAAAAAAAAGTTAACTGTGGTTGTGGCAACCTGTATGAGCTCTTTGGTGTTTTCAGAGTTAACAGCAGTTGCATAACCTCTGTGACTTTTTGGTCATTTATTTTCAGATTTGACACTGTCTTAAATGTGGATATTTTTAGTTTCAACAAGAATAATAAGAATTATAAATTATAAAAATAGTGGAGCTGGAAGGGCTCTTAGGAATCAACTAATTCGACCCCCTCATTTTGCAACTAAAGACGCAGGTGAGGGGAGAAGGTCATACACATCCAATTACTGGCTATCTCTATGTAAGTTTTTTGGCAGGGTGGAAGGGGAGTGGGGAGGTGGAGAGTTGAAAATGATTATAGTCACTAAGACCAGTGAAATGAGAAATAATTCTGGTATAATGAATGGCCTGAGTCAGGGAGACTTTAGTTTGAATCCCACCTCTGACATATACTGGCTAGATGACCCTCCAGTAGGTCACAACCTCCAATGCCTAAGGCACCTCTGCCACCCTGCAGGACATTGCAGAACAGATACAGATCTGCATGGGTAGAGAGCACTTCCTCACTGAGAGCTCCCTACAACAGTGAAATCATAGGTTCGATTTTTTTTAAATGCCAAAGAAAAGACAATTATCTCCCCATACTGGAGGGCCTTTTTAAATAGATAATTAATGCTTTCTTAAGGAGTAGGACCATCTACTGAGGATGAGATCTCTGCAGTTCAGAGAGATGGTTAGGCAACAAAACATTTTTTGTATTATTCAGAAGACAACAGATGCCCCTTTTTTAGATCTAATTATATTGTCTCCAAGGGCTAACATAACATAATACACACAAGGATACCTGGCTTTGTGCCCAGCTAGAAAATGGAAATGCATGAAAGCTAAAGGACTGTGGACACAGATGGACAGATCAGCTAAAATGAGTGACATGGAACATATGCAGAGTCAGTGAAGACTAAAATAAATATGAAGATGAGGAAGCTATGGGGGAATGGGGTACTATGAATGTATAGAGAAAGAAAAACACAACTCAAAAAACCATCTTCAGGTCTGGACTTCAGTCTAATTCATCTCTCATCAATCTCCTGAGTGCTTTGCCATTATCAAAATGTTTTGAATTATCCAATATGGATAAAATCAATGGTCAATAAACATTTGTTAAGCATTTACTAAGCCAGAAACTATGCTAAAAAAAACCTGGGGATCAATACAAAAAGAAAGATAGTACTTTCCCTAAAGGTGTTTACTATCTAAAGAGGAAAAACAACACGGAAAAGCTGAAAAGGGGGTGGGGAGGGAAAGCAGGTGGAGAAGATATCTAATTAAAGACATGGTAACAAATTTTTTAAATGTCCAAAATGAGTGCAACCAGATGAAAAATGGGGTGTTCTGTGCCCTTCTCCTTACACAGAGGTTGAAGAGTTCATGACTCTTGTTGTTGGTGTTTGCCCTATTTTCTTAAAGAGAACCATGACATCAGGGTGATATCATGGCTTTCAGTAATTGGATTTAAGTGAGGGAGGGCTGTTCAAGGTCACCAACCTCACTCTCTCATCCAGAGCCATCTGGGTCCAATGGCAAGATATACATCAGGACAACTGGAGATGGCCCTGGGTCACGCAGCTAGTGTCTGAGGTCAGATTTGAACTCAGATCCTCTTGACTTGAGGGCCAGTACTCATCCACTGCACCACCTACCTGCCCCAATAAGAGTGGCAGTGCACTGATAAAAACCAAGATTGATTAGATCTTACAGGATGATGAGATTTCCCAATGATGAGGTTCCTGGAGGCACAGTAGAGAAGTCAAAGATAAAACGTTCCCTCCAGTCATGAAGCAGTGTACAGCTCCTCTGTCAGCATTTATCAATGGTAAATTGTTGCTTAGCCGAAGCTCTATGCATGACTGGATGAGTATGATGAGATTACTGTAATTAGTCAGTGGGGTAAAATGTGAAAAGGAATTCCTTCCCATGCCATTTTGATCATAATTCCAATAACTTGGATAGATTCCTAAGGCAGAACCAGGAGACACACAGCAGGAACATATAAATTTAATTAGATTCTGCATTAAAGCAGAGAAACATATTTGGATTATTACCCATATCCATTTAGGCCTAGATAGAAGATACCACCCAGTTTATTTGTCTGCATAAAAGCGGGATATTCCCCTTAAAGGTAGAGGTGAGAGGAGGAAGAAATTTGCTTGCTTTTCTATTTGGGGGTAGGGTGGGGAGATAAAGATTTTCAATTAAAAAGAAAATTTGGTACCCTCTTTCCTTTCTGTCTCCATTGTACCTATCAAGCCTCCTGTGCTCTCTTCTCTTGTTCCTTTTGGAAACTCAGCTAATTAAATCTGGATTATGATTTGATATCAAGTGATAATCATGGGAGGAAGCATACTGGTGGGGGCTTGTGAACTATAATGTTAGAAAGATACTCCCCAACCCTTTAGGGGTACCCATAGAACCCTCAGCAGAGACAAAGCCGCTAAGCCCTGGAGAATTAACCAGCTAAGGCAAGTAGGAGTTGGAAGAGTTAGTTCCAGAGCCTGTGCCATAGTTAATTTTTTTTTCTAGGAGTTTCGCAGTGAAAGAGGAACAATATCAACTACCCTAGTTTAGGCCCCCACTACCTCTTACCTGTCCTATCCTAATAGCCTTCTGACGGGTCCCCTCAAAATTCCACTGTTCATTCATTCATTTACATATATTTGTTAACCACATACTAGGTGCTAAACATTGGGGGTGCAAATTGTAAAAAGAAAATTGTCACGCACATTGAAGAATTTACACATATATACATATATACATGTATATATATATATGTAAAAGCAAAGCAATTTCACGGTGGAGAGGACACTACAGTAACAAATGGGAATGGGAGGTTTCCAATAGGAGGTGACACAATCAGAGACTTAAGGGAAACTGGAGATTCTGAGAAGTAGATTTGAGGGAGGAGTGTAGTCCATGAATGGGTACAACGACATGGAAAGGGGAGGGCAGAAACATGGAAAGGAGAGATGGATGAGTTTTTTGGGGGGTGTTTTTCTTTTTGAACAGCAACTAGGTTAATTTGGCTACATGAAGGGGGATAATATGCAATAAACCTAGAAAAGTAGGTTAGAGCCAAATTGTGAAGGGCTTTAGATGCAAAGCAGGGAAGTTGGTACTTTAATTGATAGCTGATATGGACCTGCTAGAGTATCTTGAATAGGGGCAACAAAGTCGTATCCATTTAAATTTGGCACCTGTGTGAATGATGAATTGGAGAGGACACTACCAAATTAATTAATACTCCCTATGGAGAGGCAGCATGACAAGAAGAGATAAGAAAACCTAGATTCTAGCCCCACATCTGATACATACTGGCTGGGTGAGCCTGGGCAAACTTCTCAGCATTCTAGATTATTCTCTGGGTTGCAAAAGTGATGACTTGCAACTGGCAGAGGGTCTTCCCTTACCTGGGAGTTCTCTATATTGAACTCACAAGTCCAGTCCCGACTTCCTATTCCCATAGACCAATGTGGCCATTTCATTCCTTCACTGCAAAGTTTAGAGTGGTTTCAGAGCAGACTCCCCAGATTAAAAAAAAAAAAAGCCCAGGGGCCAGATTTTCTGTGTTTCCATATACACTAAAACCATATTCATGAGGTCCTACCAATGTTTTTACCTTTAACAATTAGTCAGAGAACACAGTTTATTGAAAGCAAAAGTGTTTAATGAAATAGTATAGCAAGATAATTAGTGCGAAAAAAACATTTGCCCCTGAGGCAGCTAGGTGGTGCAGTGGATAAAGCACCAACCCTGGATTCAGGAGGACCTGAGTTCAAATGCAGCCTCAGACACTTGACACTTGCTAGCTGTGTGACCTTGGGCAAGTCACTTAACCCTCATTGCCCCACAAAAACAAACAAACAAACATTTGCTGAATTCCAGCTTCAGCTGGAGTCCTTGGCTACAGCAAAGTTTCTTAAACTGTGGGTCTCAAAAAATTTGACAGTAAATGTTTGATTTATCTACCTATTTTACATACCTCTATATGCAGGGTCACATAAAAATTTCTTGGGTGAAAAGGGGTCATGAATGGGAAAAATTTAAGAAGTCCTGGGCTAGAGTGCTACCTCTTCTTTATAAAAAGAGTAGATTCCAACATGTTTTCTTTGTTCAAAGCTCCATGGCTTTTTGATAACTCTTTTAGAAAAGCAACCACCCTTACCTGAATCACTGGACCAGGAAAAAAACCCTCCCCAAAAAATATTTGCTTTTTCCCCCTCCGTCTTAGGGAAGTGACCTATTTGTTTCTTCCCAGATTCTTGGTTAAAAGACTTCCCATTTCCAACAAGAGATTCTTTGGCCCAAGTATCAAACTCAGAAGGACACAAAGCCAATTCTTCCCATCTAGTTAGGTTCTCTCAGGCATAAAATCTGCTTTTGACCGAATTTACTGGTCCCTGGGCTTGGGTCTTTGGGGTGACCTTAACTCCTCTACCTCAGAACTGGAATCCTGTATGCCTCTGAATTTTCATTTCCAAAGATGAGACTAACCCTAATCATCATCCATGTAGGGATTACTTACCCAACAACTGCCAAGAAAACTGGGAATCGAGGGCTTAACACCAAACTTTTTCTGCTTTTCTGTATAGATGAGTGGGCAAGAAGAAGGCACAAAAAACAAAGTTAAGTAAGTCTAGGAGGGAAAACAGCTGTCTCTTGTAGCCTAGCCACAATCCTGGCATTGCATATTGATATACAGCCCACCAAAGGCAAAATTCGCTTTGGGCTCTCACCCTTAGAATGGTAATTAAGGACTTCCAAAATTTGGCTCCAACACATTTCTAGCCTTATCACATATCACATATATTCTACATCCCAGATGCAGTAGAATATTCCTCACTCCCCACCCCTGTCTCATTTTGCCCTCACATCTGCATGCCTAACTCTGACCACTATGCCTAGAATGGACTGTTCTCCCCCCACATCCATCTCTGTCTTTTTCTTTCTTTTTTTTTTTTTTGGTGAGTCAATTGGGGTTAAGTGACTTGCCCAGGGTCACACAGCTAGTAAGTGTTAAGTGTCTGAGGTCAGATTTGAACTCAGGTCCTCCTGACTCCAGGGCCAGTGCTCTATCCACTGCACCACCTAGCTGCCCCCATCTCTGTCTTTTGAAGTTCCATACTTCAAGGCCCAACTCAAGTACTCTCTCTTCCATGAAAGCTTCCCATAGCTTTCCCACCTCTCCTCACCAAGGTTGAAGCGATCTCTCATGTGGACCTCTCATCACACTCCTTTATATCATAATTATTTGTGTACATCTCTTTTCCTTTTCCTGCTGCTTGTATTCTAATCTCTTTCAGAAAATAGTCTGTGTCACTGCTACCATTGTTTACCCTACATCTGGTTTAGCACTTAACATGTAGTGGATGTTTAATAATATTTTTTTAATGAAAGAAAAAAGGGGGGCAGCTAGGTGGCACATTAGATAGAGCACCGGCCCTGGAGTCAGGAGTACCTGAGTTCAAATCTGGCCTCAGACACTTAACACTTACTATCTGTGTGACCCTGGGCAAGTCACTTAACCCCAATTGCCTCACTAAAAAAAAAAAAAGAAAGAAAAAAGGGAAGAGGGGTCAATGGCTACACACTCTATTCTTTCAGGGAATACATAGTATACTCTTCTAGATTGTAAGCTCCTTGAGGTTAAGGACTGTTTTCATCACAGTAGGCCCCTAGTAAATGTTTATTGGATTGAATAGGATTAGATTGAGCTCTGATTCAGTGAAGATGAATTTGGTTTTCATTTTGAAGACTTTTTTGTTTCATTTATTTAATACAATTTAACAAAAAGTTACTAATTGCCCATGGTATGCAAAGCATTGTGCTAGGTGCTAGGGTGGGGGAGAAGGGAGGAATACAACATTTCAAAAACACAATCCTTGACAGCCTAATGAACTTTGTCCTGCAAGGCACCCAAACTCCATACTCCTAAATTGCTTGAAAGAAGGGATATAAGGTAAATTAAATAAATGTTTTATTAATAAATCCCTGTGGGGCAGCTAGGTGGTACAGTGGATAGAGCACCAGTCCTGGATTCAGGAGGACCTGAGTTCAAATCTGACCTCAGACACTTAACACTTACTAGCTGTGTGACCCTGGGCAAGTCACTTAACCCCAATTGCCTCATCAAAAAAAAATCCCTGTGTTGGTTTTTCCCCATATTTTTAATCACAGCAGTACCTGAATAGTGCAGTATTTACCTTGGTCATATGTTAAATGTGTGAAAGGATTTCTGACTTTCATTTTGTCTTTGTATCCGGAGCACATCTGGCATATAGTAGGCATAGTAAGATGTCTCACCCAGTTGGATTTAAATTTCACTTATTTCAACAAACAAATTGAGACCCTCAATGTACAAAGCCTCTTATGAAAGGAAAGAAAGAACGCCTTTATTTTTGTGGAAAAGGTCAGTTCATACTTCAGGGAAACTCACTAAGATCATTTCAGTTTTGCTCCTGCTATAAAAACATCACCTTTTATTTACTCTGTGGTTAATGACCTTGACATCCTTAAGGCAATTGATCAAAGGACATTTTCTGAGACTTCATACATTAAGATGAGAAAAATATATTTCAAGGCTTAGGAACAGTTACATAGGAGATAGTCATTTTCTCCATTGGAATGTTCTTTTGTTGGAAAATAAGGAGAGGGAAGGGACATAAAATTATAGAACATAATAAAAAGGCACTTACCTTTTCTTGTCCAATATATTAACACAAATGCATGGGCAGAATGTTCTACATTGTCTCTTCTTATGAAGGAGATACTTCATTGAATACAGTGTGGTTATTTTTTTTCTTTCAGACAAGCCTTCTCTTCATTTGAGTGTGACTTCCTTGAGGGCAGAAACTGTTTCTCTTCTCCCCCCCCCTTTTTTAATCACTAGGGCTTAGCACAATATCTGGCATTTAGTAGGCACTTAATAAACACATTTGTTGTTTTTATGATAATGAAGATGATGATAGATGTCATTCCATAGCAGTTGGCTTTGTAGTTAATGAATGGACAAATTTAATCAGAGAATTGAGAAATTTCCCATCACTGACAATACTTAAGACTGTTGGAGAGTGATTACAGATTAGGAAAACATTCTTTAGAATGTACCCATCTGGGAGGTAGGTTGGCTTACTAAACTGGAAACTCAGATGCCCTGTCATTACTTCCTTCCTTAGTAAATGCCAGTGGATCCCTTTTGTCTCTGGAATTAAATGCTTCTTTTCAACCTTTAAAGCTCTTCTTAACCTGACCCTAGCCTACCTTTGCAGCTTTATTACACATGATGACCCAGACTGGATTTTTTACTATTACTAATAAATGACACTCCACCCATCACCTCTGTGTCTTTCTTCTACTAGCTGTGCTCCATGCCTAGAATGCACTGTCTTCATTTGTCTCTAGAATCCCTGTTTTCCTTTAAGGCTCAGTACACGTACCACCCTCTCTACACAAATCTTTTCCTTGCCACCCCGCAGCTGCTAGTGGACAGTGGCTGCTTCACTTTTGTCTTTGTATGATCAGGGCCCAGCACAGTGCCTAGAACATGGCAAGCACTTAATTAATGCTTTTGAATTCATTATAGTGCAGATCACCAAGCTTCTCTATCTTCAGCATATACTTGAGCAGCTCTCTTCGGCACTAGGTGCTATTCCTGGGTGTAGCTCACTGTGGAATTTAGCAGCCAGATCACAGAAAATTCAATCAACCATATAGGGGAAGGGAGGTAAATTGTATTTTAAGTCAAACCCAAAAGGGCACTGTTATCATCACAAAGTATTTTTGCATCTTTCAGTCAATTATCTCCCTTCCCTCTTCCCTCACCGCCCCCCCCCCACCAGTTTCATCCATAAATCTTAAATCCTCTTTGGAAGAAACAAGGTAACAAAAAAGGAGAAATAATTATACAGGCTCATTTAGGAGTAAGTTCTTCCCTAGCAAGATAAAAGCACTTGGATGAGCCTTAACTTTTTCAGGAAACTAAGACACTATCTTGTACCCCTCAATACTATATGTTGCTGTTGTTGAATGGTTTTGAGTGTTGTTGAGTGGTTTTAGTGATACCTGACTCTTTGTGACCCCCTTTAGGGTTTTCTCAGCAAAGATACTGGAGAGGTTTGCTATTTCCTTCTCCCACTCATTAAACTGAGTCAAATAGAGTGAAGCGACTTGCCCAGGGTGACAACAGTATCTTAGGCTGGATTTGAACTCAGGACTAGCACTCTGTCTATTGTACCACCTAGCTATGTAATGACAAGTTAAAAACAAAGACAGGTGATTTCAGAAAGACCTGAAAAGACTTATATGAACTGATGTATAGTGAAGTGAGCAGAGCCAAGAGGATATTGTGCACAATGACAGAAATATTGTTCAATTAAGAACTGTGAATGACTTACCTATTCTCAGCAATACAATGATCCAAGTCAGTCCCAAAGGACTAATGATGAAGTTTATACTATTCACCTCCAAAGAAAGAACTGATATTGAATGAACACAGACTTAAGCATGCTACTTTTCACTTTCTTTCTTTCATTTTTTTCTTTTATTCTTTTATTTGTGTCTCGTACAAAGTAACTAATATGGTAATGTTTTACACAATTGCACATGTGTAACCTATATCTTATTGCTTACTGCCTCAGGGAGGGTGGAGGCTAAGAGGGATAGAATGTTGACCTCAAAATTTTAAATAAAAATGTTTATTTTTTTTTTAAAGACAGGGGGCAGCTAGGTAGTACAGTGGTTAAAGCACTGGCCCTGGATTCAGGAGCACCTGAGTTCAAATCTGGCCTCAGACACTTGACACGTACTAGCTGTGTGACCTTGGGCAAGTCACTTAAGCCTCATTGCCCCACCAAAAAAAGACAAGACAATACCATAAGCCCCTAATTGGAGTTTTATTGAATTTCAAGAAAGGAGTAATGGGTCTAATTCATTCAATCAGCATTTGTTAGGTCCTTAGTTTGTTCAATGCTTTTCTTGATGCTAATGGGGAGGGGATGCTAGAGGGCAACTAAGTGGTGCAATGGATAGATTTCTGGACCTGGAGTCAGGAAGACTCATCTTTGTGAGTTCAAATGTTAAAATACCTTGGTCATATTTTCATATGCACAAAAAGCCTTCATCTTCATTTCTAAAACTGTTACTCTTGATGGTCTTTGTTTGGCGGCTGTTGTGTTTTGTGGAGTTTTTGAGGTTCCCTAAGTTGAAATAGAGGCAAATATAACAATTTAGATCCCCCATAGACCTGCTGTCTCCATCCAAGATAAATGTCTCAACTGACCTTCCTCCCTTCCACTTCTATATGCCATTGCACTGGCCACTCTTCATGCCTAGAGGACATACTTCCAAAGAGTACTAGGGAGTACATATTCCCTCTTTATCTCCTTCCTGCCACCTCACAGAATCCCTTTCTTCTTTTAAGATGCTGCTTAGGCACAATCTTTTGCATGAAGCCTTTCCTGATTCTTTCTAATTGCTGGTACTTTCCTTCTCAAGCTACCTTGCATTTAACTACTTTGTATATATTTTTATTTATTAAAAATTATGTTACATGACTGACTGACTCTGGCAACACTCTTTCTTTCTTTCTTTTTTTTAGTGAGGCAATTGGGGTTAAGTGACTTGCCCAGGGTCACACAGCTAGTAAGTGTTAAGTGTCTGAGGCCAGATTTGAACTCAGGTACTCCTGACTCCAGGGCTGGTGCTCTATCCACTGCACCATCTAGCTGCCCCTGGCAACACTCTTTTAGGGCCAGACCTTTTATATCCCTTTTGACCACTACCACCAAGTTTCTCACTCAGGTATCCTGGGAAGGTTGCCCAGTCTGGGAAAAAGAGCTTCTGTTGAAAATTTATAATTGTTTCCCCTCCTCTTCAGAAATGGCAGTTTGTTCAGATCTGCAAGTTTGTAGCAGATCTCCTTCTTAGATGGGCCCCAGAGCTAGCCTTTCCCAATTATTTTCTTCAGCTGGTTGGAGGGGCTAGAACACTTTCCTTAGTCAAGCACATCTACTCTGCCTTTCACTCGGGAGAACAATGATGTCAATAATGATGGTGGTCAACTTGTCTAAAATATCCCCTTACTTAATAAGTCTCTTTCCCCTAATAACGTTGTTTAAACTGCATCATGCCTAGGGGCAGTAGTAAGGTGTGAGTTCACAGGGCCCATCATCCTGCTTGGCTGTGTTTATAAAAAATACTAAACATAAACAATAATGTCTTTTTTATGTCTTAGGCACCACCAGTCAAGACAGAGTCCTGACCACATAGTGTGCTTTCCCTTTGTCTGTATACCAGAACCATTCATTGTTCCTCTTTGCAATTCCCTGTTCACAAATAAAACAGAGGGATCAACTGTGCTCAGCTACCATGTGGAGGCGGTTGCATATTCAAAACTAATTAGACAGAAAACATCAATGTAACAGTAAGGAATAAGAGTAAGCTTTGGAAAGAAATTCACTCTTCCTGAAATGGAAAGAGAAAAGGAAAAGCATCACAAATATCTGTCTTTGCCCACCCAGGCAGCCATTGTCTCTTACGGCATGCTCATGGCTTAACCCCTAGACTGCGGTAGTAGTAGCAAGAGGTCTTTCTCTCCCTCTTCTTACTCGAGTCTGGAGCCAGTGTCTTCCTCCCTTCCTTATGTCCTTCCCACACCTTCCCACATATTGTCTTTCTTGAGAGCATCTCAGTTTCTTCCAGGATGAGAAGAAAAGCGACATTGTCTCTTTAAGGCATAACCCCTCTTCAGCCCATGTGTCCTAACATGTAAAACAATTCAATTATGATGGCAAAGGTTTATTCCTCAAAGTGACACTCTGTGTCAGAGAGGCATGATCTTACAAATGAAAAGAAAGTGAGGGCAGCTAGGTGGCGCAGTGGATAAAGCACCAACCCTGGATTCAGGAGTACCTGAGTTCAAACCTGGCCTCAGACACTTGACACTTACTGCGTGACCCTGGGCAAGCCACTTAACCCCCATAGCCCCGCAAAAAAAAGAGAAAAGAAAGTGAATACCTTGTGATTTTAGCAAAGCAAAAAACAATGGGGTTTTCACATATTTATGTTCACTGAGTTATGCCCAGCACTATAAGTTATTTAAGTTATTTTTTCCATAGGTACATTACACAGATCTTTCTGCTCCATATAAGAGAAGAAAAGGCATTCAAAAATACACAGGAGGGAATTAGAATGAATCATTTTTAATTTAAAATTCATATTGATGGGGGGTTTTTTATCACCATTTTTTTTTGCAGGATGATGAGGGTTAAGTGACTCAGCCAGGGTCACACAGCTAGTAAGTATCAAGTGCCTGAGGTCAGATTTGAACTCAAGTCCTCCTGAATCCAGGGCTGGTGCTTTATCCACTGTGCCACCTAGATGCCCCCTGTCACCTTCATTTTTAAATATGTTTCTCCTGGCCCCAATCAAAGAATAAGGAAGAATGAGAGGAAAAAATAAGCAGGTCAGCAAAACTAAACAACATATTAACTGAGTTTGGCAATATAGTCAATGATCTATAAGCATGGTAGGTAACCTGCCTCTACAGAGAAGGGAAAGACATTTTTTTCATCTCTTCTTCAGATCTAAGTTTGATCACTATAATTACAGTATTCAGTTCCAGTTTTTTTGTTTTTCATGAACATGTTGTTATAGTCATTTTCATATTTTCTGCTGGTTTTACTTACTTCACTTTGCATTAATTCATAAAAGTCTTCCTGTGTTTCTTTATATTTTCATATTAATCATGTCTTACAGCACAGTACAATCTCATTACATTCATGTACCAAAATGACATTCCCCAACTGATAGGCATATATTTTATTCTAGTTTATCACTTCTGCAAAAAACAATGCTGGGCAGCTAGGTGGCGCAGTGGATAGAGCACCAGCCCTGGATTCAGGAGTACCTGAGTTCAAATCCGGCCTCAGACACTTAACACTTACTAGCTGTGTGACCCTGGGCAAGTCACTTAACTCCAATTGCCTCACCAACCAAAACAAAACAATGCTGCTATAAATATTTTACGTACATCCTTTCTATCTTTGACCTTATTACTATATATGCCTGATGAGATCAATGGGTCAAAGGGTGTAGACATTTTACTCATTTTCTTATTGTAATTCTAAATAGCTTTCTAAAATTGTTAGACCAGTTCACAGCTGTGACAATACTGTATTCATGCACCTGATTGTCCCCATCTTTTGGCATCTTTGCCAATTTGCTGTAAGGTGAAAGTTCATAGTCATTTTGACTTATATTTTACTTATTATTAATAATTTAGAAAATTCTTTATGTAGTTACTTAAAGCTTTTAATTATTTTTTTTTAGGGTGAAACAATTGGGGTTAAATGACTTGCCCAGGGTCACACAGCTAGTAAGTGTCAAGTGTCAGGTCAGATTTGAACTCAGATCCTCCTGACTCCAGGGCGGGTGCTCTATCCACTGCACCACCTATCTGCCCCTTTTAATTCTTTTTAAGAACTGTTTTACATATACTATTCATCAGGCAACATTTTTTGAAAATCTCTATATTTTATTATTAAAATAATTCATATTAGAGTTAAAGTATTGGCAAATGGTGACACCTGCTGGAATAATTAAACATTGCAGAAATTTAGGATCCAGTCACATTATCTAGATGTAATATATGCTAATAGTTTCTTAGGTTATTTAGATACAGCCTTCTTTTTATTATCCAATCAGAGAATTTCAGTCACATTATTCTTTGTGGTATAAAAATATTAAAATTATCAAAATATTTATAATGCAGCATAAAACGTTACCACCTTGTGTACCGTCACTGGTTAAACTAGAATTGTCAGTCAGAGCTCCTCACTACTTTCTTGTTAACAAAGAACTCTCAAAGGATTACTCATTCATTTATTCATATTCATTGTTAATCTATCAAAGTACTTGAAGCAAAGCATCTGTTCAAAAATGACTAATACATTAGATAACAGAATCAAGTTTTAGAAGTTAAAAAAAAAAATCCAGATTCTTTCACTTGTCCTTCAAAGCCCTTCATAATTTGATCCCCACCTACCTTTCCAACTTTATGCCTCATTAATCCCCTCCACATACAATATATCCCAGACAAACTAGACTAGGTATGGTACCTCAAACATAGTCCTTGGGCACTCCTCAGCTGTTTTTTTGTTCACTTTGTTCCTTCCACTCATCTCCCAATCCTGACATCCAACCTGTGCTACTTAAAGGTCATTTCCTTTATGAAGGCTTTAGTTCTAGATTTCAATCTTTGACCTCACTAGTATATATGCCTAATGGGATTATTGGGTCAAAAGGTATAGACATTTTACTAATTTTCTTATCATAACTCCAAATAGCTTTCTAGAATTGTTAGACCAATTAAGAAGTGACTTCACTATTCTCTGATGTATTTTTTGTTTGTTTGTTTTTGTTTCGTTTTGTTTTTGAGGGGCAATGGGGGTTAAGTGACTTGCCCAAGGTCACACAGCTAGTAAGTGTCAAGTGTCTGAGGCCGGATTTGAACTCAGGAACTCCTGAATCCAGGGCTGGTGCTTTATCCACTGCGCCACCTAGCCGCCCCCTCTGATGTATTTTTAACATGGTGCATATGTAACATAGTATTTTGTACCTCTCATCACACTATCCAAATCTACCTTGTTTTAGAGTTAATTGTGCATATGCCATCTCTCCCTCCATCCTATAAACTCCATGAAGTCAGTGACCCTATCAGTCTTCTTTGTCTACTGTATACTTTGTATGTAGCACCCACTTAGTAAATATTTGTTGAATTGAACTGAACCTCAAAAGGACTAGAATGATGGGCTAAAATAAAAAGATGAATTTTAACAAGGTGAAAAATGAAAATCCTGTATTTAATTCAATATGTACAATGGGGGAAGAACTGGTTTAGAAGCAGATTATTATGAATCAGTAGTATAACTGTGTTGCTTAATAGTCATCAAAACATTCATTAGTGCCTTAGACTGAACTAATAGAAGTGGAGCTATTTTATCACTGGTTTCCATCCTCTGGGAGGTAGTATAGACTCATAGCATCATACATAGAGTTGGAAGAGAACTAAGAGATTATCTAGTCCAGGTCCCTCATTCTGTAGATGAGGAAAATAAGACCAAGCAGGGATATGGAACTGTTGTAAGGGGCCCATCAATCTGCCCATGCACTAAGAATTCTCATTTTGTTCATCTGTCACCAACAAAATATGTAGGGTCACTTGATATAATAAATAAGAAAATAAGTTCTGTAAGGCTCAGGGATGTGCTGGAGCCAGCTCATACCAGCTCAGGAAAAAGAGTTCATTGTTAGTTAAATTTTCAGTGCTAATATTTAAGCCACAGAAACTGGTAAGCACTAAAAATCAGGACCAGGTTTATTGTTTTGTTGATTATATAGATTCAAGAAAGGGATGGAGAAAAATGCTAATAATGCAGATTAAACATAGAGCTGTTGTTTAACATTAATAAGCACACCCCTATGTAAACTGAATAAAATAACATCTTATTCCTATGTGTATTACTATTTTTCAAATATATGTACATGTTGCAACTGTTAAGGGCTAAAATTCTAGCTAAACTGTCTAAAATATCTAATGAGTGGTCGCCAATAAATTGTAAGCTTTAGCAAGAGTTAGACTTTTAAGCATTTATTAAGGAGAATAAGAATTTGGTAAAGAGAGAGAGAAAGGCCTAGATTCCTATCTATTAAAGGGAGAGCACATTTCTAGCTCCGCTCTCCACCAGAGTCCAAAGGAAAGAGTGCGAGACTGAGCACCAGTCTCTTCCTTCCTCCTCCCACTAGCCCACGTCACTTCCTGACACCAAAGAAAAGACTCCTGGTCTTTCCCTCAAAGACCTTCGCTTCATGGGCAGAACTCTTCTACAGTAAGTCTCCAGCAGGTGGCTTCATTCCAATCATTACACAACTAATAAAACAAATATTAATTTTAAACACATTTAATTAATAGTAGCTTTTGTCATCATATATTTAATCAATAAATGAGTACTAATAGTTCAACTAGTATCAAACAGAGTTCTGTGATCTTCAACTTTAAAAAGTTGGGAACCACTGATTTAGCTGATTGAAAGTATTAGTTCTGGGGGGCAGCTAGATGGTGCAGTGGTAGAGCGCCGGCCCTGGATTCAGGAGTACCTGAGTTCAAATCCGGTCTCAGACACTTGACACTTACTAGCTGTGTGACCCTGGGCAAGTCACTTAACCCTCATTGCCCTACCAAAAAAAAAACAAAAACAAAAACAAAAACAAAAACAAAAAAAAGAAAGTATTAGTTCTACTTACTTTGCACTGATCAATTTATATCTGAAGTATTGACCTCCATTTTGCATACCACATATTGACCAACTAGAGTACATTCAGAGAAGAGTGAACAAAATAAGGACAAGTCTAGAGACCATAAAATATGGAGTGTGGTTTAAGGAACTGGAGAGAGAACTGGAGACAGGTCATGAAAGTAGTTTCCAAATATTGTGAGGTCTTTTTTTGAAAATAAACTTTATTCTGCTCAGTGCTGAAGCAGCCCTTCTTCCTTCACAGTAGTCAGCTATGACCCCCAATTCCCCAGAAACCATGTTGAAGGGACCCTCAGTTGTCATTGATCTAGGCACCTCTTACTCCTGCATGGGTGTCTTCCAACATGGGAAAGTGGAGATCATTGCTAATGACCAAGGAAACAGGACCACCCCAAGCTATGTGGCCTTCACTGACACAAAATGTTTAATTGGTGACGCTCCAAAGAATCAAGTTGCAATGAACCCCACCAACACAGTTTTTGATGCCAAATATCTGATTGGTCAAAGATTTGATAAAATAAATTTATTGATATCTTTTGTTTTTGTATCACCTACATTTCCAAGTGTGTCCCTCCCAAAGAGGAATTCCTTGTACATTCCTTATAACAAAGAATTTATAAAAGAAATAATTGAATTTGGTTATCAATTTTAGTTCATTTCACTCAATAAATTGGAATTTCCCTGGAAGACAAAAAGAAATGCAATTTCCTCAGGTACCTGCCTTTTCCTAAAACGGGAAGATGCTCCCCACATGGCACAGAATGCACCCCCTATCCATTTGTAGCTGTTTGGGACTTAAGAAACTTTCACAAAAAGGGGACAGTAGCCAGTGGTGCTAAAAACAAATATTTTTAATGTACACAGAGGAAGTCATAAGACCCAACTTGAGACACTCAGGGGCATGGGGAAGCAAAGGCCAAGGGAAGAGAGTTGTGTGCAAAGGATTTAACCTTCAATTAAAGTCTTCAGTTACCTCTCAACCACCAAATGGATACATATACAACCAGACCTCAGTCACCAGAGAAGCATCATAAGAGGTCACTCTCAGAATATCTCTGTGCTTGGCAATCCTCATTTGTAAAACAAAGTGGTTAGCTTGTCTAATCTCTAAGGTTCCTTCCAACTCCGTATCTGTGATTCTTGGACTCCATGACTTGACACACATAGATTATGCCAAGCTCTCAGCACTCTTCCTACTTCAGAATGAAGATGTCTGGACTCGGTTTTCTATACCAGAATAGTACAACATACTACAATGTCTTACATATTAAGTACATCAGCCCAGGGCAGCCAACACATTACGCTAATGATTCTTAACTTGGAGTCCATAAAGTTGCTTAAAAATTTTTTTTGGTAACTATATTTCAATATAATTTGGTTTTTATTGTAATCCTGTGGTTTTTTTAAAAAATTATGCATTTAAAAACATTTTGAGAAGGGGTACATAGGTTTCAACAGTGTGACAAAAAGATCCATGGCACAAAAGTTAAAAGAACCTGTCCTAAGAGCAATAATGAAGCAGGTAGTAACAACCACGTGTTTTTAAGGAAGAGATGAGGTCTCTAGAAGGTACATCCAATAATGGTTATCTGTCTTTGATGTTAAAGGAAGAAGCTGCCAGGGTTTGATTATCCATCTAGACTGAGCTGAGAACAGCCTGAGGCTGGAGGCTTCTAGACATTCTAGATATGGAAGATTCAAGACATGGAATGTGCCAAAAAAAGGAGTAGGACTGGGAGGGCCAATGGGAGGATAAAATGTGTTTATACTAAAAGCAGCCCATCCATGCAAGCCTTAAAGGACACAGAGACTCCCTCTCCCCACCAGAAAGCAAGCAAACACAAGAGCTGTTGTTGGTATTTTACTACCACACAGTGGTGCAACATCCTAGACTTTGAAGGCACCTTAGGGATCCTCTGGTTCATCCCCTTCATTTTACAAATGAGAAATGGAGTTAGCCAAGTAGTGGCAAAACTGTATCATGTGCTATCCAGTGATGTCAGTGTCCTAACATCATAGTTCTCAGGACAATAACTATAATATAATTTACATTCCTGGAATTGTTCATTTCTTTGTAGGAAAAAAAATATAATGTAAGTTTTCAAAAAACTTTACAAGATGATTGACAGGCATAAGCAGTGTTTTATACATATGCACACACAAATTAACCAGGTATTTATTCTTTTCTTTTCTTTTTGTGGGGCAATGAGGGTTAAGTGACTTGCCCACGGTAACACAGCTAGTAAGTGTCAAGTGTCTGATGCTGAATTTGAACTCAGGTTCTCCTGAATCCAGGGCTGGTGCTATATACACTATGCCACCTAGCTGCCACCAGGTATTTATTCTTTACTTTATATATGGATTATTTTATTAATACAGTATACAGGGTACTTGGTCCCTGCATGCTCATATTCAAGTTAAGGGCTGATGAATTTCATGGGTAGGATTATAAAATCCTGTCAGAGTAACCAGAAAAAAAAAACATATTACAACCATGAAGGAATATGTGTGTATTGGGGCTGACAATAATCAAAAATCTTCTCTTATTTTATTTCAATGAGCATTTAGGTACCTGTTATGTAAAAAACACTGTGATACCTATTAGGAAAGACACAAGAAAAATTGACATGATCTCTACCCTCTTGAATTTAGTGATTTACTCTTGTGTCTGAGACCCCTGTAGCATTAACCACCGGACAAGATCAGTCAACTCACACAGGGCTCTTAGTGACAAATATCAGTCACCATCTTCCTAGTCCTCTCACTCTCAATCCCAGGGGAAGCTGTGTTCTCATCAGATCCTAAAGCTGATCCAGTGATGACCTGCCCTCAATTTTCCTAAGTCAGCTAGAAGAATAGGAAGGTCAAAGCTTGGAATGACTGAGTGAGTTTGTTGCTAACGTAGTTGTGGTCTGCATGAAAAAAGTACAAAGGCAGTGTTCTGTCAAAGCTGGAGAGACGCGGCATAACAAATGTTTCCTTTCTTTTCTTCCTCCCTCCCTCCTTTTCTTCTTCTCTCCCTTCCTCCCTCCCTTTCTTCCCTCTGATTAATATATATTTATGTCTGTGTGTGATATATATGCATATATGTACACACACATATTACACACACAAAAGAAATCAAGGCTTTTTTATACATAAAGTTAAGTAGGTGGTAAAAAGAATAAAGAAGGGACAAAAGTGGGTGGGTGGAATGATTTTAGTGGATGACAGAGGAAAAGTAGTACTTAATTTATATTTTGCTTCTATTTGTTTTTCTTTCAAGGAGAAAGACTACCAGCCTGGAAAAGAGAGAACAAAAGTAGTTATGAAAGAATTGATGGCGGGTGTGGGAGAGAGGGGAATCCAAGATAAGTGAGGAAATAATAAAAAAAGCCTCTTTCCCCCCCAGTATACCAAGTCATACTGCCCAAATACATTAAATCCTAAATTACTAAAAAAGAACTAAGAACTAAAAAGATGTGATTGGGGGAAAATAAATCTCCATTTTGTCATTGATGATCCTTGAGGAATGATAAGAATGGGAGAGGTGATGCAAGCCTGGAGAAAAGACAATGTTAAACTAATTTTTTTAAAAGGGTGGGGGGGGGGGAGAAGATGCAAATTCTAGATACGTCAGTGAACTTGATATAGATCTGCAGAAATTTCATTGAATGGTTTATCAAATAGATGGCTTGTGAGTGTTTAGAAAGGGAACGGGTGATCACTACAGGTCATATCACAATAACCTCATTTCCTTTTTTTGATAGGGCCCAGTCTTTGGGCAAGTTATGGCAAATGGATACATGCATAAAAGAAAATACTATAGAATAGAATACTTGTATTTCAGCAAAGAATGAATCCATTTACCATAATCTTGGGAATAAGACAGAAAGATCTGGGTTGAATTATTGTACAATTAGGTGGATTTGGAACTTGCTCAAAGACTGGATTCCAAGAATGTTAATTAAGAGCAGTCAGCCAATAAACATTTATTAAATGCCTACTGAGTGTCAAGCACTGTGATAAGCATCAGGATACAAAGAAAGACAAAAAGAATCCTTGCCCTTGCGGAGTTTACTTCTAATGGAGCAGGGTTGGGAGGTCTCTAGTGGGGTAGGAGTATTGTAAAGCAATAATTCACAACTTTTTTTTGGCTTCATGAACTCCTTTAAACAACAACAAAATATGTTGTGAACCCCCCAGGGTAATTTAGTATATTATTCATAATATTCTGCAATTATTTATTGCTGAAGTATAAACCAGTGAAGAATTTTTAGCATGAACCTCTAAGAGCTTCATGAACCACTGCTATAGTTTTGTCCTTGATCTTGTTCTGTTTAATATTTTTAACTAGTTGAATGAAAGCATAAATAGCAATGCATATAAGGTTTTTTAGATGACCCCAAACTGGGAATGATGGTGACATGTTGGTTGACAGACTTGTGATTTAAGAAGTTTTCTACAGGTTAGACTAGATTTGAGATTTCAGGACCCCTAAAGAGCTTTTCTGTATGTGGGTTATATTTATCCAAATTTGACATGTCAAATTCTCCTAAAAGGATCTCAGAGAACCCACCTCCCAACCAAAGCACCTGGGACTACATTTTGAGAACTACTGATAGAAACTTAATAAAATGAAATATAATAAAGTTAAATGTAAAGTCCTGTACTTAGAGTTAAAAAAAACTGCTCAAATACAGAATGAGAACATTTTATTGGGTTTTAATGGATAGTAGGTTCGCTATGTCAGCTGTGTGACTTCTTTAATACTTCTAAAATCCATAATTTCATGGATCTGGGTACCTTCTCCACTGATGCAGATAACTTGGTGGATAGTTTTTGAGAACATTGTATCAAAAAAATCATCACCTCATAGCCAACTTGGAGATGAACCTTCCATATCACTAACTAGGTCAGACCTTGGACATCAGACATGCCATCGAGAACCAGGGGCATACTTGAAGCCTTCCAAGTTTGGCACAACCTAACAGAGCTTACACTCCACTGGCATTAAACCTCCAAAACCCCAGGGTTGCTATGCCAAGAAGAAGCATCTGAAAAGGACTTCAGTGAAGTTCTATTTCTTATTCTGCTTGGCCTTAGTGGGCCCAAAGAGCAATGGGTAAAAACTGAAAGATGGAAAATGGCACAATATAAAGAAGAAAAAAACTTTTTTAAAACAAATAGACCAGGGGGCAGCTAGGTGGTACAGTGGACAAAGCACCAGCCCTGGATTCAGGAGGACCTGAGTTCAAATCTGGCCTCAGACGCTTGACACTTACTAGCTGTGTGACCCTGGGCAAGTAACTTAACCCTCATTGCCCCACAAAAAAAAAACACAAGACCCCCCAAAAACCAAATAGACCATCATAAATATAATTATTCATGCATCAACATCTTTTACATAGCATGAAACTAGTCAAGATTCTCCAAACTAATTGAAAGGGGAAAGGACAAAAGGCAGGTGGGGCTGATAGAACAGAGGGTAGACTGAGGTGGCCAGAAACAAAACACTAGTGAGAAGGGACTGGGGAAAAGGAAAGAGAAAAAAATACAAACAAGGGAAAGAATAGGATGCATGGAAATACAGTTAGTAATCATAACTTTGAATGTGAATGGGATGAATTCTTCTATAAAATGAAAGCAGATAGTGGAGTGGATTAAAAAACAGAATCCTACAATATGTTGTTTACAAGAAACACATTTGAAACAGAGAGATACACACAGAATACAGGTAAAAATCTGGAGCAGAATACATTATACTTTAGCTGAAGTAAAAAAAAAAAAAGCAAGGGTAACAATCCTCATCTCAGAAAAAGCAAAAGCAAAAATTGACCTAATTAAAAGAGATAAGGAAGGAAACTATATCTTGCTAAAAGGTACCACAGACAATGAAGTAATATCAATACTAAACATGTATGCACCAAGTGATACAGAATCCAAATTCTTAGAGAAGTGAGTTCTGGGAAGAAATAGATAGCAAAACTATATTGGTGGAGGACCTCAACCTCCCCCTCTCAGAACTAGATAAATCTAACCACAAAATTAATAAGAAAGAAGTTAAAGACGTGAATAAAATTTTAGAAAAATTAAATATGATAGACCTCTGGAAAACACTGAATGGGGATAGAAAAGAATACACCTTTTTCTCAGCAGTACAAGGTACATACACAAAAATTGACCATGTATTAGGGCATAAAAACAGTCAGTTGCAGAAAGGCAGAAATAGTAAATACATTCTTTTCAGATCATGATATACTAAAGGGCCATGGGAAAACAGACCAAAAATGAATTGGAAACTAAATAATTTCATCCTGAAGAATGAGTGGGTCAAACAACAAATCATAGAAACAATCAATAACTTCATCCAAGAGAATGACAATAATGAAACAACATAGCAAAACTTATGAGATGTAGCCAAAGCAATTCTTAGGGGGAAATTTTATATTTCTAAGTGCCTACATGAATTAAATAGAGAAAGAAGAGTTCAATGAATTGGGCATGCAACTAAAAAAGCTAGAAAAAGAACAAATTAAATATACCCAATTGAATACCAAATTGGAAATTCTGAAAATGAAAAGAGAGATTAATAAAATTGAAAGTAAAAAACTATAGAATTAATAAATAAAGCTAAGAGATGGTTCTACAACAAAACAATAAACCAGATAAACCTTTGGTTAATTTTATTAATTTAATTTGGTTAATTAATTAATTAGGTTTATTTGTTTAAAAGAAAGAAGAAAACCAAATTATCAGCATCAAAAATTAAAAGGGTGAACTTACCACCAAAGAAAAGGAAATTAAGCAACAATTAGGAGCTATTTTGCACAACTACATGCTAATAAATTTGACAATCTAAATGAAGTGGATGAATATTTACAAAAATATATACTGCACAGATTAACAGAAGACCCCATTTTAGAAAAAGAAATTGAACAAGCCATCAATGAACTTCTAAAGAAAAAGTTTCCAGGGCCAGATGGGTTTACAAGTGAATTCTACCAAACGTTTAAAGAAAAATTAATTCAAATTAATTCAAATACTATACAAACTATTTGGTAAAATAGGTGAAGTAGGAATCCTACCAAATTCCTTCTAATGAGACAAATATGCTGCTGATACCTAAACCAGGAAGAACAAAAACAGAGGAAGAAAATTATAGACCAATCTTCCTAATGAATATTGATGCAAAAATTCTAAATAGAATATTAACAAAGAGATTACAACCATTTATCACCACAATAATACACTGTGACTAGGTGGGATTTATACCAGGAATGCAGGGCTGGTTCAATATTAGGAAATCTATCACCATAATTGACCATATCAATAACAAAACTAACCAAAATCATATGATTATCTCACTAGATGCAGAAAAAGCTATTAAAACTATAGAGACTTTAGGAATAAATGGAGCTTTCCTTAAGATGATAAGCAGTATCTATCTTAAACCATCACCAAGGATTATATGCAATAGGGGTAAGTTAGAGGCATTCCCAGTAAGATCAGAGGTGAAACAAGGATGTCCAATATCACCACTATTATTCAATATTGTACTAGAAATGTTAGCTTTAGCAATAAGGAAAAAAGGGAAATTGAAGGAATTAGAATAGGCAAGGAGGAAACAAAATTATCCCTCTTTGCAGATGATATGATAGTATACTTAGAGAATCCTAAAGAATCAACTAAAAGAACACTTGACATAATTAACAACTTCAGAAAAGTTACAGAATATAAAAGAAACCCACATAACTCATCAGCATTTCTATGTATGACCCAAAAAGTCCAGCAGCAAAGGATGGAAAGAGAAATTCTATTTAAAATAACTGTAGACAATATAAAATGCTTGTGAGTTTACCTACCAAGGCAAACCCAGGAACCATATGAACACAATTACAAAACACTTTTCACACAAATAAAATCAGATCTAAACAAATGGAAAAATATAAATTGTTCCTGGGTAGGCCATACTATTATAATAAAAATTACATTTCTACCCAAATTAATTTATATATTCAATGCCATACCAAATTATCAAAAAATTATTTCATAGAGCTTGAAAAAACAATAACAAAATTCACATGGAAGAACAAAAGGTCAAGAATATCAAGGGAATTAATGAAAAAAATGCAAAGGAAGTTGGCCAACTGCACCAGATCTAAAACTATATTATAAAGCAGCAATCATCAAAACTATTTGGTACTGGCTAAGAAAAAGAGAGGAAAATCAGTGGAATAGGTTTAGGCACACAAAACACAGCAGTAAATGAATATAGCAATCTCCTTTTGATAAACCCAGAGACTCTAGTCTACAGGATAAGAACTCACTATTTGACAACAACTGCTAGGAAAACTGAAAAATAGTATGGTAGAACTAGGCATAGACCAACATCTTACACCATACACCAAAGTAAAATCAAAATAGGTAGAAGATCTAGACATAAAGGGTGATACCATAGGCAAATTAGAAAAGGAAGGAATAGTTTACTTGTCAGAACTGTGGAGAGGGGGAGAATTTATGACCAAAGATGAGATAGAGAACATTGTGAAATGCAGAGTGGATCATTTTTAATACATTAAATTAAAAAGGTTTTACACAAACAAAACCAATGCAAACAAGATTAGAAGGAAAGCAGAAAGCTGAAAAACAATTTTTACAGACAGTATTCCTGATAAAGGCTTCATATCTAAAATATAGAGAGAACTGAAACAAATATACAAAAATGCAAGTGATTCCCCAATTGAGAAATGGTCAAAAGATATGAACAGACAGTTTTCAGGTGGTGAAATTAAAACTATGTACAGCCATATGGAAAAATGTTCTCAATCACTATTGATTAGAGAAATGCAAATTAAAATTACTCTGAGGTACTACTTCATACTTATACAATTGGCTAATATGACAAAAAAAGGACAATGATAAATGTTAGAGATGTGAGAAAATTAATACACTGTTGGTAGAATTGTGAACTGATCCAATCATTCTCAAGAGCAATTTAGAACCATGCCCAAAAGGCTTTAAAACTGTGCATACCCTTTGACCCAGCAATATCACTATTAGGTCTCTTTCCCAAAGAGATCATAAAAAAGGGAAGAGGACCCACATGTACAAAAATATTCATAGCTGCTCTTTTTTTGGTAGCAAAGAATTGGAAATTGAGGGGATGTCCATCAGTTGGGAAATGGCTAAACAAGTTGTGGCATATGATTGTAACAGAATACTTTTATGCTGTAAGAAATGATAAGCAGGGCAGCTAGGTGGCACAGTGGATAAAACACCGGCCCTGGATTCAGGAGGACCTGAGTTCAAATCTGGCTTCAGACACTTGACACTTACTAGATGTGTGACCCTGGGCAAGTCACTTAACCCTCATTGCCCTGTCCCCCCCCCCAAAAAAAAAGGAAAAAAAAGAAATGATAAGCAGATGGATTTCAGAAAAACCTGAAAAGACTTAAATACATTGAACTGAGCAAAATGAGCAGAAACAAGAGAACACTGTACATAACATCAACAACATTGTGTGATGATCAACTATGATAGACTTAACTCTCCTCAGCAATGCAATGATCCAAGACAATGCCAAAAGACTCATGGTGGAAAATGCTCTCCACATTCAGAAAAAGAACTATGGAGTCTGAATGCAGACTGAAGCATACTATTTTCACTTTTGTTGCTGCTTTTTACTTATTGTTCTTGTTTATTCTTTCTTGCAATTTTTTTCTTTTGTTCTGATTAATGTGGAAATATGTTCAACATGATAGTAACGTACCCTATATCAAATTGCATGCTTGGGGGCAGCTAGGTGGTACAGTGGATAAAGCACCGGGCCTGGATTCAGGAGGACCTGGGTTCAAATCCGGCCTCAGACACTTGACACTTACTAGCTGTGTGGCCCTGGGCAAGTCACTTCACCTTCATTGCCCCACCCAAAAATATTTGCATGCTGACCTCAGGAGGGGGGAAGGAAGGGGGATGGGAGAAAAATTTCTAACTCAAAAAATATCATTACAAGATTCTCCAAACTAAGTTAACATGCACCTTGCATTGTGAAGGTGAAAATAGTAAAGAATCCTAAAAAATATTTTAAACTCTTCATACCTGTGCCATGACCATTTCCTCCAAAGAGGGAACAAGGTCTCAGAATTTTCTGGGCACTGAATATCAGAATGATGAAATTGACTATCTCTTAACAAAGAGTTAATGATTGGTCACTAACTTACAAGAGCCATTTCAAAATCAGTTTTCTGTGTGCAAATCAAATGGTTGGAGCAGAATAAAAATTAAGCAAAAATTAAGGAAAAACAAAATGAAAAGCTATTTTGTGTGAATATAGCAGTTCCATCCAAACCTGTTCAAAATATGAAAAAAATAGGAAGTAGCAAAAGACATGGAGTTATCACTGTTTCTTTGAAATGTTTAGTTAATGCAAAATGGTAACCATGACCAGAAAGTAGAAGGAGACCAGATTAGCCAACAAACATAATCTCCAAACATATCCTTGATATCCTTGCCAAGCAGAGAAATATGGCAGCCAAGGATAATATCAGTTTATCATACAATGTGTTTTGCGAAATAATGATACGGAGAAAAATGAGAGATATTATAGTATTGCCTAACAAAAATGAAAAGTAGTTGAGGACAAAACATGAATACAATTTGGCATAAGATCCAGCTAAATCAGATTATTCTTGGATGAAATTGTGAAACTGGAAGAGTCACAAATAGATACAAAATGAAAAAAGATTTACCAGTATGTATTTGGTGATTTAACTTCCTCAGTGTTCACAAGTGAGTGATTACAGCTGCTATCCAATGTACTGTGTTAATAAATGACCAGGGCAATCACAAGAGAAGTTGGGGACAGTGGCTGCATTTGACTAAAAGCATACAGAACAAATACAAACTGGTGGTGACTTAGTCTTAAAGGGGTTCTGAGAGAGTTTTTTAAAGATATATCAAAGAAGGAAAGGATGCAAAAGAATGTTAAAGATCACAAATAACACTTTTATTTTTTTAAGCTACCATGAAGATAACAGCAACTATGGGCTTAACAATTTGTGGTACTTATCTCTATACAATCTTTATGGTCTATTCTCTAGATAATAAGAATATAAATAAATCATATTTAAAGGAAGCCATTTAGAAAGTATTATCTGTACACTTTCACAGTATATGTATAAACTTCCTAAGAAAGATCATTTAACATAGTTGTACTCAGACAGGCACCAATACATTGTTGGTGAAGCTGTGAATTGATCCAAACATTCTGAAAAGCAATTTGCAATTATGCTTTTTAAAAAAAGTGATTAAAATGTCTATAGCCTTTGATTTAGAAATTCTACTGCTAGGCATATACCCCATAGAGGTTAAAGATATAAAGAAAATGCCCCCACGCATGAAAATATTTATAGAAGCACTTTTTTGGTAGCAAAGAATAGAAAATAGTAGATTCCCATCAATTTAGGAATGGATAAAAAATTGTAATACATGAATGTAATGGAAAGCTGTAAGAAAAAATAATACAAAGAATTCAGAGAAGCATGGGAAGATGTATATGATCAATACAAAATGAAGTTAGCAGAATCAGGAAAATAATACACACAATAATATAACAATGTAAATAGAAAGAACAAAAACACTTCTAAATGTGTAATTATATGACCAAGGTTCATCTCAGAAAGAAGTTGGAAAAATATACTTCCTTCCTTGTAATTCAGAAGTTGTTGTTGTTTGTCCTTTGTTCACAAAGAGGACCACAACATCAGGAAGTGATATCATGACTTGCAGTGAATTAGATTTAAGTAAGGCAGGGCTATGTAAAGTCACCATCCTTACTCTCTCCTCCAGAGCCATCTGGGTCCAGTGGAAAGATATACATCAGGACTACTGGGGATAGCCCTGGATGTTTGAGGCAATTGAGGTTAAATGATTTGCCTAGAGTCACACAGCTAATAAGTATCAAGTATCTTAGATTGATTTGAACTAGGTCCTCCTGACTCTGGGGCCAGTACTCTATCCATTGTGCCACCTAGCTGCCCAATTCAGAAGTAGAGACCATGGATGTAGAATAATATCTATACTGTCAGACATGGTTGATGTGTTGATTAGTTTTGCCCAACTGATTATGTTTCCTCTTTGTTTATAAAATCTTTGTTGTGAGAGACGACTCATTGAGTAAGGAAAAGGGGAGGTATTTTTCTAAAATGAAAGCAGTGTAAATAAAAGTAAGATAATTTAAAATATATATTTGCGGGCAGCAAGGTGGCGCCATGGTGCCAGCCCTGGATTCAGGAGGACCTGAGTTCAAATCTGGCTTCAGACACTTGACACTTCCTAGCTGTGTGACCTTGGATAAGTCACTTAACCCTCATTGCCCCATATATATATTTGCACCTTCACTGAGATGACTGAGGAAATAAAATAATTTTAATGTGTACATTAAACAATTAAACAATTGCTTGGCTTCATAGTAACATTGATCTGTCACTACTTTTATATTTGAAATTATGCGTGTTTTGTTTAGCTTATTTATTTTCATTTTCCGGTTCCTATAAACTCACAAACAGTTAAAGATGAAGGCACTTTAGCTATTCTCTAATCTAACACTCTCATTTTGTAAATGAGGAAACTGAAGCTCATGATCACACAGCAAGGTGGTAGCAGGACCCACACTAAAAATCAGGTCTCCTGAATCTCTGCCATGATTGACGACCAATGTATATGAAAATGTGTTTTGAGAAGTTTCACTTCACACCAGCTGGAAATGATCAACGGTAGAAATGGTAAATAATAGGAGGGGTGGTAGAAAGACAAACACATTGTTGCAGTGTTAGTGGCTGTGAATTGGTGCAACCATGGCGGGAGGAGAAAGAGTGCACCAGAAAAGTAACTAAAATATCCATACCCTTTGACCCAGTGGTCTTGCTGGAGGGCATATTCTCAAAGGAGGTCAAAGATAAATACAAAGCAAGGTTCCAGATATACAAAAATGGAGATTTCTGGAGGCAGAGCCAAGATGGCAGAGTGAAACCAGAAAGTTGCCTGAACTCTCCCAAATTTCCCTCAGAAATAACGTTAAATTAAGCCTCTCAACAGATTTTGGAGCTGCAAAACCTGAAAAAAACCCAGAGTGAAACAATCTTCTGACTTAAACTAAAAGATCTTCAAGCAAGGTCTGTTTCATCTGGGTAAAAGGGGGCACAGCTCAGCACAGAGGGTATCTGGGCAAGCCAGCAAAAGGCTCTTAGTCACAGCACAGATCAGCAGCTGAGGACCCAAGGTCCTAGCTCAGCAAGTTAGTGGCAGAGCAGGCCAGGTGAAAGACCTCCAGCCCCATGTGGAGCCTTAAAGGAGAAGAAGAATTGGTCTGGAGACCAAAAAGCCCTCTTAGAAGAGCTCAAAAAGTATTTTATAAACCAAATAAGTGAGGTAGAAGAAAAATTGGGGAAATAAATGAGAGTTATGAAAGAGTCAATAGCTTGGAAAAGAAGGACAAAAATTGACTGAGGGAAACAACTCATTAAAAAATTCAATTGGCCAAATGGAAAAGAAGGTGCAAAAGCTTCCTGGGAAAAATAATTCCTTAAGAATCAGAATTGGGCAGATGGAAGCTAATGACTCAATGAAACAACAGGAATAAGTAAAGCAGAATCAAAAGAATATAAAAGTAGAAGAAAATGTAAAATGCTTCTTCAGAAAAACAACAGATCTAGAATATAGATCCAGGAGGGACAACCTACATATAATTGGACTACCTGAGGAAAAGGTAGTCAGTGAAAGAATCCACTGATCATCTCCTGAAAGAGACCCCAAAAGGAAAACTCCAGAGAATATCATAGCTAAATTCCAAAATTATCAAGTAAAGGAGAAAATTTTGCAAGCAGCCAGAAAGAAACAATTTAAATATCAAGGAACAACTATGATAATTACATAGGACCTAGCAGCTTCAACATTAAAGGATTGGAGGGCTTGGAATATATTCTGAAGGGCAAAGGAACTGGGATTACAACCAAGAATATACTACCCAGCAAAATTAAGCATAATCTTTTAGGGGGAAAGATGGGCATTCAATGAAATGGGGTACTTTAAAACTCTCCTAATGAAAAGCTCAGAACTGAACAGAAAATTCAATCTACAAATACAAGATCCAAGAGATGCATGAAAAGGTTAAAAGGGAAAAAATATGTTATAGACATACAGAAATATTCACAGTTATACTTTTTTCCAGCAGCATATAACTGAAACCAAAATAGAAGTCTAATGATCAATGGATGGTTGAACAAATTGTGATATATGAATTTAATGGAATAATTATTACACCATAAAAATTATGAATGAGGAATTTTGAGAAAGATGAAAAGAGTTGTATGAATGGATGGAGAGTGAAGAAAATAGAAACAGGAAAATATGCACAATGAATGTAATGATGTAAATGAAGCAGTATAATTAGCAGTTGGGGCTCCTATAACAAACCACCAAAATCTGAAGAAGCAAGCAGCATGAAAGGTCCTTCAAGTTAACTTTTTAATACAAGTTCAATTAGAAGTGGAAGGAGAATCTAGGCATTGTCCCATAGAGAGGAGATAGAGTCCAAGATACCTTGAGGATATTTTGAGGAAGCTACTTCTAGTGGAAGGGAATAGGGAATGGGGGGGAGGGATCACATTGTTGGGGAGAGCAGGTAGAAGCCCACCATCTGGTATTTTTCAATTTTAATTGCTAACTAGGTGCTAAACTCAATTACTTCTTGGCTGCTGAAAGACTGTACACTCTAAATTTAAATGACCTGGCAAAAAGCCCCTACATCCCACCCTAGTTACAGACCTGTGTAGTTATAAAAGGTAGCTGGATTCAGATTAAAAGCAATGACCAATATTGGTTCCAGAGGACAAACATAGCTAGGGAGTGGGAGGAGATTATCACTGAGATGCTACAGACTCATCAGAGGAGTAAGAAGCAATCACTGGCATTGGTTTGGCTTTGCTCAACTGTTTTCTTTGTCACCAGGGAGAGTTCTGTGAGAGGAAATTTTGTTGGAAAATATCAGTGGGGTAAGAAAAAAAAGGTATCAATAAAGCTTTAAAAATAAAAGACAGAGTGGATAGAGCACCGGCCCTGGAGTCAGGAGGATCTGAATTCAAATCCGGCCTCAGACACTTAACACTTAGTGACCCTGGGCAAATCACTTAACCCCAATTGCCTCACCAAAAAAATAAAAAAATAAAAGACAGAAAGAATAAAAGAAAAATGCCTTTCTTTGGAAGGGAGCCTTATTATCTAGACCCTTTAATTTCAGAAAATAAATTCAGAATTGTGCTTCAAAATACAAGTGTTAGGGTGAGGGGGTTGAAATGAATAAGATGGCTATAACTGTGAAGAAATAAAATATCTCCTAATGTTTTATTAAGCTCATAAGTCAAGAAACTAAGAGGCTCTTTTATGAAATGAATCTCAAGTTCCTTTCTACCTTTAAGCATGTGCTATAAGTTACATTTCTAAAAGTACATAGAAATATTTGGCAAAGAGATACCTTAATTCTGCTCTAATCCTTTATGTCTGGATAATGTTTAAGACCTAAGTCAAATTTGATATTTGCTTTTTAGAAGGTAGTAATTTTGAAACTACTAGTACTGGCTTTTCAGTATTTGTGTAGACAATAGATATAAAGAAATACCTAGCCTGCATAAAGGGATTGAGCATACCATTGTAAAAACCATTGTGTTTCATTAAGGTAATGGCTATTTAGATTTGAGCAAGTGACTGACCATTCTTCTTTTTTTTTCTTTCTTTTTTTATTATGGGGCAATGAGGGTTAAGTGACTTGCCCAGGGTCACACAGCTAGTTAGTGTCAAGTGTCTGAGGCCAGATTTGAACTCAGGTCTTCCTGAATCCAGGGCTGGTGATTTATACATTTCACCACCTAGCAGCCCATGACCATTCTTCTGATACCCTGAGGGGTTAGTATGGTCAGAAATCAATTGTGGTTATTGAAAGTTCTCAATCAAAACCAATATTCAAGAAAGTGAGGCCCTGGAGTGATCACAACCAGGCCCAGTTGATGGTTTTTCTCTGATCAGCTACTATGGCACTGAAAATATTAGGTGATGCTGCATTTGCAAGAAAGAGAGAAGAAAATTAATGGATTTCAGAAGTCCAAACATATAATACTACATAGCACCACTAATGCATGGCACCAACCTCAGCCAAGTATCTCTTAACTCTGTAGATCAGAAAGAAGCAGATCACAGCAGCCAAGTAGCTACTGATTTGAAAACAGAACCTGAACTTGGGGGTGGGGTGGGGGTAAGGGAGTTGTCTTTGTATAGGAATGGCAGAGAAGTTGCATCTGGAATGGAAGGTGAAGGCAAGATATTTTTCAAAATTCCTTTGAGTTTGTTGTTGCAGTTATCACTTAAAAAAATTTTTTTGGAAATATATTCAAAATCTCCCTCCTAAGTTTTTCTATCACTTCTCTCACAACAAGAGATTGTACTGAAGCAAGAGACCGAAGCAAAAGGCCTAATGAAGCGTGAAGGTGGGGGGAGGGGGGGAAGAGAAGGAAGTGTGAAGGCTGGGAGGGGTAAAGGACAGGCGGATTAGCTCTTCAGAATCATATTCCCAAACCTACTGATGTGTTGGAAAGTGTATTTGGAAGATTTTCTATATCAATTAAAAAACCCTTTTCTTCTCTGTTTGACTACTATCGGTATGGAGAGTGTCTGATACGTGTAAAAATTGTCATACGGCCGATTAAGAAGGGAATAAACGAGTTGTTAAAGAAGCTTCTGCCCTTATCTAAAAGACTGAGGTTGCTGGTGGACTGTTCCAGTCCTTTTCTCTATTTCCTTAGGTTAAGAGCACACCAGGCCCCTCACGACCCCGACTTAGAAGGAGCCCTTCACATCATGGCTAAATCCGGGCTCGCCGAATCTGGTCTGATTCTGGTTTTCTCAGCCCTTTCCCATCGCCCAAACTGAGAGGGAAAAGCTTTGCTGCTAAGCAACCGCACGACTCCCGGGAGCTCGAGGAATAGAAGCTTTCCCGATGGTTCACAGATCTGACACTCAAACATTCAGATCTGCTCTATAATTAGCCCTTGATAGGGCTAAGTCCACCTGCTCAGCTGTGTCAGTAACTCGCTACTGTAAACGACTTCAGGAACACCTGATGTCTCCAAAACCTAGTTCTCTCTCCTCTTCGTCAATATAACTACAGGTTTAATTTGGTTTGGTTTTTGCTTTCTTATTTGGAACCACATATACTGCTACATGTGTAGGCTTTAAAAAATCATTACTACATGGGGGCAGCTAGGTGGCGCCGCGGATAAAGCACCGGCCCTGGATTCAGGAAGACCTGAGTTCAAATTCGGCTTCAGACACTTGACACTTACTAGCTGTGTGACCCTGGTCAAGTCACTTAACCCTCATTGTCCCGCAAAAAGAAAGGAAGGAAGGAAGGAAGGAAGGAAGGAAGGAAGGAAGGAAGGAAGGAAGGAAGGAAGGAAGGAAGGAAGGAAGGAAGGAAGGAAGGGAAAAAAGCATTACTACAAACTTCAGGCCATCTCTAGTGGACTCTGGGCACCTAGCTAATCTGGCACCATTAAACTTCCAGCCCACCTCAATTCCAAACTAAAACAGATTATGGAATCGGGAGAAGTGGGAAGAGAAAAGGGGAGATGAATCTGAAGCGGGAAGATGAAAATATTAGAAAACATCGGTATTTTCTAGGAAAAGCTGACATAGGAAAGTTAAACAGTAGTGAACTTTCTCAGTACCAAAACTGTGATCAACTAAGCCTCTGCTAGTGGGTCACTTAGCGCAGCCCCGGCATACAAACTAAGTCAGCCTAATTCACCAACAGTGAGCGCTCCACGGGTTCCCAGAAAAGGGCCTCATGAATGAGAAGTGGTTGCTAGGTTTCCTCCCTCCCTTCACTGTTTTCTCCTCCTCCCCAATTCCCCTCAAGACTTTTAAAACCAAAAGACACAGCCCAAAGACATCTAGCTTTGGCGGATTTGCGGACAAGGATACACACACACACACACACACACACACACACACACACAGTCCTAGAGGGAGCCCTGTACCTTCGAAGGTTTCAGGACCCTGGAGAGCAACAATAGCACCTTAACGTTTGACCTACGTAGCCCCTGGGCGCTTGGCACCCTGCTATCTTACAGTCAGAGGGTAAGCCGTGGGCACACGAGCAACTCTTTTCTTTCTGCTCCATATCCCCTACATTTTATGTTTGTTTACCAAAGAAGACCTTAGTTTAATTCCTTGTTCGAATAGGTGGTTCCTTTCAGCTCCTTGAACTTTTCACCTTTATTTTGCTTGACAGAGTTAGGCTGGGCTGGATCTACTGGTTCACAAGCTAAATTTCCACCAATAGTTCCCACAGTTTATTAACCACAGGAAAACAAATTAAATTGTTTGTTTAGGTTTGGGGTAGGGGGAATCTGTTTACATGTGTAGATGGCTTGTTTTGAGTTTCTATCGATATGGATAGCCTGCCTGAGAAGCCTTCCTCTCAGGAGTCTTCTAAATAAAATACTTCCCCACTCTAAAGCCACCCCCCATTGTCTAAGAAAGCAGCAAACAGTGACCAGAAAGGCCAATGATTCAAATATGTTCAGGGTGTGCCATGGTGAGGAAAGACCTATTTTGTTTGTGCAGGATTTTTATCGACAGCCCCAGCTGGGAGGCAAGTTCAGACCTCAATAATCAGGTCTCTTTTCTGTATACTACCACAAAAGCAGAGCCAGGAAACTCTTTGGTTGCCAAGGCTAGTCTGAGGTTAGTCTTTATTAACTCCAGCAGGACTATTATCATGAAAATGTTTCCTAGATGTCTATTCCTATAGAGCCAGGTAGATCTTTGCCAAGGCACCCTAAGGGTCATTCATTCAGCTTAGGGGAGTGGTTGAACAAACAACTGTTAAGTTCTCCAGTCCTCAAGAACTGAGTTGTGAACATGGTTGTAGAAACAACAGAAAACTAAAAAAAAGGCAAAAAGGATTTTGTTTAAACCATAATGTTGACTTTTCCCTTTTTTCCTCCTCAAAAAAAAAAAAAAGAATTACAGCGCTATAGGGAAAGGAAATCTCTGACTGCAAGCTGGCTTGACTGTGGCTGGAACCCATAGTAATGGTGTGTTTGTTTTGTTGTTTTCTTTCCTCATTCCCACCCCCCTCCCTACTGCCCTCACCCTGCACAGCCACTTCCAGACCCCTCTGCTGCCCCCAAAGCTGTCAGATTGCTTTTTAGCTTGTTTTCTGGCTTCCTTAGCTTTTTCTCTCATCTTCTTCAGCAACCCCCACTTCAGGCTCACAGGCATCGTCCTGACTTTTCCCCTCTGCTTCCTGCTCTGCCAGCTGCCGCCCTCACTCGCTGCTGCCCAGCTTCTGCAGGGCCCCCTCCCTACTGGGGGGAGGCCGCAGCTCCAGGTCGTTTCAGAGTCTTGCTCTGGACAGCCCTGGCTCTGCCCATCCGCAAATCTTGGGAAAGTCCGCCAAGTCCTACATGGAAAGACGCCCGGCTCGGGAAAGAGGATGCAACTACTTGGCAAACCTCGTCCATCCCTGTGAGTACCGCTTTTCTCAACCATGTTCCTTTACTTTGCCAAATGATCTTAGCCTAGTCCCACTCCCAGACGGCACCGACACCAGCCTACAATTGCCCCACCCAACCTCAATTTTTCAAATTCTTTACAAGTTCCTGCCTCCACAGTTAGAGGAGGAAATCAGCAGAAGGAGCATTTGGGGAAACGAGAACTAACCATGGCCCCACTTCCTTAATAATAGTCATTGATGGGTAGAAACGTCTCCAACATCTCTATTTTTTCCATGAACAGATTCGAGGCTATTTTCCTGGTGCACTTCCTATCTTTAGTTCCCCTCAAAAACTGCCAGTCACCATTGCTATTCCCATGATCTGCTTTTCAAGTTTCTCTTCCTACTCCTCTTCCTTTTCTTCTCCTTTTTTCTTCTCCTCCTCTTCTTCATCTTCTTCTCCTTCTCCTCCTCCTCTTCCTCCTCATCTTTTCTGTCTCCCTCTTTCCCCACCTCTAGTTTCTTTATGTCACCAGGGCATTCCTGTCACCAGGGCTCCCGAGAAATGGGAGGAAATGACGCGATGTATTCATATATCAGGTCAGTTTACAGCTCCAGCGAAATATTATTTAGTCTTTCTAGATCGGTCACAAAGCCCCCAAACATACGAAGCTAGTGACTTTTGAGTGTAAACTCTCATCAATTGGAAGATGCCTCATTTCCTTTCCAGCTCCTTTACTGTTTCCTTTCCAGGACCGGTGTTGTTTCTGCAGGTGTGGGTGGGGAAAAGAGTTTTCCTTATAACCTCAAGGCAACTGTGTTTCTGCCAAACTGGCACTGGTTTGTTCCTATTGTGTGTCTCGGGAGATGATGAGAAGCCTTTTCTCAATGAGATCTCTCTGGGATCTGGTTTCTAGGGTTAGACACGAAGGCAGATAAGCGTAAGGTAAATCCTGACCTTGGGTTGGGTTCAACAGATGAGCAGGCTCATCTCGATTCTAAAAGAAAAGAGACGGCAGTGATTAAGGACAGGAGTGGGGGCGGCAGGACAGGGCAACGTGTCCCTGAACTGAAGAAGACGTAGGATGTAGCCCTTTAGACAGAAGTGTGTCCTGGAATTTTTTTAATATAGTTTTTTTTTTATTCTAAACACGCAGAGCCTTCGCCCAGACTTCCCTCCAACCCACACTTCACACCCCAAAAGTCCAAGTTCACTTACTACACTTACAGTACCTAAGTACAGTTCTACATATTCCTGCACACATACACACACACACAGAATGCTTTGTCCCACCCACCTACCCCATCCTGCCTCACAGATGTGGCTCTGCGAACTCCAGCTGCACATCGCCTATCTTCGAGTAAACACTTCCAGTATTTCATAATCCAAACAGCTTTGGGTGAAGCAGGAGTGGGGGAGGAGAGAAAGAACAACACAAGACAACGCTAAGCACCTCCACTCTTTTTCCTTTGGCTTGTCAAATTACAGCTGTGCTCAGCTTCCGCGGGGGAAATGATGCTGCTGTCCAGGGACTGGGTGAGGAAGGGAGCTGTTGTTACCCGCTGCCCTTTCCGAAGGGATACTTTTATTCAGTCTCCTTGGTGTTCACGGTTCACTTCTCATTTACTCCAATCTAACCCCCGCCTCCTCTGTTTTATGCAGCCGCCCGTTGCCGCTGCCTCTGTGTTTGCCTCCCGTTCCCCACCCCAGCAGCAGCAACCCCAGCAGCAGCAGGAGAGGCTGGAAGCAGAACCTAGAAAGACCAGCTGGCAAGGAGTAGGATTAACTGCAGCGAGGACCTTTATTTTTGTTTGTAGTCAGAAAGGGAGGAAGTGGAGAGTAGGAGTAAAGAGGTGGGGGCGGGAAGAGGCAATGAAGTGAGTGGGATAGCCGCTGTAGTAAGAATAACAATCAATATTAAAAGAAAAAAAAAAGCTGCGGGACGCATGCGCATGGCTGGCGAGCCGCCGTCCCTGGGTGAGGAGCCCGCTGCTAACCCATCCGATCAAGGCAAAGATTTCCATCTGTCTCCCAGTACTGATGGTGAAATTGTAAGTACCGATCGCCTCTCGCCCTCGCTCCTTTGCTCCGCCACCGCCTAGCCCCACACCTTCCTTACCTTCCCCTCCCTAAAGTTGCAGAACAAAGTGGACTACCTCCGGGGTGGGGAAGTTCTCAGAGCAGAGACTGGGCGGAGGCGGGGGCTGGGGGTTGTCAGCTTTTTTTCTCCGTTGGGGGCAAGAGGGGAGTCGCTTCTTGTCGCTTCTCTTTGTAGAATACAGGCCCTTTTTCCCACAAGGAAAGCATCCCCCCCCCAAAAGAGGTGGACCGCGTCGAGGGGTCATTCTTTCCGTCCTCTACTTTCCTCCATTCATTTTTAAGTGCTCGGATTTGAGTTTTTTTGTTTGTTTTTTAATGAGTTGAATATCTGTGGGATTGGGGGAGGGGTCATTAGATAGATTATCTGGTGTGCCTCTAGCCAGCGATTGCAGAATTCAACTGCCTCTAACCTAAGTGGATGACTAGGAAGGAGGTGGGATGGTGGGGGGAGCCGAATAGCTTTACATTTAGACCGCGAAATGCGTCTTAACAAACTAAAGGGCATTCCAGGAGCCCAGAACGGGAGAAAATTATTCTCGAACTTGACAGTAAATGGGGATGGGAGAGTTTAGGTACAACTGTTAGTAAGAAAGACCAAACAACCACCCCCGGAAGAATAAATCAAGTCTCTTCTGGAGAAAATATTGCCCTGTAGTGGGGGTGGGCATGGGGGTGAGGGTGGGGGTGAAGGAGAAGGAGAAGGAGGCAGCTCGGAAAAGTGATGGAAGAAGTTAGATGCCTCTGATTTCAGGTGTTCTGAGGGAGGGCGGGAATCAGTTGTTGCATTTTCAGACAGCTCTACTTCAGCACTCTAAGGAGTGAAAAATCCAAGAAATTAATAAACGAAGCTCTCCCAGACGTGTGGGATTGGGGAGTTCCGGCAACCCCTCCTTAAACAAACCCATGAATTATTATCCTTCCACACCCCTCAGCTGAAAGATCCAGGAGCTGGGAAAGAGCAAAGAGCGGAACTGGAGGAAGTTTGTAACTGTAAGGTGTAGCTGCTGCGGAGAGATGACAGCTAATGGTCTCGAGGCCACTGGCATGAGGGGACGGGGAATGAGGGCTCCCACCTCCAAGAGATAGAATTGTGCAGGAGCCTGTGGTCTCATTCTCTCCTGGGAAGAGTGACACCCCCCCCCGAACTGTGTGAAACAGACAGGGGAGCCCTAAGGACACCAATCCCTAAGCTTTAGGGTTGGGGGCGGCGGGGAGTGGGGTGGGGGGAGGAAGACAAACTGTGGGTTTCCGGAATTCAAAAGAGAAAGGGGGTTGGTCCGGTAGGGGAGAATCTTCCACCGCGAAACCGGAGACAAAGGTAAAAGAGTGGGGGCGGCTAGCGTTTCTAATATGAACCCTTTAGCTGAAAGACAGGCAGCGGGGAAGATTATCGGAGGGGGTGGCGGGGGACGGTTGTTGAAGAGAGCGATCGAGTTAGCTAGGCGTGAGGCAGCTAGTAGTGCCACAGGAGTGGAGGAGATGGAGAAGTTGCTCCAGGAGCAGCCTACCCTTAAGAAGAGTCAATAGGGAAACCCTCCCTCATTGCTTTCCTACTCAGCAAAGGGCAGAGTCCAATACTCATTTTTCCCCTCCAGAGGTCACTTTGTGGTGCTTACTAATTGCAGCTTCCTTCCCTGCCTGTTTCCAGGCATCAATTACTGGGCATCATGAGGATTTCTCTCTGCAGCTCATATGCATACACTCTTTCTCACCCCTCACTGCTCAGTGGTCAGAGGATTTATATTAGCAGTTATAGAGGATCTTTTTTCCAAAACATTTACCTTAGCATCCCTGGCACTTGAAATGTCAAAGGTGGACAGCTTCTTTCAGAGTTCATAGCAGTACTTTCCACGGCTTTGTAGTCTCTTACCCAAGTGTCCCATTTCCATGCTGTATATCAGTTTTTTTCAGTTAAAGGCTGGATATTTTATAGGCTCATACACTTTAACTGTGGGCAGCTAGGTGACAAAGTGGATAGAGTGCCATGTCTGGAGTCAGGAAGACCTGAGTTCGAGTCATGTCTCAGACATTAGCTGCACAACCCTGAGCAGATCACTTAACCCTGTTTGCCTCCGGTTCCTCTTCTGTAAGTGAACTGGAGGATATTCCAGTACTTTTGCCAAAGCAAACCCAAAAAGGGGTCAGAAAGAGTGGACACTACTGAAAAAAAATGACTAAACAAAAACAACACTTTAGAACTAGAAGGGTCTTTGGAGGTCATTGAGTTCAACCCATTGTATTATAGATGAAGTCCAGAGAGGTTGTGACTTGACCAAGGACACACAACTATCAGTTATTTGAGGCATAATTCAAACCCAGATCTCCCTTACTCCAAGCCCAGAACTTTACCCACTACACCACAGAGTCCTGCAAGATTGTCTGCTATCCTTTGAAAACTTGGCAGTTTGCATTGTGATAACATATCTGATAACTGTGACTATGAACTGAAAAGTACCAGAGCTATAAGTGGCAATTTATAGTTTTTATTAAAATTATTTTTGCTCACATCCTAATTTATATCCTTGCACTTCTGCTAGTTTGTTGGTTGGCACAATGGGCTCGAAATCATGCTATTGGAACAAACCAATATCTTTAAAATACTTTTCTCTGAAATCGAAAAAGAAGAGTTCTGCAATTTCCTCCATGTAGGAGCATTCAAATGCTTACACAGAGAGTGTGTATCAAAGACAGAACCTAAGTAGAAGTCTTCCTGATTTCAGTACTTCTTTGCCCAATAAGCAGGGGTAACTAGGTGGCTCGATTTTACCCAGTAACAAGGGGTAGCTAGTGGCTCAGGGGATAGAGCACTGGCTCTGGAGCCAAGCAGACCTGAGTTCAGATCCTACCTCAGACACTTAAAGCAGACAGACATAGTCAATATAGTCCTGAAGTGTGTTTTAAAGAGGCTTCTTAATCTATCAGAATTGCATTTATATGTAGAATTCAATCTTTTTTCTCCAGATTTACTCCTTATTTTGTAATTCAAATAAAATATCTTGAATGGAGGTGAAACTACTCTATCTTTTTTTTAAAAAAAGATTTATTTGTGCATTTATTATATCTCCCTCCCACTGCATGGAACAATTTTTTAAATGACAAATTAAAAACTTCATAATAAATTGAGTAGTCCAGCAAAAAACAAATTCCATGCCCAAAAATGTATTTCTCAGTCTTCGTTTTAAGTCTATCACCTCTCTGGAAGGAGGTGGATGTCATAGTTCATCCTCAGTCCTCAGGATTCATGGTTTGCCATTATATTGATTAGAGTTCTAGGGGTTTTCAAAGTTATTTTTCTCTACAATCTCATTGTCATTGTATAAAAAGTGTTCTAATTCTGCTCACTTTACTCTGCATTAGTTCATAGAGGTCTTCTCAGTTTCTTCTACAGTTGTGCATTCATCATGTTTTATGGTACGACAAATCCTATTATATTCATATACCATAATTTGTTTAGTCATTTCCCAACAAGAGTGCATTCCCTTAGTTTCTAGTTTGGGGCTACTTCAAAAAGAGCTTTTATAAATATGTTTGTACATTTAGGTACTTTTCTTTTTCTTGGATCTCTTTGCATACAGTCCTAGTAATGGTATAGTCAATCAACTAGCATATGCTACTACTACTGTATGCCAGGCATTGTGCTAAGCGATGGGGATACTGAAAGGAAAGGTTCTCAAGAAGCTCACAGTCTAATGGGGAAGGAAACATGCAAACAACAACTATATACATACATGATAAATTGGAGATAGTCTCAGAGGAAAGGTATTAATATTAAGGAAGATGGGAAAAGGCTTCTTGCAGAAGATGGGGCATTAGCTGAAATTTGAAGGGAGCTAGGGAAAGTAGAAGGAGGAGATGAGGAGGGAGAAAATTCCAAGGATTGGAGACAGCCAGAGAAAACCCTTAGAACTGGGAAATGGAGTATCTTATTTGAGGAACAGCAAAAGGGTCAGTATTTTTGCACTTGGAGTAGAAGGTCTAAGAAGACTGGAAAGTAGCAAGGGGCCAAGTAATGAAGGGCTTTAAAAGCCAAATAGAGAAGTTTCTATTTGATTTTACAGGCAGTAGGAAGCCCTTGGAATTTACTGAATGAAAGTGAGTAGGGGTGGGTGTGGCATGGTCAAATAGGCACTTTAGAAAGATACATTTGACAGCTGAGTGGAAGGTGAATTGGAGTGAAGAGACTGGAAACTGGGAGCTCAATCAGCAGACTATTGTAATAAGCCAGGTGTGAGGTGATGAGAGCCTGTACCAGGGTGGTGTCAATGTCAAGATTAGTAGGCATATATACAAAAGGTGTTTCGAAGATAGCAAATGCCAAGTCTTGACAACAGACAAGATATGAGGGGGGGTGAGAATAAGGAATTGAGGATGACACCTAAGTTGTGAGCCTGGTGACTGGGAGAACGGTGGTACCCTCAATAGTAATAGGGAAGTTAGGAATGGGGGGAAGTTTTTTTCGGAGAAGATGAGTCCAGTTTGGACCATGTTGAATTTAAGATGTCTATAGGACATACAGTTCAAAATGTCTGATAAGCAGTTGGAGATGTGAGATGGGAAATCAAGAGCTGGGTCAAAGAGTATGCATAATTTAGTAGTACTGGGGGGCAAAGTTCCAAATTGCTTTCCAGAATGGCTGTATCAATTCACAGCTCCGCCAATAGTGCACTAATGTGCCTGTTTTCCCACAGGCCTTCCAATATTTATAATTTTCCTCTTTTGTTATCTTTGCCAATCTGATGGACCTGAGGTGCTTTAATTTCCATTTCTCTGATGATTAGAGATTTAGAGCATTTTTTTCCTATGGTTGTTGATAGCTTGGATTTCTTCCTTTGAAAACTGTTCATATCCTTTGACAATTTATCTACTGTAGAATAGCTCTTAGTATTATAAATCTGAATCACTTCTATTTAGAAAACTATTGCATATTAAATTAAACTGTGGAAGTGTTCATTTTTTAAATCAACAAACTTTTGGTGAATACCTGTAGATTCTATGCTAAGCAATGTAGGATTTAAAGAAATATAAGAAATAGCCCTTGCCAAACATATTTGACCATAGCATTCTCTCAAAGCAGTATTTATATACCCTTCAAAATATGGGCGGTTCAGGCTCCAAATGCATGTTTTAATACATTATATAGTTTATTAATTATTATGTATTCCTGAAACTTTTTTAATCGAGTTCAGGCTATTCTTAACAAATTGTCTTCCATAATAAAGTAGAAAACTTAGAGAAAGAGATGTGTTTCTTCCATGTCAATTTCTTATTCTAAATCATTCCAAATAGAATGCATTTATTCAGAATTTGAAATCTTATTTCAAATGCCTTGAAGTTATGTCAAATAATATTGGTTTATCTCATTCATGTAACTTCCAGAAACAAACTGAGTAGTCTCTCCACTGATGTAAAAAGTAACCCATCTTCTCATCTGAAGAGGATCCACTCAGTGTGCTGGAGGCCTTCTGCTAGGTATTTTTACTTTACACTTTTTGTAGGTATCAGCGGATTACTCTAGTTGTATGTCTACTACCCACATTTCTGACCCACCTCTTTGTCCAATCATGCATTTCCTCAATGATATCCTTTATACCATGTCTTTCAAACAGGTCTTTGATATAGGCTATATCATTAGAAATATATACATGGTGGGGGCAGCTAGGTGGTGCAGTGGAGAAAACACTAGCCCTGGATTCAGGAGGACCTGAGTTCAAATCCTGCTTCAGACACTTGATACAATAACTGCGTGACCCTGGGCAAGTCACTTAACCTTCATTGCCCGCCCGCCCCCAAATATATGTGTGTGTGTGTGTGTGTGTGTGTGTGTGTGTGTGTGTGTGTGTATACGTGGAAAATGCATTCTAACTTATGAATATTAGATCTAAATTATCTCCATTTTGATACTGCTATAACCTGTATTCCAGCCCTCACATTTTAGGTTTACCTAGACCAAGTTCAATCTGACAAGTGGGGAGAAGGTCTCAAAAAATCTCTATTTGGCTCATGTCCCTGGGTTCCTTAGAATTTAGATCATTTTGATCCCATCTAGGAATTTCCATGAGAAAAATCAGACTATAGTTCAAGCCTAGGTTTCTGTAGATGTAGTTAAAAGAGCTTTTGCACAATCCGGCTTTCTAACTATACATATACCTATATGTATACACATGTATACATAAACATACACACATATATATGGGAAAGAAAGTTCTTCACTGGTAACTACCTATGAAATTACAGATCTGATAATGTGTGTGCTTGTATATGTGTGTATGTGGATATAAACTGCTTATATTTCACTCCCCAGAAAGAATTAAACACATACACACACACACACACACACACACACAGAGGAGCTCATGAATGGTTAAGATCAACACCTCCCCACTTTCTTGTTCTCTCTCGTAAGTCTTATCTTCCACTCAGAAATCCATTGTAGCATTTGAGACTCATAGTTCTCATTGGAAGCACCATAGAAGGGAAAGCACTTGAAGCCAATAGAAAAGACCCCTTTGTCCCTGGTGAGCCCTTCTTTTCCTCAGGTATCTTGGCAGTGCTATAAACTTATTGTGCTACTCTAAGGTTTTGGGTTCCCCCCAAAGGAAATTTTGCATTTGTGATTGCTAGAAAGTTCACCCCCTTCCTTATTAGACTTGCATAGTGTGCATGCAGCAAAGTGGTCTAGCTTTACTCCTTTTCCTTGTGACTAAGTCCCTTGTTGCTTCTCCAGTTTGGGAGTCCTGCTTGCTTCAAAACCAAGCCCCCATGCTGAGTAACTTCTTCTCACCGAACTCTCCTCCTTTTAGCTCCTTTTTGTGTTTTGTCTTCCCCTATTAGGCATGAAGGCAGGGACTACCTTTCTTTCACTTGTCCTTGTATCTTCAGCACTTTGCACAGTACCTGCCATATAGTAAACACTTAATAAATATTTCTTTCCTTCCTTCTTTTCTTCCTTCCTTCCTCCCTTCCTTCCTTCCTTCTTCTGTTTCTTTCTCCTTCCCTTCCTTTCCTCTCTTCTTCCCTTCCTCCTTTCTTTCTTCCTCCATCTCTTCCTCCTTCCCTTCCTCTCTACCTTCCTTTCTCCTTTCTCCCTTCCTAACTTCCTTTCTTCCTTCCTTCCTCTTCCTAAGTATAAGAACTCAGTAATGGGGGCAGCTAGGTGGCACAGTGGATAATGCACCGACCCTGGATTCAGGAGGACTTGAGTTCAAATATGGCCTCAGACACTTGACAGTTACTAGCTGTGTGACCCTGAGCAAGTCACTTAACCCTCATTGCCCCACAAAAAAAAAAACCACCCAAGAACTCAGCAATGAACAAGAACTCAATATTGTCCAGGAATCCCCCCATTTTCTCTCCAAGAGGCTGGTTCCAGAAACTCTTGCCAGTTCACATAGTGCTCCCAACTGTTTCTATTGCTTGGGACCATTTAGACGGCATTTAGTACCCTTGTCATCTGTGGGGCTGAGTTCCTTGCATGTCTCTCTCTCCCCACAAAGGACTTTTCCCTGCTCTGTGCACATCTCAGCTCATCTCACCTCTGATCTGGTTATTACCTTGTCTGCTTCTTCATCAGACTTGGTTGCTCCCTTTATAAGCCTGAGTCCAAGGATGACGTTCAGATCTTCAATATCCTTTACTCAATAAATCTACTTAGATGCAGTATTAATGGGATTGTCCGTATATTCCGGGTTTTTAAAAGACAAAACAAAGCACTCATCCTTTAATCTTGTCAAGTTGATCAAATGACTTTACACCCCATCAGGGAAATGACATCAGTCTTCTCTATGGAGTCTCCCTATGTAGTACAAGGAGGTCTTTAAGCTGCTCCTAGTTTGTACAGTCTATTTACTTTATTATCTGTTTCATTTAAAGAAACTTTAAAAGGTATAAGCTAAAATGGCTTTGTATCCCCAGGGCCTATCACAGTGCACAAAGTAGGTGTTTAATGTTTTTTGATTGACTGATTGGTTGGTTGGATGGTCAATATCACTTTGGTCTCACATTAACAAAAATGTCCTTAATGTGAAAATCAAAGGATCTTAATTCTGCGGAGAGCCTCAAAAAGCATCTTTTCAAACTCCCCTAATCTTAACACATTAGGAAACTGAGGCCAAGATAGGATGACTCACTGCACAATATCATACATTGGTAGAGGCAAAACCAAGATTAGAACTTTTCTCTTTTGTCTCCCTCTCCAGTGTTTTTACCTACTACATGATATTTCTTATTTATAAGTCCTGTATTCTGTAAAACAACTTGGAGAGTTAATGGTATTATATAAGAATAAAACACAATCACTTGGGTTTTGTTTTGGTTTTTGCAGGGCAATTAAGGTTAAGTGACTTGCCCAGGGTCAGACAGCTAGTGTGTCAAGTGTCTGGGGCGGGATTTGAACTCAGGTCCTCCTAAATCCAGGGTCGGTGCTTTATCCACTGCGCCACCTAGCTGCCCCCACACATGTTTTTTAAAAATAAAAATGGTACACAGAGGGCAGCTAGATAGCACAGTGGTAAAGCACTGGCCCTGGATTCAGGAGTACCTGAGTTCAAATCCGGCCCCAGACACTTGACACTTGCTAGCTGTGTGACCCTGGGCAAGTCACTTAACCTTCATTGCCCTACAAAAAACAAAAACAAAACAAAAAACAAAACAAAACAAAAAACAAAACAAAACAAAAAAAATGGTACACAGATGTTTTTTTCCACCATGAAAAAAGATGACAAATTAAACCAATTTGAACTTCTGTATCACTTGGGCTTAATATGGTCCATTGCACTAGTTAAAAGACAAGATTCAAAGACTTGCCTGAGGTTATAGAGAAAGCTAGAAACAAACCAGGATTAAAATTTGAGGTCCATTCCCCACCCTCCAAACCATCCAATTTATTGTTTATTCCATACAATGATACAGTCATTAAGTAATCCCCTGCAGCTTCAATATGATACAGTAATTTCACATGGAAATTCATTTTGATTCTTTCCTAAATTGTAGGTTGTATATAAGTTCTTGTAGGGAGAAGCTTTGCAGCCACTTGGAGGAAAATGCCATTATCCTGGACCTTTGTGGGCTGGAGAAGGTCACGGGAACACAACCCTATTATTAACCAATAGTTGATCCAAAAGTCATTGATCTTACTCTTTGATAGTTAATAAAATGAAAGAAAAAAAATCTCCTATTGTGTCCACATAGGAAATACCAACTTCTATGGCAAGTTGGTCTGAGAACAGACTTCAAAAAAGCAACTCTATTATGAATATTTTAGGAATAACAGCAGAATTTTTCAAATGAATGTCTGGCATTACAAAATTATTTAAGGAAATACTGCTTTCCAGGAAATGTATTTTCAAGGAATTATGGCTAAACCTTTCAGGAATAAAAGCCAAGGTTGTTTTTCCAATGGATGAAATGGGTATTGCCCTTCAGTTTGAATTTCAAGGACATCTACCATATATCCTCAGATAGAAACATAGACCATATCAAGGAATATGGCTTACTATTGTGCTCCCCAATGCAGTCTAGTATATGAGGTTCTTAAAGAATTATGGAAAAAGTAAGATCCTAATATGATCAGTGTGAATCATTGACCAAAGGGGAATGTTGTGAATTGGTACCCAACGCACCACCAGGTGAGTCATGATGTGAGCTAGTATTCAAACAAGTACAATGTCAATCAGCTCATAATACAGTTTAGTATGAGTCAGAGCTTAACATTCAGCACAATATGTGTGTGAGTCATTGACTAATCTGGCACCATGCAAGTCTGTACCCAGTAAGCTACATTATGCTGTTAGAAAGTATAGACAACACTGCATGTTGTGAGTCAGTTCATAGTACAGTTGAATGAGATTTTGGAGGCCATTCACAATAGAGTGAGATGTGACTGAATGCTCAATAAGATATAAGTATGATTAGGAATGTGTAGAATAAATGAACTAGGGGCAGCTAGATGGCGCAGTGGATAGAGCACTGGTCCTGGAGTCAGGAGTACCTGAGTTCAAATCCAGCTTCAGACACTTAACACTTACTAGCTGTGTGACCCTGGGCAAGTCACTTAACCCCAATTGCCTCACTTCAAAAGAAAAAAAGTCAGACATGACTGACAAAAGAACATGTAAAGAACATAACAAAAAGAATAAATGAATTAATCTCCAATATATTTGATCATTTTCTTAGCTATTTTCACAGAGATTAAGTTGTAAATTATAATTAACATGATCATTTGTCCAAAAATGATATTTTTTATGACTGTTCTTGATGATCATTAAAGACAATTGAACAGGGGCAGCTAAGTGGTGCAGTGAATGGAGCACTGGCCCTGGATTCAGGAGAACCTGAGTTCAAATCCAGCCTCAGACACTTAACACTTATTAGCTGTGTGACCCTGAGCAAGTCACTTAACTCCAATTGCCTCGAAAAAAGAAAAAAGACAATTGAACATCTTTCTGATCTGAGATGCTTATCTTTTAATTAATAACTAATTTCAATTGGGATTTGAAAATACTTTTTCCATTAACTGTTGTAATCATATAGACCAGTAATTCTTAGCCTTTTTTTGTATGTGTTATGAACTCCTTTGGCAATCCGGTGAAGCCTATGGACCCCTTGGAATAATGGTTTTAAAATAATCGGAGAAAATGCTAAATTTCAGTTAGAACTTAGTGAAAATAAGGATGTAGTTTTTTCTCATCTAATGTGAGCCCCAACTTGGTACTCCATTGCTTGTAGGTTAAGAACCTCCGATCTAGATAAGACACTTGCTCAAAGTTATAGTGAGCTTGAGGAGGATTGAACCTAAGCATCATCTCAACTATGGAGAAACAAAGAATCCCTTCTTTCCTTCTCTTTTTTCTGTTGCCTGTTTCATCTGGGTTTCTGACCAATTGAAATGAAAAACTGCCCTAACCACTCTTTGAAGCAACCAAGAATATGTTTTCTTTTCCTGCTCTGAAGTTGGTGAAACCAAACGTACTAAGAGAATGCAGCATCATTTGCAAGGTTTTGACTTCATCACCCTTATCAACTCCCTTTTCCAGGTATGCAAACTTTAGTACACTCAGGCAGAACCAGTCTATTCATTCATAGGATAGAAGGAGCAAATGATCATCTCCTTATTTGTATCAATCTGTCTAGGGATGTATTCAAGAAAATTCTCCCATTGCTGATATATCCTCAGGTTGGGTAAAATTAGGGAATCAATAGTTTAGTATCTTAAGGAAACAGATTCTTAGTTTATACAAAAGTATACAAGGTAATCCATGGATTAGAGAAGTTATTATTCTGGGCACTGTACATGGTTTGCTCTTAAGATACTTATATATTGTTTTCTTCTTTGCTCACTGATGATATCAGGGCCCAGAACGGTGGACACATACTTCTACCAATACAAGCAACTTTCTTTTTTTACTAATTCCATTTATTCAGCTTAATGTGAAGGGACAGATGCTTCTCCATTTTGAATGGATTCTACTGTACCCAAGAAGTCAAATTATCCTAAGATTTATATATTTCCTAATTTAAAATTAGAAAATTTTTAAAACTTAAAATTGGAAAAAGAAGTGTAGCATGTCATAATAGGTAGAGCTAGCCTTAATACCTAGAAGACCTGGGTTCTGGTCCTGCCTCTAACACATAATAGCTGTATTACCATGGACAAATCACTTAACATCATATTAGTCTAGGCATCTCTGTGAGACTCCAAATTCGAAAGAAGTTGCTAATCTGGATCTATAGAGGGAGTTTCCTAACCTGGGAGTTCCCAATACCAATGAAACTACAAGTCAAAGCCCTGTCCTTATCACCTTTGGAAACAGCACATGCTCTTTCAGGTCACTGAGGGTTTTTTTGTTTTGTTTTGTTTTGTTTTGTTTTAATTATGGAAGGCTTGAATCAGAGGATTTTAGATGTAAAGGTGGAAGTGCCTTAGTGGTCACCTTACACAACCTCCTCATGGAAACTGAGACCCCAGTAAAGTCAGTGACTCAGTAAATAAACACTTATTAAACACCTACTATGTGGTAGATTGTGTGCTAAACACTGGGGATTCAAAGAACAGCAAAAGATAATCCCTGACTATGCATACCCTTTGACCCAGCATTACCACTAATAGGTCTGTATCCCAAAGAGATCATAGAAGAGGGAAAAGGACCCACATATACAAAAATATTTATAGCAGCTCTCTTCATGATGGCAAAGAATTGGAAATCAAGGGAATGTCCATCAATTGGGGAATGGCTGAACAAGTTATGGTAGATGAATGTAATGGAATACTATTGCTCTATAAGAAATGATGAGCAGGCACATTTCAGAAAAACCTGGAAAGATTTAAGTGGACTGATGCTGAGTGAAGTAAGCAGAACCAAGAGAACAGTGTACACAGTAACAACAACATTGTGTGATGATCAGCTGTGATAGACTTAGCTCTTCTCAGCTATACAATGATCCAAGACAATTCCAAAGAACTCATGAGGGAAAATGCTCTCCATGTCCAGGAAAAAGAACTATGGAATCTGAATGCAGATTGAACCATACTGTTTCTATTTTGTTGTTGTTGTTTTTGAGGTCTTTCCCTTTGGTTCTTTCTGCCTTTTTTTTTTTTTGGTGAGGCAATTGGGGTTAAATGACTTGCCCAGGGTCACATAGCTAGTAAGTGTCAAGTGTCTGAGGCCAGATTTGAACTCCGGTCCTCCTGACTTCAGGGCCGGTGCTCTATCCACTGTGCCACCTAGCTGCCCCTTTCCCTTTGGTTCTGATTCTTTCACAACATGACTAATGCAGAAATACGTTTAATATGATTGTACATATATAACCTATATCAGATTGTTTTCTGTCTTGGGGAGGGGGGAGGAAAGGGAAGGAGAAAATTTTGGAACTAAAAATCTTATGAAAATAAATATTGAAAACTATCTTTAGATGTAACTGGAAAACAATAAAATACTTTTATGATTAAAAAAGATAACCCCTGCTCTCAAATAATTCATAGTCTAATGGGAAAGATAACTTGCAGATAACAATGTACAAACAGGATATATACATGGTAAATTGGATATTGAGAAAGTCTTCCTTTAGAAGGTAGAATTTTAGCTTGAACGTGAAAAAAGCCAGGGAAGCCAAGAAGTATAAACAAAAAGAGAGATAACATTCCAGGCATAGGGCACTGCCAATGGAAATGCCAGAGTCAAGAAATGGAATATCTTGGGGGGGGCGGGAATGATGTGGAGGCTAGAATCACTGAATCACAGAATATGTGCCCAGGGCAGTGGAATGGAAGTAGGGAAGGGAGTGAAGGTATAAGAAGACTGTAAAGGTAAGGGAGGGATAAATTATGAAGAGCTTTGAACAACAAATGGAGGGTTTTATATTTGATCCTGGAGGTTGATAGGAAACAACTGCAATTTATTGAGTCCACCTGCATTTCAGGAACATCACTTTTGCAGACCAGTGGAGGATAGACATGGGTGAAGAGAGACTTGTAGCAGGGAGACCAATCAGCAGACTGTTGCAATAGTCCAGATATTAAATGATGAGAGACTGTACCAGGTTGGTGGTCATCCCAGAGGAGAGAAGGGAGTGAGTCAAGAAATGTTATGAAGGTAAAATTGACAGGCCTTGGCAACATATTACATATGAGGGCTGAGTGTAAGAAGTAGAGGAAGACATCTAGATTGTGAGCCCAGAAGACTGGGAGGATGGTGGTACCCTCAATAGTAATTAAGGAATTTAGGAAGAGGGGAAGGTTGGGGGGGGTGGAATAATAAGGTCAATTTTGGACATGCTGCATTTAATATTTCTATTTCATATCCAGTTCAAGTTATTCAATAGACAACTGGAATTTGAGAATAGAGGTCAGGAGACAGGTTAGAGCTGAATAAGTAAACTTGAGAATCATCAGCATAGAGATGAGAGTAGAATCTATAAGAGCTGATGAAATTATTAAGTGAAGTAGTGTAAACAGAGAAAAGAAGGCCCTGTGCAAAGCCCTATAAGACACCCATGCTTAGAAGGTGTGACCTTAATGGAGATCCAGCAAAGGAGATTGAGAAGAAGCAGTCAGATAGGTAGGAGGAGAACCAGGACAGAGTAGTGTCCTAAAACCCCGAAGAGAAGAAAGTATTAGGAAGAAAAGGATGATCAACAGTGGCAAAAGCTATGGAGAGGTCAAGAAAAATAAGGATTAAGAAAAGGCTATAGGGGCAGCTAGGTGCCACAGTGGATAAAGCACCAGTCCTGGATTCAGGAGTACCTGAGTTCAAATCCAGCCTCAGACACTTGACACTTACTAGCTGTGTGACCCTGAGCAAGTCACTTAACCCCCATTGCCCCGCAAAAAAAAAAAAAAAAAAAAGGCCATTTAACTTGGCGATACAGAGATCATTGAAGGGACAGCTAGATGGCTCAGTGGATAAAGCACTAGCCCTGGATTCAGGAGTACCTGATTTCAAATCTGGCCTCAGACACTTGACCCTTAATAGCTGTGTGACCCTGGGCAAATCACTTAACCCTCATTGCCCTGCCCACCCCCAAAAGAGAGAGATCATTGGTAACTTTAAAGAGAGTAGTTTTGGTAAAATGCTATGGTCAGAAGCCAAATTAAAGAGTTAAGAAGAGAATGAGAAGAGAGGAAGTGGAAGCACCTATTTTGGTTGGCCTTCTCAAGGAGCTTAGCCATAAAAGGCAGGAGAGATACGGGATAATAGTGGAGATGGATGGATCAAATGAATATTTTTTCTGAAGATGGAGGAGACACGGACATGCTTATAGGTAGTAGAGAAGCATCCAGTAGACATAGACAGACTGAAAATAAATGAAAAGACTGGGAATGATAGAAAGGGCAATCTTCTGGAAGAGATGGGATGGAATGGGATCATTTGTGCATGTAGAGGAGTTTGCCTTGGGAAGGAGAACTACCTCAACCTGTGAAATGGGGAAGAAGGAAATAGTGGCAGAAGGCATTTTGGAGATGTAAGTTAAAGAGTAGGGAAAAAGAAGATATTTGGCAAATGGACTCAGTTTTTTTTCAGTCAAATATGTATCAAAGTCCTCAGCTGAGGGGAAGAGAAGAAGAAAAGCTATGAGAAATTTGAGGAAAGGTGAAAAAATTTGGAAAAGAGATTGCAGTAAGTTAGTAAGTCAATGGCGGGGGCGAAGTTGAGATTATATACCATAAATTTGTAGTGGATCTAGTCAGCAAGGTTTTGTGATTTTTCTCCAGCTTTGTCCAGCAGCATGTGAGCAGGAGAAAAGGCAGTAAATAGTAGAAGTAATCCAGGTCTGAGGCTTGGCCCGATACACTCAGCAATGTGATAAGAAAGAAGTAATTCAAGAGAAGTGGACAGTATAAGCTGAACTAGTTTGCTAAGGAATCAAGATGAGGAAAGGTAAAAAGTGTAGCTAGAGCAAGGAGATGGTTTGTCAAAGAACCTGGGTGGGAAGGGATTAGAGGTCATAGTAAGGAGGAAGAACAGGATGGAGATTGCAAAACCAAATAACAATACATGGTGATCAGATAAGGGAATTTCAGAGTTCATGAATATGCAAATGGAACATTTGTGGGTGAAGGCAAGATCAAGGGTACAACCCATCTTTGTGTGTACCTGTGGTAGACTGGAAGAGAAGGTCAGGGGAAATGAGCAAATTGAGAAACTAGGAGGTAAGAGTGTTTGTTGTCATTATTCAGTTGTTTCAGTCATGTACAAATCTTTGTGACCCCATTTGGGATTTTCTTGGCAAAGATACTGGAGTGGCTTGCCATTTCCTTCTCCAGCTCATTTTACAAATGAGGAAACTGAGGCAAACAGGCTTCAGTGACTTGCCCAAGGTCACACAGCTAGTAAGTGTCTGAGGTCAGATTTGAACTCATGAAGAGGAGTCTTCCTTACCCCAGGCTCAGTACTTTATCCACCCAGCTGCCCCAAAGGTGTTTGAGGAAATATCAATATGTATATTGACTTTCCCTGGTTTGAAAGCAGGAGTTGGGTACTAGAGGGGACATAGAGAACTTTGAGCCAGTTTACTGAACTCATTAAGGAAAGAAGGGCAGTGTTCCAGAAGTTAGTAGTCAACAGCTATCAGAATTTTGATTGGTGGTAGACATAGTTAAGTGAATGTCAAAGAAGGAACGATTCCTGAGTGTTGGTGGTGGAGAGAGAGCCTGGAAGTGGTAATGAACACTCCTACCAATGAAGGGTGAGGGAGTGGGGTGGAGAATAAGTGAAAGTCAACCATTGCTGGAAAGGCTGGCCAAGCAGGCTGTCATCAGGAGGCAGGTTTCAGTGAGAGCCAGAAGATGAAAGGAGTGGGAAAGGAAGAGGTTTAAGATAAAAGCAAGGAGCAAAAGGCAGCAGATGGTATTGCCTGCCAAGAAAGTATTCGAGAGAGCACAGGAAGGGGTAGATAACTTTAGATTGGGACATTAGGAGGGCTGGGTTGAGGTGGATGGTAGTAATGAAGTGACTTCCCAGGTCACAGAATAAAGCCAGTAGTAAGTGGAATAACCTGGGTCCAGATCTAGGGCCTTTAACTACAAATTTACTATCCTTTAGGCTACTTGCTGCCACATAGCAGCATCTGGATCTTTAAAAATGTGACTTACATGATTAATTTAAACATAATTAATTATAATTATGGCATAAAATGTATGTCTCATTATCCCAGATACTTTAAAAATTTCCATGTTTCCTCTAACAAAATCGTGTTTTAATCCCAATGTATGACCAGCTTTAACTTGTGGAGTCCCAGAAGTTCATGGAAATGGAGCCTCCATTTTTTGGTTTGCTCTCAAGTTTAGGCTCTCCTAGCTCATGTACACAGTACAGTTTCTCCTGCAAGGTTCGTGCCAACTAGGCATTTGCTGAGACATTAGCTCAGATTGAAAGCTTAAGGATAATCACCTTTTGGCAGCACTAGTTTGAGCTGGATATTCTTGAAAAGACAACTTCCTCCAGCTCCTTTGACAAATGTGTGGCAATTTGTCAAGAGGAAGCAGTTATGTAACAGCCTAGAATATGTTACATCTTCATCAGGGTTAAATGTACAATAAAGGACATAAATCACAATGAGCACCTTTAAATGATTGATCCAGACTTTCTTCGTGAAGTGGATTACTTGCTAGCAAGTGTAAAATACATTAGAACTGTTAAGGGCTAAAATTCTAGCTAAACTGTCTAAAATATCTAATGAGTGGTCGCCAATAAATTATAAGCTTTAGCAAGAGTTAGACTTTTAAGCATTTATTAAGGAGAATAAGAATTTGGTAAAGAGAGAAGAAAAGGCCTAGATTCCTATCTATTAAAGGGAGAGCATATTTCTCGCTCCCTTCTCCACCAGCGTCCCCAGGAAAAAAAAGAGACAGAGTGTCAGTCTCTTTCTTCTTCCTCCCACTAGCCAACATCACTTCCTGACACCAAAGAAAAGACTCCTGGTCTTGCCCTCAAAGACCTTCACTTCATAGGCGGAACTCTTCTACAGTAAGTTTCCAGCAGGTGGCGTCATTCCAATTGTTACAGAACACTGTGACTAGATTATCTTAAATAAATTTGGTTTTGGAGAGGAAGGTATGAGGAATATGCAGGGTTTGAGGGATAGGTAATTAACTCCTTAAAAGCTAGATTAAAATAAAGAACTGGTATAGAATATATAAATATCGTGAATAGCAATAAAATCATTTATTTGCTTACACAAATATTACTTATTATCAAGTGCCTTTCTTATTATCAAGTGATCAAAACCATAGCCATGGAACAAAACCCTTTTGATATCCATGACTTGGAAAGTATATTTGGTTAGTGATTATCATATCTGTTCTGAGAACCCCCAAACTAGATATGAGTATTTGGTTCATGTGTTAGAGGACAAAAACAATCCTTCAAATACAAATTGAATTTTAGTGGTATGTTGATTCCCTTTTTCCTTGTACCAAATTTCATTTTAAAATGAACTCCAATATCCAAGGGGGCAGTGGGGTACAATGGAAAAAGCAATGGCATTGGAATCAGAATATCCAGGTCAAAATCCTATCTATACCTTACTGCCTATGTAACCTTGGTCAAATCAATTAAGTTTATATGCCTCAGGTTCTTCAGCTCTTCATCAGGAGATGACCTTCAGAGTCCCTCTCAGCCCAAAATGTATGACCCTATGCCTCAGCTTGGCGAGCTTTCCCCCCCACCACCACCTCTGTGGCTAACATGTCCAGTATCCATCCATAGAGTAACATCTTACTAAGCACTCTTATACACGTTTCAAGACATCTAGGTGGTACAGTAGATAGAGCACTGGGCCTGAAATCAGGAAGACTCCTCTTCCTGAATTAAAATGTGTCCTCAGACACTAGCTGTATGACCCTGGGCAAGTCACTTATAACTCTGTTTACCTCAGTTTCCTCATCTGTAAAATGAACCGGAGAAGGAAATGTCAAACCACTTATCTTTGCCAAGAAAACCCTAAGTGGGGATCACACTATTGAACAACAACAACTAAAAAACACAGTTCAAAATAAGGATCATCTCTTTTAGGTTCTCTGGCTCTCCATTTTTAGAACTGCATATTTGGTATATATAACTTTTTATAGCTACAGAAAAGGGAAATTAAAAAAGAAAACATCAAAAAGGCCTTTGTTCAGTCAAGCACCTTAAGCAAACTGAAGAAGAACAAAATCATGAAGACTGTAGAGTCACAAATACAATACAAATAACAACAGCAAAAACAGGAACCAGCAGGAGAAAATCCGACATTAGCCAGACCTGTGAAGATGTACCCTGGGAGTACTAATAGCAGCTTGAGACATGGCAGTACTCTGGGATTTCCCATTAGGCTATTTGAATCAGCAGCAGGCCTGCTGGAAAAAGTACTCCAGAGGCACTTGCTAATGAGAACAAGCAAAAGCCAGTATTTCCCCAATCATGGTTGATACCCATATTAGCCTGGAGACTGGAAAGGTTGCACATCATTTGGTAATTGTCCATGGTAAGAGTTGATTATTGCCCTAAATGGGTTGTTGTTCTGGGGAGATTTCTCAAGAGTTATGTATCTGAGGCAGAAAGGCATTCATAAGTAGTGTATAAAGTGCTGGACTTGGACTCAGGAAAAACCAGGTTCAAAGCTCACCTCTGAGACTTACTGGATGGATAAATTCTGAGCCTCTGGAAACCCTCTAAGACTTAAAATCTATTTCTTATGACTTCTGTGACCTTGGGCAAGTGCTTTAGCTTCTGTAGGCTTTAGTTCCTTGGCTGTAAAATGTGAGGGGTCAGATTAAATGTTTTCTGTGGTTCCTTCTGGCTCTAAATCAATGAACTTATGAATAAGGTAGACAAACTGTGATGCAATGTGGCAGAGGGAATTCCCACACTGATGAAATCACAGGTATTTGACCTACTGATAAAGGTATTATAATACTATATTTGTCACCATGGAGGTAACTGAACTGTAGACCTCAATCTTTAATTTCCATCCAAGTGCTAAATTTTACTGGAAATCACTAAAAGATAGCAAACTATATGTCCATTTGAACCTTTTTATCAGCAGTAATTTTGTTTCAACATGGCAGACTGAATCCCATGTTGAATTTAAAAGGTATCATGATGCCCTTTTGCATTGTACCAAATTTCATTAAAATCAGTCAACTCCTGCTAAAGATTATATAGAATGGGGGCAGCTAGATGGCGCAGTGGATAGAGCACTGGCCCTGGAGTCAGGAGTACCTGAGTTCAAATCCGGCCTCAGACACTTAACACTAGCTGTGTGACCCTGGGTAAGTCACTTAACCCCAATGGCCTCACTAGAAAAAAAACAAACAAAAAACCAAACAAGATTATATAGAATGAACAGCAAGCAAATAAAAAGTAGTAAGCAACTGAATTAAAACAGAGATTGTATCAATGAAACAGAGAACAATTCCAAAGCTATGCATAATTTAAGTACATATATGATAGTTATGGTTCAGACTTTATGTCTATTTTCTGAGGAAATTTGAAGAGATCAGAGTTGGGGGGTTGGGAAATGCACATACTCTTTTCTTGGTTCAGGGTTAGAAAAAGTTTCAGTAATGGAATGAGTCTTGAGTTGGATCTTAAAGTGTAGCGTTTAGATTAACAGAGAAAAGGAGAGAGGGCATTCTAAATAGAGGCAGTGAGAAGTGGTGGAGAAATTTGGAGTCAGAAGACCTAGGTTCACATCTCAGCTTGAACTTATTATGAATATATGATCTTAGCCAACTCACTGAAGATGTAGGGACCTTACTTTCACTGTCTAAAAAATTAAAGTTGTAGGGGAGGAGAGAAGGGAACACAAATTTGTTAAGCATCTACTATGCAACAGGCACTGTTACTAAATGCTTTTACAAATATTTGATCCTAAATGTCCCCCCTAAAATCCTTTCTATGGCCATGATTCCATGTGTATGTGTTGAGTATATTGGAGGGGTGAAGGGCATTAAACGCCAAGTTAAGTATTTTGAACTTTATATGGTAAAGTAGAAGCTGTTGTAAGAAGAGAAGTTACATGATCAGTAGAACAATTCACATTATGAGGACAATAGAGTGACAATAACAATAAAAGAGAGTGACAAGAGGAATAAAAAGGAAAAGAGAGATGTAAGAGATGTGGCAGAGACAAACTCAACAGGACTTGATAACATTGAAAATAAGAGTTCAGGAAGAGAGTAGAGTCACAGATAATACATAGGTTTCAAAGACAGGAGAATGGGCAAAAGGTGGTATGTTGGACACAATTTGAAAGAACACTGGGTTTAGAGTGAAAGGGCCTGTGTTGGAAGCCAAAATTTCTTTTTACTTTTTAAAAATGCTGTATTTCAAAGGATGGATCCCTGGGTAACAGAGGGGTTATAAGTATAGTCAGAAATGAAAATAATGTAAAAAAACCCCAAAGATAAAAATATTTTTTAAATCCAAAAAATGTATGATCCTAACTATGGATTTTAAGCAGGGAAATCAGAAAGATGAGTAGGTTTCGGTATTAGCTAATGATATTTAGTAAGGTGATTATATAAACTGTGAAATAAGAAAACGTGATCCTAGAAGCTAAATCTGAAGAAATTTTAAGGAGGGGGTGATTAACTGTATCTAAGGCAGCACAGAGATAAAGGAGAGGGATGATTGAGAAAATCCAACTGGGTCTGGGTGGGAGGATGTTGGTGACTTAGGAAAAAGGAGTTGCAGTAAATTAGTAGAGTGCCAAAGCCAGATTGCCATGGGTCTAAGAAGGCATTAGTATTAAGGAAAAAGAGGCAACAGGTTTTATGGGATTATCTGGAATAAATGGAAAGATTGCAAGAATGCTTAAAAGCAGAAAGTAAGGAGTCGATGAAGAGACTGGAGAGGAAGCAGATGACGATAGGAATGCACTATCTCAGTTGGTAAGACAGGATGGGATCAAGAGCATATACAATTTGATGCTGCCCTATAGAAGAATGGTGTGTGTCTGTCATCCTCAGGAAATTAACCTGGAACAATTAGTCTCTTTTATATCAGGAAATTTTATAGAAAAATGAAATCTAGGATGTTACATCCTCAAATTCAACCTCGATATCTATTAGTTTTTCCTTCTTTGTTATATTTTTTTACTTTTTCAAAATCAGTTCTCTGGGCAAAACTCCCGGAATAATTCTTGATGACCAGTGTGAGCATTCATGCACTTATTCACCAAAGATTTACTGAGTTCCTGCTTGGTATGCACTACTATGCCCCATGTATAACACTGGGAAGAAAATAATGAGAATAAAAAGAGAAGGAGGAAACAAGAAACTTAAGACATCATACCTGCCATCAAAGCGCTAACAGTCTATTTGAGGAGATAAAATTTGAGTAACTGAGACAACTGTAAGCTGTGGTTTCTTAATCTGTAAAATGGGTATCAACATCTTCATCATCAAATAAATACTACAGGAACCAGCATATTATCACAAACGAAGTTGTACTTCACAGTTCCAAAGGTATAATACTGGACAGAAAAGTTGCATAGTGGTTAGAGACAAGGAGTTGGAGTCAGGAATTCTCAGTTGAAATCCTGCCTCCATCACTATGTGATTCTAGGCAAGTCACTCTACCTTTCTCAGCCTCCATTTTCTCAGCTATAAAATTTGGAGATTAAATTTATGATCCACAAAAATTTAAGAACAATCTATTACTAGATGGTGCCATACTAAATTCACATAATCTTCAGACCACATGGAATGAAAAGCTTTCCTAATATAGAGACCGAGCAGAAGAAATCAAAATCATGTTGGGAACAGAATGAAGTATCTATCATCTCTGTTGTCTTATATCCTTCTGGAGTTGTCTCAAAGATGCTTCTAGTGAGTCTAAAAAGGATAGACTTTGGGGCAGTTAGGGTAGTACAGTGGATAAAGCACTGGCCCTGGATTCAGGAGGACCTGAGTTCAAATTCAACCTCAGACACTTAACACTTACTAGCTGTGTGACCCTGGGCAAGTCACTTAACTCCAATTGCCTCACTAAAAAAAAAAGGATAGACTTTTATTTAGTTACAAAAAAGCAGTCATTTTATCTAGGTGCATAGTAGTTAGCAGGATATTAAACATAAAAAGAATAATAGTAGGGTAACAACTCGTCCCCAGGCTGTCTCTAAACTCCATTAAACAAAAACAGAATACATACCCAGTTGGGAGGAGTAATCTATCTAACCCTGCAGGAAAGTAGGAGGGGAAGGGGATAAGGAGGGAAGGGTGAAAGAAGGGAGGGCAGAGCAGAGGAGGGGGCAGTCAGAAGCAAAACAGTTTTGAGGAGGAATAGGGTAAAAGAAGATAGAAAATAGAGTAAATGTCATGGGAAGGGAATAGGATGGAGGGAAACAGTTATGATGATTGATTATAATGGCAAAACATATGGTACTTACTTTGCTGGGCTATTGTGAAGAAAATTCTTTGTCAAGTTTAAGGTACCATAAAAAAGTTATGATGAACAGGATACTATCAGAAAAACCTAGAAAGACCTACATGAACTGAAGCAGAGTGAAATGTACTGTATACAAAATAACAGCAATAGTGTAAGATGATCTGCTGTAAAGGACGTGATTATTTTCAGCAATGCAATGATCAATATAACTCTGAAGGACTTATGAAAATTGCAATCCATCAACAGAGAAAAAACTGATGGTATATGAAAACAGATTAAAGCATAATTTTTTGATAGTTCCTTAATCTAAAATTTTGTTTTTGTGTTTTTTCTCACAACCTGGCTAATGTGGAGATGTTTTGCATGACTACTTGTGTATAACTTATATTGAATTGCTTGAGTTCTTGAGGGTGGGGGATGGGAAGGGAGGGAGGAAGAGAAGTTGGGACACAGAATTTTTTAAAATTGATGTCAAAACTTGTTTTTACATGTAATTTAGAAAATAAAACTCTAAACAGAAAAAAATTAGAAAATCCAGATAATAATAGTAGCAATAAAAATAATAATTGGTATGTGTATGGTTCTTTAAAGTTTGCAATGTGCTTTATATCATTATCTCATTTGAATCTCACAACTCCATGAGGCGGGTACTACCTATTTCACAGGGTTATTGTAAGAAAAGCATGTTGTAAACCTTAAAAGTATATAAATCACATATAATACTATATCACATATTAATATAATTACACATAGATTAACTATATAATTCATATTCTATATACCATCTGCAACATATTGTGTAATTATAATATAATTAATATAAGAATATATGAGTATAAATTATTATAATCACTATAATATAAATGTGGGTCATCTATTCATTCAGGAGTAGCTGAAATAATTACAAAGCATCATATAATTAATAAGAAATTTGATAATATATCCTATAGAGTGATTGGGAGAAGGCACAGAAGAGGAAAGTCCTTCAGGAATGCGATGCTCATCTCCCAGTTGCTGGGATAATTCTTCTCTTCCCCATATTTGTATCCTGTGATGACATTGGGCAAGGGAAGAAGGAGAAAGGGTTTGGATATAAAATGATTAGAGAGACAACATGACGCAATGGATAAAGAAGGCTGACCTTATGATCAGCAAAACCTCTGGTCAACTTCTAGGTTGACACGTAATAGCTATTGCAACTACAGGCAAGTCACTGACCTCTCATTGCCTGAGGAAAATCTTTAAGACACAGAAAAGTTGCTGATCTGCACTGGTGAAGGGATTTTAAACATGGGGAGTTCCTGATACACATGAAATTACAAGTTGAGTTTTTGAGTGTATTTTTTTTAGGGCAGGTGGTTACATTTTTTTGTATTAAGAACAAGTTCGATGATACTCAAGCTAACTCATTAAAAGAAACATTTTATTCAGATATTGTTAACATTGTAATTTACTAAAATTATTATAGTAAATTCTTTAGGAAAATAAAATAATTCTTCTCTAGAGGTGACATATCATCTCAGGTATCTGTAAACATTTTACTGGGAGAAGTCAGAGATTTATCAAATATATCTATAATGTAAATAAAAAGGAGGGATTTATTAGCTCTTGGTAGGAAACAGTGGAAGTAAATAGATACTATATGTAGTTTAACTGCTAATAATATTTACAAAAGAGGCCCTTGCTGGGATGGTTGAAGCATAGTATAATCAACAACAAAAAAATGAAAACCTGATTAAAGGCACTATGAGAAAATCTCCTCAAAGGAAATTCAAAGGACCTTATTTAAAACTCCTTTTAGACTCTAACTTCTACTGCTATCAAAGGGATAAGGGATTATTTCCACTGGCGGCTGTAAACTGACAACAACAAGGACTAATGAACAGAAAGGGCCATGAAAGAACTTTTATTTGCACAGAAGTCTAAATTGCAATAGAAATGCAAGGCCAGATGAGTTCAGATACCCCATATGACAAGACCATAAAATAAGATGAGAAATCCCTATTTTATGCCTTCTATATAAAAGGTCATTACTGGGCAGCTAGGTGGTGCAGTGGATAAAGCACTGGCCCTGGAATCAGGAGAACATAAGTTCAAATCTGGCCTCAGACACTTGACACTTAGCTGTATGACCCTGGGCAAGTCACTTAATCCTCATTGCCCTGAAAAAAATAAATGAATGAATGAATGAATGAATGAAATAAAAGGTCATTAGCAACAGATTTCACCATGGAGTGGAAGATTTTCAGTAAGAAAGAAGTAAAAAGAGGACATGGGAAAATTTATGCTAGTACACAACAATAGAATAAGAATTTTTAGTGGGGAAAAAACAAAGGAAAATATACTTTTGTGGACAGAATTATAAGGAATATAGTTAATTTTGCATACTTATGCATTCAGAGTCTTACAAATTGATGGAAACAGTTGCTAGAGACGTGAGGTTATGACAATAATGAAGAGACATCCCCAGATTCTTCAGGATACACTACAATCCTGAGGTAGAGATGGAGATTGCCTGCACCTGGGAGAACATATATAAATAAACAAATTGTAGCTTACACATATAACTCTAAGCTGAGACCATCTCTGCTGAAAATAGCAATGATTCGGGCAACAGATATTTTCCATATGATAAATGAAATTAGGATGAGTTGACTTGTGATACATTGAAGAGAACAATAAATTCAGAGTATTAGGACCCAATTTCAAATCCCATCTCTGCCATTCACTACCTATCTGATCCTGGGTGAGACATTCATTTTCTCTGGTCCTCAGTTTTCTTAACTATAAAAGGAGTTTGACTAGATAACCTCTAAGGTTCTTTAAGCTCTAAATCTTTGATTCTATGTGGGTTAAAAAAAAAAAGAACTTAGGGGCAGCTAGATGGTGCAGTGGTTAAAGCACTGGCCCTGGATTCAGGAGTACCTGAGTTCAAACCCGGCCTCAGACACTTGACACTTATTAGCTGTGTGACCCTGGGCAAGTCACTTAACCCCCATTGCCTGCAAAAAAAAAAAGAACTTAGGATGAGAAAAGAAAGAAGGGAAACATAAATGGTCTTTTTGTGGCAAGTGTTTTATATTGGCTAAACTGTATAAAATTATAACTGATACCAATGTCAGTTCTCTTATCCATTTCCCATTTTTCACTATCAATTCCTTGCTTAAGTAATTCAAGGTTGGATTTTTTAAAATTTTACATTGTATCTGTCATTATTATTCTTTTAACTTTTTAAGAATTATAATTATTTGCTTTGACAGGTCGGTGGTCTGACCACATGGACAGGTGATTAATGAATCATCCTCATATTAATAGTCTTTTCCTGACAGTTTATATATATATATATATACACACACATATATGTATATATATACATATGTATATGTATGTATATGTATGTATACGTATATATGTATGTGTGTATGTATGTATGTATATACAGATACATATACATTATTCAAATTTATCACCCAATCAAGATTCTGACAGTTGTGATCTACCAATCCCCCAAATACTCTCCTTCATTCCTCATTGAGTTCAGTGATTGGTTCAATTTCCCTCTTCAATCCAACTCCTACCTTCATGCTAAAGACTTCAATGTACATGTTGGCGTTTTCTCAAATACCATAACTTTTCAATTTCTCAATGTAATCAGCTTATATGACCTATTCCTTTATTCTACCTCATCAACACTTACAGTCATGCTCTTAACATTGACATCACTCACAAGGGTTCTACTTACATATTCAGGAACTCTAAAATTCCTTTATCCAATCATAATCTTATATCAGACCACCACTCTCTGTTCCTTCTTCCTCTTAACCGTACTCTTCTTCCTCATTATCCTTCCACCCTTGAGGACTTTCCCAGGCCATCTTCCCTGCTCTAATTTCATCCCCTCCCCTCTCAATTGTATCCCCTTGGTAAACCAGCTCAACTCTACACTATTGTCTCCTCTTGAATCTCTTACTTCCTTATCCTATCTCCAATCATATCTTGCCAACCCCCCCTAAAAAACTCCCACCATCTGTCTCTTTATTTTTTATTTTTAAAGTTTAAAAAAAAAATGTTTGCAGGGCAATGAGGATTAAGTGACTTGCCCAGGGTCACACAGCTAGTGTCAAGTATCTGAGGCCAGATTTGAACTCAGGTCCTCCTGAATCCAGGGCCGGTGCTTTATCCACTGTGCCACCTAGCTGCTCCCCAACCAGTGTTCTCTTAATTGTGAAATCTAATGGTATTTCCTTGGTCTTTACCCTTTTTTTTAATCTTTATGGCATTTGACATCATTGAACACCTTCTTCTAAAAACTCTTTTGTGCTTTTGTGACTGTTCTCCATTCATTCTCCTCCCACATACCTGATTATCCCCTTCTCTGTCTCATTGATAGGATCTTCATTCAGGACATGCCCCTTAATTGTGGTTTTCCAAAGGTCCTCTTCTCTTTCCCCTCTATACTCTTTCACCATGGGCTCAATTATCATCTCTCTGAAGAAGATTATTAGATCAATACATACAGCTCTAGCATCTCTTAGGCTCCTGTAGCACACCTCAAACTGCTTATTGGTCATTTCAAATTCAAGTGGTGCATTGGATAGAGCACTGGCCCTGGATTCAGGCGGACCTGAGTTCAAATTCGGCCTCAGACACTTGACAATTACTAGCTGTGTGACCCTGGGCAAAAAACCAAACCACAAAAACAAACAAACAAACAAACAAAACAAATTCAAGTTCAATAAATATTTATTATGCACCTATACTGTGCCAAGCACTGTACAATGAAAACTGGATGTCCTATTGGTATCTCAAGTTCAATATATTGAATCAACAACATAACTCATTTTCTCCCCCACCCACCAGCAAACCCACCTATCTTCCAAGCTTCTCCATTACTGCCAAGGATTACCACTATCCTTCCAATCACCCTACTTTAAAGTCTTGGTGTTATCCTCAACTCTTGACTTTCATTCTCTATATACTATCAGTTGTCAATATGTTTTTCTTTATTGCACATGTCAGATACGTCCCCCTCTCTCCACTCAAATAGCCACCACCCTAATTCAGGTCCTCATCAGCTCTCATGTGAACTACTCTAATAGTATCACAATTGGTTGCCCTGCCTCAAGTCTTTCCCCATTATAATTCATCTTCCACTCAGATCTCAAAAATATTTTTCTAAAGTATAAATCTGAAAAAAATAAAGTATATATCTGAGTATGTCACTCATACCTCCTGCTCCCTCATTAGATAAATTCCAATGGTTCTCTATTACCTCCAGGGTCAAGTTGTTGTTGTTATTGTTGTTCAGTTGTTTCAGACATGCCAAACTCTTTGTGACTCCATTTATCATTTTTCTTGGCAAAGATACTGAAGTAGTTTGCCATTTCCTTCTCCAGGTCATTTTATAGATGAAATAACTAAAGCAAATAGGGTTAAGTGACTTATCCAGGGTCACACAGCTAGTAAGTGCCTGAGGCCAGATTTGAACACCTGAAAATTAGTCTTCCTGATTCCAAACCCAGTGCTCTATCCTCTGAGCCACCAGCTACCCCTAGCATTATATATAATAAGGTAAAGAAATTATTATGGATTAGCAAGGCTCCTAGATAACTGTGGGTCTAAAGCTACATTTTTTTAAATATTGAACTTTATATAACTCTACTTCTCTATCTAGGGTTAGTAGATAGCTATACTTGGAATCAAGAAGATTTGATTTAAATTGTGTCTCAGATACTTAGTAGCTGTGTAACTGTTAAGGGCTAAAATTCTAGCTAAACTGTCTAAAATATCTAATGAGTGGTCGCCAATAAATTATAAGCTTTAGCAAGAGTTAGACTTTTAAGCATTTATTAAGGAGAATAAGAATTTGGTAAAGAGAGAGAGAAAGGCCTAGATTTCTATCTATTAAAGGGAGAGCACATTTTTAGCTCCCTTCTCCACCAGAGTCCAGAGGAAAGAGCCCGAGAGCGAGCGCCAGTCTCTTCCTTCCTCCTCCCACTAGCCCGCGTCACTTCCTGACTCCTGGTCTTGCCCTCAAAGACCTTCGCTTCATGGGCAGAACTCTTCTACAGTTAAGTCTCCAGCAGGTGGCGTCATTCCAATCGTTACATAACCCTGAGCAAGTCATTTAATGGCTCCCCATCTCTGTTTCCTTACCTGTAAAATTGGGATAACAATAGCATCTCCCTTGCAGGGTTTCTGTGAGGATCAAATGAGATAACATATGTAAAGTACTTTTCAAACTTTAAAACCTATATACATGTTAGCAAGTAGTAGTAGTAGTTGTTATTGTTATAGTTGTTGTTGTCATCATTGTAGTAGTAGTAGTGGTAGTAGTAGTAGTAGTAGTAGTAGTAGCAGTAAAGAGTATAGCAAATATAATTTACCTGTTTCCTGGTGACTGAAGGCTGTCATTATGAATATAATACTGTACTATTAGTATACTATCAGTGATACCTCCAGAAGCTATCCAGTTCCTAGCAACTATTCATATAATGTGACATTTCTATGTTAACCTTCTTCTGGATAAGATTATTGAGCTACTTACCTTTGCACAGAGTACCCCTACATTGTTGTGATATTTTAGTTAGTGCTTTTCCTCTTTTCCTCATAGCCATCTCCTGTTCCCTGCTGTCACTTTTTATTACTGGTTGGTTGAGTTTGTTTGCTGTGTCAATTGTCACTTGTAATTTCTGTAACTGCTTGTGTTATGTGCAACTCTCTTCCTTGTCGGATACACTTTTCTGTTTGTTTCTTTCTACTTTCCCCACTGCTCCTCAGATTTTAATAATAGTCATAGGATCATAGAATTAAAAAAAAACTAAAGAAGAGATCATGAAATCCAGTCCTCATATTCTACAAATGAAAAAAACTTCAGCCTAGAGAAGGTAGATTATTTGTCTAAGTTAATACAACTAGACAGTGGCATGGCCAAAATATTCAGAATCCAATACTCTTTTCATTGATCTATGCTGCCTCTTGATAGCCATTACCTGCCAATAAATGGGCTTCTTTCCTTTAGATTATGAACATTCAAAACCCTTGTTCTATAAACTTTACATTTCTTACTTTTATCAGATTTTGCTTGTCACTATGCTCAGAAACTCTCTAGGTTGTTTCTCTGTTTTGGCATTTCTGGAAGGTGGAGGGTATCAGATTTAGAATGCTGAATAATTATGGGGAGGGGATATAGTTCTGATTTATTTTCTTTTTTTCTTTTTTTTTAACCTTTTATTTATTTAAATGATAAAAAAATTATCATTTAAAGTTTTGAGTACCAAATTCTATCCCTCCTTCCCTTCCGCCATTCTCCTCTCTCTGAGGCAGTAAGCAATCAGGTAGTTATACATGTACAATTATGTAAAACATTACCATATTAGTCATTTTGTATAAGAAAACTTGAATAAAAGAAAAAAATGCAAGAAAGTGAAAAATAGCATGCTTCAGTCTGTGTTCAATCAATATCAGTTCTTTCCTTGGAAGTACGTAGTATGTTTTATCATTAGTCCTTTGGGATTGTCTTGGATCATTGTATTGCTGATAATAGTTTAAGTCATTCACAATTCTTCATCAAACAATATTGCTGTCACTGTGCACAATGTTCTCCTGGTTCTGCTCACTTCACTATACATTAGTTCATATAAGTCTTTCCAGGCCTTTCTAAAATCATCCTGCTTGTCATTTCTTATAGCACAATAATATTCCATCACCATCATATACCACAGCTCGTTTAGCCATTCCCCGATTGATGCGCATTCCTTTGATTTCCAATTCTTAGCCACCACAAGAAGTGCTATAGATATTTTTGTACAAATAGGCTGTCACAAAAGGAACCGCCCTCAATAACTGAACTATTTTCCTTCACTCTCTTTGGCTCCCGTTGTCAGCTCCTCTGTTGCTCTCTCTACCCCCTATCTCTCTGTTATGTCTCATAGTTGGTTGATTTGGCTGCTTTCTTCAACAAATATTTATTTAGCTCCCTGCCTACTATGTATAGAGCAGTGTGCAAAATGCAGAAAAGTATAAGCAAAGATAAATAAGACATAGTCTCTTCTATCATTCCATGACTACACTTCTCTATGGCTTAGAACTCTAATTACACCTGAACTTCTCTAATTCTGGTACCTTTTGCTATGGCTGCAAGTCTGTGTATAGCATTAACTGCTCTTCACCAGTTTGTGGCTAGCTCTCTGCTGTCCCTTAGTGGCTGATTATAGTACTGCCCCTACCCATATCACAGACTAAAGTTGTGCTATCATTAAGATGTTCAGAGCTTGAAACAAACAAAACCCCTACAGCCTGTCTTTCCCTTTTCTGTTTTCTACCAATCCCCAGTTTTTTAAAGTACTCTCTGGCGCTATGCAAGTCCACTGTCTATTGTCATCAGGCTTCTTAAATTCAGATCTTCATTCAGGGATTCACAACACATTTACATGTTAAAAGCAATTTATGAAGCACTGGCCCTGGATCCAGGAGGACCTGAGTTCAAATGCAGCCTCAGACACTTGACACTTACTAGCTGTGTGACCCTGGGCAAGTCACTTAACCCTCATAGCCCTGCCCTCACCCCCCCCAAAAAAGCAATTTTGTTTTTGTATCTGGCTTGTTTAACAGAAGGGTAGTTGGTGGCTCTGTGAATAGAGTACCTGGTCTGGACACTAACTAGCTGTGTGACCCTGGGAAAGTCACTTAATCCCCTTTGCCTTAGTTTACTCATCTGTAAAATGATCTGGAGAAGAAAATAGCAAACCACTCCAGTATCTTGGATCATGGAGAGTCAGACACAACTGAAAAATGACAGAACAACAAAAACAACTGCCTAACAAAAATAGATATTTTAAGTAAAAACATTGAAGAGTGAAGCAGATGCTTAATAAATAAAGATTGAATAAATGAACACATGCTTGGAGAGAAAATCAGTTATTTAAAAAGCAAGATTTAAAAAAATAAAGCAACTCTAAAATGAATGCCTTCCTTAATAATCCTTTACCATCACCAAATATATTTGATTTCTCTCTGTGTATGAAATCATCCATTCAGCAAATATTGTTTATCTACCATATGCAAATCTTGTAAATGAAAGATATGATTTCTGCCTGGCCCCACAGATTCATTATGATATTCTGTAACAATGTTTATAATACTTAAGACCCCACATTAATATCGTGAGAGACATAAAACACAAATATATTTTTTTGTGGGGGGGGGAGGAGGGACAGTGAGGGTTAAGTGACTTGCCTAGGGTCACACAGATAGTGTCAAGTGTCTGAGGCCTGATTTGAACTCAGGTCCTCCTGAATCCAGGGCCAGTGCTTTATCCACTGCGTCACCTAGCTGCCCTCCAAGATATATTTTTCTTTTTCTTTTTCTTTTTTTTTTTTGCAGGCCAATGGGGGTTAACTGACTTGCCCAGGGTCACACAGATAGTGTCAAGTGTCTGAGGCCTGATTTGAACTCAGGTCCTCCTGAATCCAGGGCCAGTGCTTTATCCACTGCGTCACCTAGCTGCCCTCCAAGATATATTTTTCTTTTTCTTTTTTTTTTTTGTGGGCCAATGGGGGTTAAGTGACTTGCCCAGGGTCACACAGCTAGTAAGTGTCAAGTGTCTGAGGCTGGATTTGAACTCAGGTCCTCTTGAATCCAAGGCTGGTGCTTTATCCACTGCGCCACCTAGCTGGCCCAAGATATATTTTTGATAAAGGTAATTGTCACTATCATGGTGAATTACTGTGCAAAATTCAAATGAAAGAGGTATTCCCTATAGATAGTGCTGCTTTTGATGGGTGACATTGTGCTTATTGACCAACATCCCAGAATACTGTGCAGCTTCCTTAATGAGATCATGGCCACACTACTCAGAAGAGATTACTACAATAATCCACAGAGGTAAAAAAAAAAAAAAAAGCAGGTGGATAAAGTATGAATATTGCCCCAATTATGAACAGCCAACTGAACCTGTGTATATGTGGATAATCAATTGAAATGGACAATGAACTGTGCCCCCAAATTGAATAGGAGAAAGGATAGACTGAATTTATGAAATTGTCCACTTTCAAAAATCCTAAGGTGTTCCCTGATACAAAAACCTTATATGTTAAAAACGAAATATTCTTCAGACGGTGCCACATTATTGTGATTCATGGAATACCACAATTTCTGAAAAATCAGAATTATGGGTAATCAAATAGCAATGGAGAAAAACATAGCAGGTAAAAATAGTCATCATAGAAGACTCTGCAATTTATTCCAGTGAGAGTACCATTGCTCAAAATAATTTTGAAATTCTCTTCAAGGTCTAAGGAAGTTTTTCTGAATATCCTCTAAGGAGGACTTAATATTTGGAAATAGTCAAAAATCATTCAGAAACAAGAGTGTAGAGAATCAAAACAATGTGGTTTATGGGGGGGGGGGAACATTTTCTTATAAGGCTTAGAAACTACCTCTACAAACAATTGCAAAAGAGAATTCCAAAAATGTTTTGAGAAGTGGTATAATCATTGGAATGAGTGTAGAGCTTACCAAGGTCACAGAGTACAGCCTTTATTTGAATAGATTTGATCTAACATGTTTGCTTATAACAGTCTAAGTGCTTTATGGTCACACCTTAAAGAATGTCAAAGTGAATCACTCATCTAAATCTAGGGACAGTGAATGATCAGCATATTAAATTACTTATCAGATACATTCGCTATCTGGACAAGGAGGTATCACAGTGGAGAAAGTGCCTAGGCAGAAGTCAGGAAGACTCATTTTCCTGAGTTCAAATCTGGGCTCAGATAATTACTAGCTGTGTGGCCCTGACCAAGTCCCTTAACCCTGCTTGTCTCAGTCTCATCTGTAAAATGAGCTGGAGAAGGAAATGGCAAACCACTCCAATATCATTGCCAAGAAAACCCCACATGAAGTCATGAAGTGTCAGACAAAACTGAATGATGACAACAACATATTTGCTAGTCTTTTCCCTAGTTTTATTGGTAAACTTGGGAATGATTTCTCTTAGACACAGTGGTGTAATATTTGACAAAGCTATTACATAAAAAATTCTATTGGAACAACTGTAATAATGAAATATGTATTCATTTCTTTATTCTGACGGTGTCAAAGCTAAGGGGAGGGCATATGTAGGATTAAAGTTTTTGAATAATTGTGATTTTCCTAAATATCCCAGCAACTATATCCTTTGATTTATCATTAAGGTATCTCATGTTTGGCCTTTTTTTTTTTTTTGGCGGGGCAATGAGGGTTAAGTGACTTGCCCAGGGTCACAGAGCTAGTAAGTGTCAAATGTCTGGGGTCAGATTTGAACTCAGATCCTCCTGAATCCAGGGTTGGTGCTTTATTCACTGTGCCACCTAGCTGCCCCTATGTTTGGACTTTTTTTAAAAGGATATTTCTCACTATGTCCAAAAAGTTAATTTCCTAGGATGCTGCTGGATTATCATAGCACAATATATATCCTTCCAAGTTTTACCTGTAAAAATCTGGCTTCTCTGTATAGAATATAATAAGGGGAAAAAACATTTCAAAGGCAGAGAAACCTGGAAGTCAGCAATTCCAAGAAGATAAAATCATAACACAAATTGGACTACATTTTCAAAGCTATTCTAAGATATATACACACACAGAAACATTGAAGCAGGGAGTAAGGAAATAACAGTGCCTCCTAAGGCTACAGTGGCAAAAGCATTACTAGAATATTACCTTCCTTTTGGGGGGGGGGGGAGGGTTCTTCAACTATTTATTTATTTTAAATAATAAACATTTTTATTTAAAGTTTGAGTTCCAAATTTTATCCCTCTTTCTCTCTCCCCTCCCCCCTCCCTGAGGCAGGAAGCAATCAGATATAGGTTATACATGTGCAATTATGTAAACATTACCATATTAGTCATTTAATAAAAGAAAAAATGCAAGAAATGCATGGTTCAGTCTGTATTCAATGAATATCAATTCTTCTTTGGAGGTGGATCCTTAATCCTTTGGATTAAGGCTTCATCCTTAATCCTTTGGCATTGCTGAACATAGTTAAATTATTCACAGTTCTTCATCAAACAATATTGCTGTCATGGTGCACAATGTTCTCCTGGTTCTGCTCACTTCACTATACATCAGTTTATCTAAGTCTTTCTAGGCCTTTCTGAAATCATTTTTTTTTTTTAGTGAGGCAATTGGGGTTAAGTGACTTGCCCAGGGTCACACAGCTAGTAAGTGTTAAGTGTCTGAGGCCGGATTTGAACTCAGGTACTCCTGACTCCAGGGCCGGTGCTCTATCCACTGCGCCATCTAGCTGCCCCTTTCTGAAATCATTTTGTTTGTCATTTCTTATAGCACAATCATATTCCATCAGAATGGCTTGTTTAGCCATTCCCCAATGGATGGGCATTCCTTTGATTTCCAATTCTTAGCCACCACAGAAAGAGCCGCTAGAAATCCTTGTGTACAATTACCTTCCTTTTCATGCAATCGAGTATAGTACCAGAAAGTGCAGTCAAGTCAGTGGGAGCTCAGAAAATGGAAAAAGAAGAAATTAGGAAAATTGGTTCATGAGAAAAGAAACTAAAAAATGATTTAAAAGTTAGTAAGATTCTGATTTGTATCAGGGTATTTTAAAAGTCTAAAAGGAACTGGAATAATTACATATAGGAACAAAACTAGAAAAGAAAACAATAATTATAGTGGTTAGGTATAATCCCAGAGAAAAATATAGCTAAGGAAAGGAGCTTTCCTTCTCTTCTGAACATTCAGAAATATGGGGGTTTTTTACCTCATCATTCAACTGAAGCTATTCTCTCCAAAGTTACCAATGATTTCTTAATTGCCTGATCTAATGGCCTTTTCTCAGTCTTCATTCTTCTGCTTGTTGTTGTTGGGGTTTTGGGGGGGTTCTTGGGGGGGTGGGGGTTGTGGGGCAATGAGGGTTAAGTGACTTGCCCAGTGTCATACATCAAGTAAGTGTCAAGTGTCTGAGTTTGGATTTGAACTCAGATCCTCCTGAATCCAGGGCCAGTGCTTTATCCACTGTGCCACCTAGCTGCCCCAGTCTTTATTCTTCTTGACTTCCCTGCAGGCTTTGACACAACTGTATATTTTCTGCTCTCTGGGCTTTCTTGACTCATTTCTCTTAGTTCTCTTCATACCCATCTGACCACTCCTCAGATGCTTTTGCTACTTCTTCATACAAGTCAAACCCAGTAACTGTGTGTGTCCCTCAAAGCTATATCCTGGGTCCTCTTCTCTCTTCCCTCTACATTTTCTTGTGGTCTTTTTGGTTCAGTTATGTAGATGAGTGCCAGCTCTATATATACAGCCTTGGTCTCTTTCCTGAGCACTGCTGTCAAAATTTTTTTGAAGCCTGACTCCATCATTCAGCATATCAGCATGAAAATGTCAAAGGCATGTCATCTTGCCAATGCAACAAGAATGTATTAAGCATTCATTGTAGGCAAGGCACTGTGCTAAGTGTTGGGGTCACAAAGACAAAATGGAAATCAGTTCCTGCTCTCAAGGAGCTTATGACTTGACAGTCTTTTATTTTATTTGTCCTTGAAAAATAATTTATACCAGCACAGGACCACAGATCCTAGTCCACAGATCATCATGTTTGTCCAAAAAAAGAAAAAGGAGTTGAATAGCTCTACCTTCTCTGTCATGTTCTCCCACTGTCCCTTCTCTCCCCAAAGAGTATTATCATGAATCTTATCTTTCTTTTTTAGCAAAATAAAATGAAATACTTTGGAGGGGGGCTTTAGCTTTCCTTACCAACTTCAGTTCATTTTGAACTTTAGAACTTATGACTCTCTTCTTGAAGCACCACTTTTATACTCTATGCTCATTCTCCTATCTTCTATATTTCAGTCTTCTAAAAAAAATTAAGTGTTTCCTTCATAGAATATAGGTGGGGAACCTTTAGTACAGAATATCATATGTACTGCCAGACAGGGTGGGAAATTACTATATCAATGAAACATTTAAAAATGTGTTTCTGATGCTCTGCTTCTTACATCAGATATTATATTTCCCCTCTCCAGCATTGAATGCCCCCATGTAACAAAAATTATTAATTACTATAGTACACTTGGCTGACAGTGTATACAACACTTTTCTCCTATAGTCCCTCACCTCTGCTGAGATGAGGAAGATGTGTGTCCTCTGTTCTCCATGATCAATATTGCTCATTGCATCTATTCAGAATTTGACTTCCATTTAGTGTTCTTTCCATTTCCATTTTTTATAGATATTATAATGGATTGGTTGGATGAAGAAGGGAGAAAAGAAAGCAGAAACAAATTCTGACTTGCTTCTGTAGCTAACTTTGGGCCTGTTCTCCTAAAAATAGGAGTTTGTTCTTCCTGGCCTTGGCTAGACTCTGGAGACATTCCATAAGCTCTTACTTTGGCCTTACAACAGGTCTCATACAAAACAGCAATAAAATATCTCATTAAATTTGTTCATGATATGAATTTATGATTAAGCTGTTAATTCTCCTGAGTGAATCTCCAGACTCTAAATGTTATATAGGTCCTATAAATGGGCACATATTCACTCAAGATTTTTTGTTCAGTTCTTCATACATCGGGGTGTGTTACTTCACTGCAATGAACCAGCAGGCAATTACCTGGGGCTATAAAAGACCCTAACACAACATCTTTTGGTCTCATTAGGTACATCCTCTTTTCCTCCTCAATAGAGTGACTGGCCTAGAGTCAGGAAGACTCATTTTCCTGAGTTCAAATCTGGCCTTAGACACTACCTATGTGACTTTGGGCAAGTCACTTAACCCTGTTTGTTTCAGTTTCCTCATCTGTAAAATGAGCTTGAGAAGGAAATGGCAAACCACTCCAGTATCTTTCCCAAGAGTCAAATATGACTGAAATGACTAGAGAACAAAAAACTTTTGTATCTTCACAATTTCATTCTTGAGAGTTTGCCATCTCTTTTTGGAGAATTTTATTTCATGGAATGCTGCCTAGCCTTTCCCTTAAGCCTTTGAAATTTCTTCTCCCCAAAATGGGTGAATATCAGACAATCTATAAATTAATCAACAAGAATACTACATGCAGTCTATTAATTAAATTCATAAGAGCTTATGAGGGCACCAAATGAGAAAGCATAAGGAGGAGAGAAGTGGGTCCAGGACAGAGCTTTAGGGCCCAGAACATTCAAGGGCATGAAATGAATCATGATCCAGGAAAGAGACTAATAATCTAAGCTATCTGTGATCACTACTTCATGTTGTTATCCAGCTACATTTCTGTTGAGGAAGTAGATCTATCTAAATATATAAGAATAAGGGCAGCTAGGTGGCACAGTGGATAGAGCACCGACCTTGGAGTCAGAAGGACCTGAGTTCAAATCCAGCCTCAGACACTTGACACTTACTAGCTGTGTGACCCTGAGCAAGTCACTTAACCCTCATTGCCTCACAAAAACAAACAAACAAAAAAAACACCCCAGTAAATACAGAAGAATAAGTCTTAATCAACAAATATTTATGGAGCAGCTACTCTTTACATAGCATTAAGCAAGTCATTGAGAGGAATACAAAGAAATACAGAACATAGTTCCCATCTACCCAGCAAGGTACAGTCTAGTTGGGGAGATGAAGTATACACAACAGCCCAGATTTCTCATCCTTGCTGGGGACACAGCACACCTCTGCTGAGCTGCTATTCTTTGGTTTCCTCTCCCTCCTAAGGAAGCTAGTTGTCACTGCTACTGGCAGAAGAGGAGGAGCAGAACCTTCTGCTCCTGTTTCTCTCTAGCTGCTGCCAGAATGAAAATGCTTTATCTATCACCCCTGGGGAAGGTGGCACTGGCAATAGCAAAAGCTTCCTTTTGAAGTGTCACTGGTGCTTCAGGCTACATGCTGACAGAACAGAAAACAGAAAATGCTTTGCCAGGGATGTGTGGAGGGGATGTGTGAACCCAGGCAAAATCCCATTACAGAATTCTATTATAACAAAGCATTCTGAATAATGAAGCAGTTTCCAATATCTTAGCACATCACTTTGTTGATTAGGTTATAAAGAATTTCCCACCCCACCGAAAAAAATCCCAGAAAATGCTTTCTGTGGTTCTTCTCCATATGACAGTTACTCTAGTTACTCTCTATAAGGAGAGAATGTGAATATTTGCTCTTTGTACTAAAAAACAAAGGAGAAATAGAATAGTCACTAATGGTCTTATAAGGGGGATGTTCAGAGACCATATGTCTAAGGCAGTGTAGAATTGATCTGGCTTCATGTGGAGGTGAGTCTAGACTAGGAGAGGGGATTTCTACCTTGTGCCATGGGCCCCTCTAGAAGTCTGGTGAAGTCTAGAGACCTTTCTCAGATTAAGGCTTTTAAATACAGAAAATAAAATATATAAGATTACAGAGGAAACCAATAATAATGAAATACAGTTATTCCAATATAAAAACAAGTTCACAAGCTCCTTACAATCTCTCTACAGACACCTTGGGGATCTACAGAATCCAGGTTAAGGATGTCTGGGGTAGCAAACCCTACCCCAGTCTCCCTGCCACATACCTTCTAGCTCTCTTAATCTATGGGGGGAAATAGGATGAGCTTGCCAAACACTTGGGCTTTATCAGGCAACAATTACCCTTAAACTTTGCTGACCTCCTTTCCCACCTCACACAGCTTAACTACCCCTTCTAGTACACTTAAATTCTCAAAGTAGCCATAAAACAAATGACAAAAAAGATCCCAGAACTCTAAAGAGAAAAAGTAATGGGGACAGCTAGGTGTCACAGTGGATAGAGCACCAGCCCTGGATTCAAGAGTACCTGAGTTCAAATTCGGCCTCAGACCCTTGACACTTACTAGCTGTGTGACCCTGGACAAGTCACTTAATCCCAATTGCCTCAGCAAAAAAAAAAAAAAGAAAAAGAAATGAAAAAGAGAGAAAAGGTATGGAAATAAAGCCACATAGGCATGATTCTTTGCATTTAGGGAATATCTTTTCATTTACCAGAAATTTAGGCTTAAGTCTGAGAATCTAATTTCTTTTTTTTCTTTTTTTCTTTTTGTTTTGGTGAGGCAATTAGGGTTAAGTGACTTGCCCAGGGTCACACAGCTAGTAAGTGTTAAGTGTCTGAGGCCGGATTTGAACTCAGGTCCTCCTGAATCCAGGGCCGGTGCTCTATCCACTGCGCCACCTAGCTGCACCTAGAGAATCTAATTTCTAGAAAAAAATGAACATCAAAACAAAAAAATCTGGATGCCCCATTCATTTTTAATAAGATTTCAAATGTAACCCTTCTAAAGAAACCTAATCTTTAAGTACACAAAATGATTTCTGGCCTATATGCAGAAATCAACTTATTTGCAAATAGAGCAGCTCACCTCTAAATTGGTAGACAGGATCTCCCCAAGGAAAGAGAAAAGTAAGAATCTGGATTTTTAAAAGCATTTTTAAAATAACACTAGTGCTCATTTCTATAATACATTAAAGTTTGTAAACTACCTTTCTCACAATGCCAGGATGGGAGAGCAAGTCCAAGTATGATTGTCCCCATTTTTCAGATAAAGAAACTGAAGTCTGAAGAGTTGGAATGACTTGCCAGGACATTTATACTTGTTGCTGTGGAATTGTCATTGAGTCGACAAGCACCTAGGTGTCACAATTGTGTCGTGGTAACATTCCTAAAAACCAAATTCCCAGCCTTAAGCCTAAACTTTATAGTGAAACAACCAATGGAAGAACGTGCTTTGAACACAGAGAATCAGGAATCTCTGACTTTATATCCCTATCCATTTCCTTCTTACATAGTTGTTAAGAGTATGCACCAGGCTTCAAGCTCAAGTCTTATCTGATGCTCATTAGAGTGTCCTTCCTATCATACAACACTACTTTCCTAAAGAACTAAAAAATGTTTTTACTGAATTCAAAAGAACTAGGGTTAAAAACAATTCAGTGAGTTGTAGGAAACATTGAGTTACATAATGTAGAAACTTTAGAATTAATTTTATAATCTCACTAGATTAAAAAAATCAATGAGAACTTATTTTTATTCATTATTTTAAACTCAATAAAACTTTATGAAATTTGATTTTACCATTTGTAACCCTTGAATCAAACCCAAAACTTTCTTCTACTTTTTGTACAGATTTTTCTATCCATTTAAAAATGGGGCAGACAGGATCCCACCATACTGCAAGGATATGCCCTCTTCACTCTACCAGCCAGTCTAAACCAGTGATACCTTTTCCCCTGATTTGATCAAACACCAAAAATGACAGTCTTACCTGCAGCAAACTCTTAGATGTCCACTGGCCTTGTCAGAACTGTTTCTCTGGAGGATACAAAAGGGTAAGGGAAGGAAAAAAGACTTAAAAACAGTCTGGCGTTGACTTTATTGTTATATATTCTTATCAGAAGGAAAAAGCAGGTTACTCCATGGCATAACTATATTGAAAGCCTTTTTTTTAACTTCCAAATATATTACAATATAATCAGTCATTCACAGAAAAACTTTTTTTATCATCTTCTATTCTAGTTTCTTAAGTGTCTAAAACCTTTTTTGTGTCATAGACCCTCTTCTCAGAATGTTTTAAAATGTATAAAATAACATGCATGGGATTGCCACAGAAACCAACCATATCGAAATGAAGATATAATTTCCCCCCTCCAAAAATAGGTAAATAAAAATAAAGATGAGGCACATAAGAGCCCCAGTACATGTCTGAAATGGTATAAGCTTGTCTGTGCATAACTGAGTGCACAGAAAGGCAGGATAGGGTACTGGAGAGAAGAACGTAATGGATAGAGAGAACTGGATTTAAAGTCTTGAAGATCTGGGTTCAAGTTCTATTTCTGACACTAACTGTGTGAGTCTGGGCAAGTCACTTAACCTCTGTTTGTCTCAGTTTCCTCATCTGCGGTACAGCTAGGTGGTGCAGTGGATAGAGTACTGGCCCTGTAGTCAGGAGAACCTGAATTCAAATCCAGCCTCAGACACTTGACGCTGACTGTGTGACCCTGGGCAAGTCACTTAACCCCAATTGCCTCACCAAACCAAAAAAAAATCCGTTTCCTCGTCTGTAAAAGGAAAAGATTTGACTAGATGACCATTAAGATATCTTCCGATGATCCAGTGAATAAACAATTCAGCAAGACTGGTTTAAGTCTAGCCTATAACAAATACTGGCTGTATGGCCCTGAATAAGTCATTTAACCTCTCAAGACACCCTAGGCATTTCTCAAAAACTCTAAAGTGCAAAACAGGTTTAGATCTAAAATGAAAGAGCTCAAGGTGAGGAACCAGTAAAATCACAGGTCCAGTATGTGCATATAGATACACACATACACACATATATATATACACATATGTATATACATATATATGTAGAGAGAGAATATAGAGAGTATATAGAGTATCTTATCTATCTACCTATGTATCAAGTGCCTGTTAATATATACATGACGGGGCAGCTAGGTGGCGCAGTGGATAAAGAACCGGCCTTGGATTCAGGAGTACCTGAGTTCAAATCCGGCCTCAGACACTTGACTTACTAGCTGTGTGACCCTGGGCAAGTCACTTAACCCCCATTGCCCAGCAAAAAAAAAAAAATATATATATATATATATATATATATATATATATATACATGAGAGTTTATAAAATAAGGCAATGTGGTATAATGGGTATCAAGAACCCTAAATTAGAGCCCCAGATTTGTCCCTATGTGATCTTGGGCATATCAGGGGACAGTGGGTATAACTTTTTGTCATTTTTGTTCAGTCCTTTTTGGTCATGTCTGACTCTTCATGACCCCATTTGGGATTTTCTTGGCAAAGACACTGTAGTAGTTTGCCATTTTCTTTTCCAACTCATTTTGCAGATGAAGAAACTGAGGCAAACAGAGTTAAGTGACTTGCTTAGGGTCACACAGCTAGTAAGCCTGAGGTCAGATTTGAACTCAAGAAGATGAGTCTCCTTGACTCCAGGCCCAGCTGTCCACTACATTACTTATGGTAGATGTCACAAAGAGGCAAATTTAGTCTTGATATAAGAAAGAGCTTCCTAACATTCAAAACTATTCAAAAGCGTAGTAGCTGCCTCAGCAGGTAGTGAGTGAACTTTTCTTTACCAGGGGTCTTTAATTAGAGGTTGGATGATCACTTCTCAGGTGTGCTCTTATGAGAATTCTTTATTTAGGTATGGGCTGGACTGGATGGCTGCTATTGTCCCTTCAAACTTTGAAACTCTGTGATTCTGTGATTTGAATCTCTGTGGATCTGTTTCCTCATCTGTAAATTGATATGGTTGGAAGAGATGAACCGTAAGGTCTTTTCCAGCTCTCAAATTGTATGATTTAGTCTTATGTATTCAAATATGAATATTCATTATTGAGAAGCTGTCCATATTTTAGTATATTCATATGTTTATTTGTATGCCAGCTGTGGAAACCAAAGTAGACATTCTGTGTTTCAAAGATGAGTTAAGAGATTTATCCCAGGAATGAAGCAGATTGAAACAAACTCTACCAAACTGTAAAGACAGAAATGATGATTGAGTCAGGCTGAAGACTCAGCCTTGCAAACAGTGGAAAGGAGGAATAGGCTCTAACATACTAAGTAGTTTAAGGGAGAAAACTGTCATGCCTATCTCTCAGGGCACCTCAGAGGGAGAAGAAGTGGCAATTATAAGGTCTATCTTGCTTGATGGCATCCTGCATATGACTGATTAGCTCAATAATTGCAGGTTATATGTGACTACTGCTTTTTCCCCTCAGAATTTCTGTGCTGCTTTTGTATCATGTCATATCTTTATTGCGTCCTCCTCTCAGAAAGGAAGGAGACAACTACAATCCTGTTTTAGAGTCTCTTCATGCTTGCACCCGTGCAGACGGCTGGGGAGAGGGAGGGCCAATTTCCAAAATGACTTCAAGCATAGTATGACAACCTCACTCTTTCTATTCACGACTCACACATATCCAAATATCTGATGAAGATATTAAGAGCTTTGAAAAAATGTAAAAGACCTAACCATGGGGGCAGGTAGATGGTGCAGTGGATAAAGCACTAGCCTTGGATTCAGGAAGACCTGAGTTCAAATCTGCCCTCAGACACTTGACACTAGCTGTGTGACCCTAGGCAAGTCACTTAACCCTCATTGCCCTGCCAAAAAAAAAAAAAGAAGAAGAAAAGAAAAGAAATAATTGGTATGTCTCAGAAGATCTAACCATGCAGAGATGGAGGAGAGCAGAGGTCAAAAACAAGGGGAGTTTGATTTCCTCTAATTACCTCCAGGATTGTTATATACTGTAATTCCCATCATACTCACCTAGACATCTGGTCAAACCAGGAAACAATGTAAGCATGCTACCAGTTTCCAATGGTTACAGCACAAAGGCAAGAAATATTTGGGACGGAAAACACCCCTCAATAGAGCATATCAAAGAGCCACAGAAGTCACAAATTAAAAACAAAACGGACAATACTTGTCAGAACTGTTCTGTGTACCACTTTAATTTTAAAAATTATTTTATAGAATTTATTTCATAGAAATTTAGAATTGAAAGAGACCTTTCTTTTTCTTTTTCCAGGGCAATGAGGGTTAAGTGACTTGCCCAGGGTCACACAGCTAGTAAGTGTCAAGTGTCTGAGGCCGGATTTGAACTCAGGTCCTCCTGAATCCAGGGCTGGTGCTGTATCATTGGGCCACCCAGCTGCCCCTGGAAGAGACCTATGGAGTTTATCCAGGCTAAAATTTTCACTGTATTTGCTTGGCTTATTAGATGGTCTTGTTGACTTGTACTCAGGTCAAATGTGACAGTCTTTTCTATTCGAATGACAAGAATATATTCACCAGTAAAAATTTAGAGAAGTCCATGCTTGGGAACATAAATTAGAGTACAATAACATTTCTAAAGTATTATGGAATTAGTAAAGGAATGATTGTAAGAAACAACACTCCAAGAAGGCTATTAAAAATTAAACTCTATCAGCTCATATGGAAATTTTTAATCTAAACAAACAGTATCTACCTGGATCCCAGAATCTTAGAATAGTAGGGCTGAAAAGTACCTTAGAGATCATCTAGCCCAATCTTCATATCTGACAGATAAGGAAACTAAGTCCCAGAAAGGTTAAATAAAAGCAGACATTTATGTAGTGATTTAAAGCTTATAAAGCATGTTACCTCATTTATATTATAGTTTCATTTTATAAATGAGGAAACCGAGACTCAGAGAGGTTCAGTGGCTTTTCCATGATCACACATGTGTCTTCCTTGATAAGAGTCTAGCACTCTGGCCATCAGTCAATGCTTCCTTTGGCACATTACCCCAGGACTTGTTACTGGTAGAGCTGAGACTAAATTTCAGGCCTCCTATGTCCTAGTTGCATATTCTTTCTATAATACTATGTTTGCCCAAGGCAAAAATTAGGGGTGTCTGTGAGATTAGGGACAAGGGACCCCTGTTCAGCCATTTCCATTTTCAGATTTGCTTATTTTAATACACGTGGACCATTTATAAAGCACAAATATTCGTTGTTTTGAAGCAATCCTTTAAAATATTCATTGGTACGCTGCAGTATTAGTGACCTTGACACTTGAAAATATAATAAAAATGAATCTCTTAATAAACATTTTGATTAGGAATGGTACATGCTAGTTAACATTTTAAATGAGGAAAAGGTGGATGAAGAAATGATTTGATTGGATAGATTTTGATGAGTGTCTGCTCCTGTGATGGGGCCATCCAGTGAAAGTTCTAAATGGAAAAGGGATTTCTTTGTTCTGCAGATAGTAAGGTCCTCCAGATGATTCTCCTGTTAGTGGATGCTATTGTTCTGATTGCACTGGGCCTCAGAATACTACAAAGCCTGCTTGGTAATATTCCCCAGCCACTCAAAAGTTCAGTTTAACAATATACACAGGGGGGAAAAGTTCATAAATAATGCCTTTTGTCCAGACTAAGATATGGCATTGTAAAGACCATTCATTGAGTTAGTCCACCAGTGCATCTATTTGGACAGATAAATAGGCAATGAACAGGGTCCAGAATTGACTGAGAGGAAAAGAGCCAGCTGGATTACATCTGGGAAATTGAATGGCATCTTCAACAATTCTAAACTGTTCCCTGAAATAAAACTGATCATTATAACACCATTAGGTTTGCAGGAATGTTATATGGCTACAAAAAAATAGACCACTATAATAACTAAAGAATGAAAACTGGTAACCCCAAGGCAGTGGAGAGAGTGTTGATGGGTATACATAGGCTACAGCAGTTAGACCATGTCTTAAGAACAAGAGCTGACATAAAAGATAATGAGGCAGCATGTTTTACTGGAAATAGTCAAGAAGACATGGGTTTGAATCCTGCTTTAGACACTGTGTGACCCAGAGCAAGTTGCTTATTTCCTCTAAGCCTCACTTTTCTTATCTCTAAAACAGGAAGAAAAAGAATATATATGAGTCGTCATAAAGATAAAATTAAATATTGTCTAAAAAGAGCTTTGCAAACTTGAAAATACTATGTAAGTATCAGTCAATATTATTATCCAGGAAATAAGAGATTCAGAAAAAGAAAAAGGAAATCACAGATAAGCAAAAGTCTCTGGTGTGTTGAATGAACTATTTTTTTGTTTCTTTTGGGGGGGTCAGTGAGGGTTAAGTGACTTGCCCAGGGTCACATAGCTAGTAAGTATCAAGTGAGTGTCTGAGGCCGCACTTGGACTCAGGTCCTCCTGAATCCAGGGCTGGTGCTTTATCCATTGCCCCCTGAATGAACTATTTTTTGAAGATTTAGGAGAGGCCATTCACAAGAATTGTATAGCATGAGGAAGTAAGAGTGAATTGCAATCTATAACACTGAAAGGAGTTTGGATATTGAAGGGATCATGGTTCCTTAAAGTATTGAAGTATATGTGAAAAGTAAACGAGTGCTCAGTACAGTGAACAATGCATGTATCATTAGCGTCTGCAGTCAATAATTATTATCATTTATTCATTTATTTGGGGGGCAAGGCAATTGGGGTTAAGTGACTTGCCCAGGGTCACACAGCTAGTAAGTGTTAAATGTCTGAGGCCGGATTTGAACTCAGGTCTTCCTGACTCCAGGGCTGGTGCTCTATCCACTGCACCACCTAGCTGCCCCCTATCATTTATTTTTACAAAGTATTTTTCCAACAACAATAATGTGAGGTAGATAGTGTAGGTATGATTATCTATAATTTATAGATGAAGAAACTGAGGCTTGGAAAGACTCAGTGATTTCCCTAAACTCCTACAGGGCAGTTAGGTGTGGATAGAGGGCCGAGCCTGAAGTTAGGAAGAATCACATACCAGCTGTGTGACCCTGGGCATGCTTAAACCTGTTTGATTCCGTTTCCTTATCTGTAAAATGGGCTGGCAAAGGGAATAGCAAATCACTCCAGTATCTTTGCCAAGAAAGCCCCATGGGGGTCACATGACTGAAAAAAACAAAAACGATTGAACAACAACCAACAAACTGATACATCTAGCAAGTGACCAACCCAGAATTTGAACCTAGATCTTCTAATTTTAGGTTTTATGCTCTTTCCATTACCCCAAACTACTTCAATTCAATCCATCAGTTTGTTATAGTAATTCCTAAATAATATCACTAATCATTATGGGGATGTAACAAGCCTTCAATCACTGGACTCTTTAAAGACTGACTGGGGCAGCTAGGTGACACAGTGGATAGAGCACCGGCCCTGGAGTCAGGAGTACCTGAGTTCAAATCCAGCCTCAGATACTTAACACTTACTAGCTGTGTGACCCTCGGCAAGTCACTTAACACCAGTTGCCTCAATTAAAAAAAAATAAATAAAAAATAAAGACTGACCAATTTTTTGAGTGGTTTCCTAATTTTTAATAACCTTCAGATATGCAAATTCTATCAAAATACATTGCTATACTGAGTACACATTTCTTAATTCAAAAAAATATTTTATGAGCAGTAGCTTCAGGAGCTCTCAGCTCAGAGCTGGTAAGGGGGTTGGTTGGACAACTGGTCAAAAGGAGATTACAGGGACCCTTTTTTGGCACTGGGTGCAGCTGGCACTGATTGGCAATTCTATTGACAATAAGCATTTCTGGGTCACAGTTCCAGGGTGGAGAGGACACAGGAAGCTGCAGGGTAGCAGGGGCCCTTCCTGGGTAAAGACTAGAGTGCACACCAGAAAAAGAGTAACCACACCTGTCTCTGGATCATACCACCTTGGAAACACAAAAAACTTGAAGACCTCCAGAACTATCTCTGAAAATCGCAGCACTTAAAAAACTGCAACCACAAAACCCCCAAACAAACAAAAAACAAAAACAAAACCCTGAAGCTTGGAACAGTGCCTCCCCACCTCTAAGTGTGCAGAGTCCAACTTTAACATAAACTTCAAAGTCAACAAATAGGCTGAGAAAATGAGCAAACAACAATAAAAGAACTTGACCATAAAGAACTACTAAGGTAACAGGAAAGAACAAGACACAATCTCAGAAGAAGATAACAATGTGAAACATCTATAAGCAGAGCCTCAAAGAAAAATGGTAATTGGATCCAAGCACAACATGAATTCTTAGAAGAGTTAAAGAAATGAGAGTAGTAAAAGAAAAATGGGGGGGGGAGGGAATGAGAGCAATATAAGAATATTATGAAGAGAGAATTTACAGCTTCATAAAAGGGGCACACACATACACACACATGCACACACTACTGAAGAAAAGAACTCTTTAAAAAGCAGAATTGGCCAAATGGAAAAAAAGATACAAAAACTCACTGAAGAAAATAATTCTTTAAAAACTAGAATTGTACAAGTGAAAGCTAATCATTCCATGAAATGTCAAGAAATAATAAAAGCAAAAGTCAAAAGAATAAAAAAATAGAAGAAAATGTGAAATATTGCATTAGAAAAACAACTGGCAGGGTAGCTAGGTGGTGCAGTGGAAAAGCAACTGGCCCTGGATTCAGGAGGTCCTAAGTTCAAATCCGGCCTCAGACACTTGACACTAGCTGTGTGACCTTGGGCAAGTCACTTAAACCTCATTGCCCCACCAAAAAAAAAAAAAGAAAGAAAGAAAGAAAAGAAAAACAACTGGCCTGGAAAAATAGATTGAGGAAAGATAATTTAAGAATTATTAGACTACCTGAAAGCCATGATCAGAAAAAGAGCCTAGACATCATCTTTCAAGAAACTATCAAGGAAAACTGCCCCAATATCCCAGAACCAGAGGATAAAATAAAAATTTGAAAAATCAACTGATCATCTCCAACACCAAATAAGATGAGCATTTCATATACAAAGTAGAACAGAAAAAGAGGGTTGTATGTGAGGTTATGCATATGTATTATGAATAGCTTGCTTTTCTTTTTAAGTGTATAATATTTTAAGTATGTTATATCAAGTGTCCTGCTTGCTTGTGTTTTCTAGTAATATTTTTCTGTTATTCTCTAGTACATTTTAAAGGCATCTTGTTCATGTGTATATTAATATCTTTATTTTTCTGAGTTGGAAGGCACACTCTCCAATAGTGAGACCAGATATAGGCTGGTTAAAGAGATAATTGTCTATTCTATGCACCACCAGAGAAAGAACTGATGGAGGCTGAATGCAGGCTGGATCATACTATTTTTCACTTTACTTTTTGGTGGGTTTTTTGGTGTGTTTTCTTTCACAGCATATCTAATATGGAAATGTTTTTCAGGATTGCACATATATAATCTGTATCAAATTTCTTACCTTCTCAGTAAAGGGGGAGGAGAGGGAGGAAGCAAACTTGGAATTCAAAAAATTTTTTAAACTAATGTTAAAAATTGGTTTTCCACATAATTGGAAAAAATAAAATATATATTTTTGAACAAAAATTAATTTTGTTACTTGGCTTCCATTATAGATCCCGCATAAGTCAAACCCTATATTGTTACCATTTTTGCTTTACATATTCCTCTAGCACTTTACATATATGACCAGTATTCTGTATTCAACTAATAAATACACCTTGCTCATGACATGGAGTTGCTGATCGAATGAATACTATGAATTTAAGAAACTCAGTGAATGTCTTTTAAAATTTCAAGTGTAATAACATGGATGAGATTATATGTTGTAGTGAATAAAGGGTAGGCCTTGGAGTCAGAAAGCACTGGGATCAAGTCTGCCTTTGCCACATACTGGCCGTGGGCCTTTGAACAACTAACTTTAACCTCTCAGTGTGCCAGTCGGCTCTCTAAGGGGTTCTCTATCTTATTGTCCACTAGCCTGACTACATATATACTAATGAAGATTATCTCAGAGGGAAGGTCTAAGCTTATGGGGGTCCAGGAAAGACTTCTGGCAGAAGGTAGGACCTTAGCCGAGACTTGGAGGAAGCCAGAGAAGCCAGGAGGCAGAGAAGTGGAGAGAGAGAGAGAGAGAGAGAGAGAGAGAGAGAGAGAGAGAGAGAGAGAGAGAGAGAGAGAGAGAGAGAGAGAGGGAGAGAGAGAGAGAGAGAGAGAGAGAGAGAGAGAGAGAGAGAGAGAGAGAGAGTCCTGGATATGAGGCACAGTCAGTGAAAATAGAGTCAGCAGATTGTTGTGTGCCAGGATATGGGTCACAGAGTGTGTGGAGGGGAGCAACTAAGAAGACTGAGAAGGTAGGAAGGAGCAGACAGGAGGACAACCAGGAGAGAGCAGTGTTACAAAAACCTATACAGAGTATACAAAAGGAGATGATTATGTTAGAAGTGTTAAGAAGGATAAGGATTAAGAAGAAGGTATGGAGTCAGAAAGATCATTTAATACAACTCTCTGGGGCAGCTAGGTGGCTCAGTGGATAGAGCACTGACTCTAGATTCAGGAGGACCTGAGTTCAAATCTGGCCTCACACACTTAACACTTACTAGCTGTGTGACCCTAGGCAAGTCACTTAACCCCAATTGCCTTACCCCCCCCCAAAAAAAAACAAAAAACAAACAACTCCCTCTATTTACATATAAGAAAAAATGTTAGGCAACTTGCTCAGGGTCCCACAGGTATTAAGAGGAAGGGTCAAGGGGCAGCTAGTTGGTGCAGTGGATAAAGCACCAGCCCAGGATTCAGGAGGACCTGAGTTCAAATCCTGCCTCAGACATTTGACATTTACTAGCTGTGTGACCCTGGGTAAGTCACTTAACCCTCATTGCCCAAGAGAGAGGGAGGGAGAGAGAGAGAGTTGGGATTTGAACCCAGGTCATCTGATTCCAAAACCAATACTTTACACAACTGCCATTTTAATTATTTGTAACATGAATGAGTAGAATTTCGTTTGAATGCTGAAGTCAGAAGCCAGATTGCAAAAGGTTTAGAAGAGAATAAAAGGAGAAAAAGTGAAGGCACTGATTGTAGGAGTCTATTCCACAGAGTTTAGCTGAGAAGGAGGAGATAGAAGACTAAAGCTGGCAAACATGATAGGATTTAATGAGAGGTTCTTAAGGATGGGGAAGACAGGCATGGTTGCTGGCAGCAGAGAAGGAACCAGTAGTTAGGGAGAGTTTGAAGGTTAGAAAGAGAAAATGATAATGGGGCTGACACACTGGGATCAAGGACAAATGTCTAAAAGGGTTGGCTTTGATGAAGAGGGAGGCTTCAACTTCTCTTTTACTGAAATCGTTTTCCTCTGAAATCACTCATCCCTGTGGCCCTGGGTTCAGGGCTTCAGGAGAGGACTTCACTATAGAGGAGGCTTTACCATCCAGGCAACAATAGATGGAGTGTTCCTCCATGAAGTACATCTTGACCCTGAAACATCTACATTTTACATAATACTTTAGGCTCCACATTTATATTTTAACTCAGACAATTCTAGATGCCTCTTGGGTCTAAATTCATAATCTGCTTCCTGGAGAGATGAAATACTTGAAAAATAATGAGTATTCTGTGAGAAATGGGTGGCAGTTCAAAGAAGCAATATTTCTCAGGACCTATCATTTGTTAGTGTTTTAGAAAAAGTAAAAAAAAAAATAGTTTCTTTAAGCTGATTGCTTTTAGATAGGTATATTGAGAAGCAGCCTGACATCGCAGATAGCAGGCCAGGTTTAGTGCAGGGCAAAAGATGAGGGGACTGTTCCCAAAGAGTGATATTGCCACGCAGGGATGGCAGCCATAGAAGAAGGAGAGATGTCAACAAGGAACAGCATAAGTGACCCTCCCATCATTGTTCCCAGCCCTAGTGGCTTGGATGGGCAGCAAGCTGCATGTTCCAATCCTGGGCCCCAAAGCTACTCAGGACTCTAACTTATAGAGAGTTTTAAACAAAGCTGCCACAGGTCAAGCCAATAGAGTAGTCTGGACCACTGGAATCAGAGAATTTTCTGAGTTGCCTAATAAGAAGTGAGGAATGGCACTAACCTCTAACTATACCATAGCAAGCAAGGGGCCGGGGAAGGGGTCCATGCCCAGTTTAGGAAAGATTTGAACCTCAACATTCATGCATCCTAGGGGCTAGGGTCATACCCACCAAATCAATTTTCATCAGCTATTAGTCAGGAAGACCTAGGTTCTGGTCTCATATCTGGCATCAACTAGATCAGTGACCATAGTCAAGTCCCTTAAACTCTCCATATCACAGGCAAATGTCTAAGATTATAAATTATAGTTGGGTTGGTGATCTACATTGAATAGGAAGTTTTCATGCCAGGACTTTCCTAAATTGATGAATTTGCAAGGCTGAATGCCATTCCCCCTGTAAAGGATACATTTTTTTTTTAGTGAGGCAATTGGGGTTAAGTGACTTGCCCAGGGTCACACAGCTAGTAAGTGTTAAGTGTCTGAGGCCAGATTTGAACTCAGGTCCTCCTGACTCCAGGGCCGGTGCTCTATCCACTGTGCCACCTAGCTGCCCCTAAAGGATACATTATTAACTAATTTCTATTTGTTTATATATTGGTTTTGTTTTGGTTTTTTGTTTTCTGTTTTTTGCAGGGCAATGAGGGTTATAAGTGACTTGCCCAAGGTCACACAGCTAGTAAGTGTCAAGTGTCTGAAGTCAGATTTGAACTCAGGTCCTCCAGGGCTGGTGTTTTATCCACTGTGCCACCTAGCTGCCCCTATTTGTTTACATATTTGATGATCCTAAATCATATGAAGATAGTACATAAAGTTGATCATTTAAATGTAAGGTTCCTAGGAACTCCTACAGATGAAGAAATCTCAGATGTTAACTGGGATTCTCTTGGTAAAAATATGAAGTCTGCTAATGAATTGTGCTGTTCCTCATTTCCTTAGTCTGCTTTGAAATGCCATAAATTATAGAACAAAGCACCTAAGATCACTTACATTGACTTTATATTCATTTATCTCTACAACTTCAGAATATTCACAAGTCTGGACAGTCTGTTACAAGGGGAATTACAATTATAATACTTATTAGGCTTTCTATCATATAATGAAATGAATCATGGCACTCTACCAGAGAATTACACATTTTTCAGAGAGAGAGAGAGAGAGGAAACAGCACTGTTAAAGTGGAAATTTCAGGGTTTGGTTTTTTTGTTTTCTCCCTTAGGAAAACACAACCAAAAAAGAAAGTTATACAGATTTTTCTCCTGGACACAAATGAACCTAAAAATGAATGCAGAAATTTATATTGATCATAGATCAACATTTAAATAGAGAAAAAATATTAGTATGTTATACTGCCATGCAAGAAGATTTCCTAAATGAAAACTGTACAGATTAGGTTCCATAAATCATATTCCTTTGATTCATATAATCAGATTTTATAGTTTACCATAACACAAAAATGTTAATTGTATGGGAGTATAACATGTTGAATGTAGTTTTGTGCATAATTACTTCATCAGCATTACAGTGAATATTGGGACATGACAATTGAAAATACATAAATATTACTATGCTATAAGAAATAACAAATATGATGAATACAGAGAAGCAGAGGAAGACATGAATACAAAATGAAGTAAGCTGCGCTAACAAAACAATACACACAATGACTACAACAATGAAAGTGGGAAGACCAACAACCAGGAAATAATAATAAAAAACAAATGTTGCAAAATGAGAAAGGCCAAGCTTGTCCCCAAAGAAGATATATAAGAAGATACTTTTTTCTACACTTTTGAAGAAATGGGTAATTTGTGAATGTAGAACATTATAGATAATCAGGGTTTTGTTCAATGCATTGATTAATTTGGTCATTTTTTTCTCTTTCTCTTTTTGTTCTTAAAAAAAATTCTTGGGGGTAGCTAGGTGGCACAGTGGATAGAGCACCAGCCCTGGATTCAGAAGTACCTGAGTTCTAATCTGGCCTCAGACCCTTGACACTTACTAGCTGTGTGACCCTGGGCAAGTCACCTAACCCCAATTGCCTCACCAAAAAAAATTCTTTAGGACTTATGACCAAGATAACTGCCTCAATGGAAAGCAGATTGTCCAGCTCCCAAATACCTACTCCAGCAAAACTCAGACCAAATAAATATTAAGAAATCCAATGAAGGGAACTCATGATAGAAGAGGATCTCCAAATCCAAGAAAAAAAAAAAGAAAGAAAGAACTGTGGAGTATAGATGCTGATTGAACAATATTATTTCTTTTGTTTTGGGTGCTGTTGTTGTTTTTTTCTATTTTGAGGTTTTGCATCACTGCTCTGATTTTTTCTCTTGTAACAGGATTAATGCAGAAATAGGATTAATGTTATTATGTGTATATATATGTGTGTGTATATATCTATATCTATATGTATAGAGATATATAGACATAACCTATATCAGATTACCTGCTGTCTAGGGGAGGGGGGAGGGAGGGGAGGGAGGGAGAAAAATCTGAAATTGTAAAGCTTGTATAGACAAAAGTTGAGAACTATCTTTACATGTAATGGAAAAAATAAAATACCTTATAGATTAAAAAAAAAAAGATATTTACCGGAGCAGCTAGGTGGTGCAGTGGATAAAGCACAGGCCCTGGATTCATGAGGACAGGAGTTCAAATCTGGCCTCAAACATTTAACACTTACTAGCTGTGTGACCCTGGGCAAGTCACTTAACCCTCATTGCCCTGCAAAAAAAAAAAAAAAGACATTTACCAAATATCAAGAAAAGGTAGTATTGATCACAAAAACAAATCACCCTGATTTCATCCCAAATAGGTAAAATCCTTTTCCTTTTTGAGAAGTTTGATATGTTAGAAAACTACTCAAGATAGTTCACCTAAATTTGGAAAAAATAAAATTACCTTAAGCTATAATTTTGGGGAAGATGGAAACGTATGTTTTATTATATTGATAGATAATATATAAATTGGGTCAATAGCCAGGTTCACAAAACATTCATTAATAATTTCATGTCAAATAGAAAGTAATTTTTAGTAAAAATAATTTAAGAACTATACATTTTTACTAGTGACATGGATAAATCAATAAATGCCCTAAAATTTACAACTGATATAAAGCTAAGAGAGAAAAAGAGCATTTTGGGTGACAGAATCATTCCCCCCCACAAAAGAAAACCAAACAAACTAGATAGGCTGATAGGCCAAAATGAATAAGAAGAAATATAATAGAGACAAATGGAAATTCTTACACTTAGGTTCAAAAAATCAACTTCATAGTAAAAAGATGAAGGAAATATGATATAATTGTTCATCTTAAAAAAACAAGTTGCCTATCCAAGATACCTGTCAAATGGATGAAATGATATTGAGATTTTGCACAATATTTTGTTTGGACCTTTCTTTTGTAATTTATTTTCCCTTCTCCTTTGTATTTTTACTATCATTTATGTTCAGGGTAGTTCAAAATTTTTCATCTATTAGAAGGCTTTAAAACAGGCATAGTGTCCTGGACTAAAGAGGTGATATTCCTTTACTGTGTCCTGGTCTGTTCATAATTCCAATAAAGTGTTTCTTTCTGTGAAAAAAAAAAAAGAAATCCAATGAAAAGCTACAGTAAATTACTTCTCTACAAGGGCAATAGAAAAGGACACTAACAGTATAGTCAATGCCAGTGAAAGCTAAAGACAGTGTGGCTGAAACAGTGCAGAGAAATTTATAGCTTTCAAGGCTCTCTATCCAGGTTGAAGGTTCCCCACCAAACGCCCAAGGATGGTCAGAAACTTTGGAAGCTACAGGGAGCGATAGAGCACCAGGCAAAGACCCACTATCAGTCTTCAGACCAGTGCACCCCAGGCCCAGGGACTCTTTGGTTCATTATATTCTGTCTTGAGAAACCAGCAATGACCCTGAAAATCTAGCACTCAACCTTAAAGATCCAGAAAAGTCTGCCTCCAGAAGAGGAAGATCAGCATCTGTGGTCCCAGATAGAACAAAGCTGACTAATCCACCCTAAAACACAACAGGGGATGGAGCTTAGTCCTACCCAAAGCTCAACTTCAAGAAGTACAGCTCAAGAAATGAGTGAACAAAAGAAAACACTAACCAGTTAAAAAAAATTTTATAGATGTAGAAATGCCCCCCAAAAGAAGGATCAAGGAACTCCATAACAATGATAAGCAAAGACTTGAGGGGGGGAAATGGATTCTCCGCAAGGACTACATGAATACTTGGAAGAAATGAAGCAAGAGATTTTTAAAAAAGAAATAAAATATTTGGAAGAAAGAATTGGAAGGAGAATAAGTAGCTTAGAACAAAAAGTGGTAAATCTTGCTAAATAAATGGATGCTTGAAAACTAGAATAACTCAAACAGAAATCAGTTACTTCACTAGAGAGCTAAAAATATTAGAAAAAAACTTTAAAATTTGATTAAATAAAAGAAAATGTGAGTCATCTGACACTAATTTGTCTGTAAAACAGAAAAAGGAGAAATAATTTAAAGATCATTGTATTCCCTGAAATGCATAACCAAAAGAAAAAAAAGGCAAAACATTATACTTCAAGAAATCATTAGTGAAAAATGCCCAGATCTATTAGCACCATAGACCAGAAGAAAAGGAAAGATAGACTACACCAACCATCTCCTGAAAGAAACCCAAAAGGAAAAGTCCAAGAAATCTCAAACTCAAAATCCAGAGCTCACATGGCAAAGAAAAAATACTGGAGGTAATCACAAGAAAGCTGATGCCAAAGCTTCCATTCACCCATAATTTTAGATATTTTTCATAAAGTTCTGGAATGATTTACCTTTTCCATAGTTCAAGTCTGAGATTCTTATCATACACTTCAAAGTCTTCTAATAGGACACACCAGACTACCATCTCAACAATACATTTCTGTTGAATTGAATTCAAATGTTTTCACTGAATCCTCTAAGGACACCAACTCAATGTCTCCTCTTATTGCTCATCCCACATCCACCTTTGATCCTTCATTTCTTTTTGTTTGTATATTTAGCATTTTATTTTTCCCCAATTACATGTAAAAACAATTTTCAACATCCATTTTTAAAACTTTCTGTTCCAAATTCTCTCCCTTCCTCCCTCCCCTTACCCCCGCTTGAGAAGTCAGTCAATCCAATATGTCATACATTTCCATATTAACCATTTGATCCTTTATTTCAACAATTTATTTCAATAAACATCCTTTATCAAAGTAGGGCCACAAACAAAATACAGGACCTTGCCTATGGTAAACATTCAATAAATGTGTTGGTTGACCCCTCCCTACAGCCAGAGCCACCACTTCCATCTGTCTGTTAAGCCACCTTTTTTTTCACTGTTTAAATAACTTCTGGGAAATTCTATCACTTTATGAACCCTGAATTTTTTATGAAGAACCGCACCCACCCTCTCCAAAGTAGGGCCATTCAACCTTTTCCAAAGTAAGGTGATATAAAAATGTGGTGCCTTGCCCATAGTAAATATTCAATAAATGCATTACATGTGTCTGCCAAGACACCTCTCTTACACTGTTTAAATAGCTTATGAATTTCTCCTGGACACAAATGTTTTATAAAATCTTCCTGTTTTGGTTACTGAAGAGTTGACAGTTTGCCTTCATCTTTCTCAGCTTTGATATAGAATTCTCATAAATTAATCAACAATAAATTAGCAAGCATTTATTTAGCACCTACTATGTATACCTGGGAATACAAATTCAAAAAAAATGAAATAATCCATACTTACAAGGAGCTTATATTCTAACAGGGGAGATGGTACAAATATCAGTATATGCAGAATAAATTTTGAAAATACAAATAAATGTAAAGTAGTTAAATCAAAGGTACTTTAGAAGAGAGGGAACTAGCTGTTGAGGGAACAGGGAAAGTTTTATATTAGAAGGTAGTGACAGAGCTGTGCCTTGAAGGAAAGGGGTAGTTTTAGGAGGTAGAGGGAAGGAGGAAATGTTTTGCAGGTTTAGGGTATGAGAAATATAGAGCATCAAAGAACAGAGAGAAAACCAATCTATCCGTATCACAGAACAAGATTTGAAAAATAGTTTGGGGCCAGGTTGTGAAGGGCTTTAAATGCTAAACAGAGAGATGAAGTGTGTGTGTGTGTGTGTGTGTGTGTGTGTGTGTGTGTGTGTGTGTGTGTGAAGCAGTAAGGAGTCACTGAAGTTTACTAAGTAAAGGGGAAATTGACATGATCAGGTCTGGGCTTAAGGAGAATCACTTGGGTAGCTATATGGAGAATGGGCTGAAATGGAGAGAGACTTGATTCAGGGAGACCAATTAAAGAGTCCATTGCAAATCATCCAGGTGAGAGATGATGAGGGCCTCAACTAAGGTGGTAGTAGTGTGAGTAGAGAAAGGGGGGTGGATAAGAGAGATGTTGTGAAGCTTTCACAGCTGATTGTATATGAGGGGAGTGAGAGGGAGATTTATGAATTGGAGAAGAATGGTGGTGTCTTTGACAGAAAAGGGGAATTCCGAAAGAGTAGCTGATTTGGGGAAAGACATAATAAGTTCTGTTATGGAGATGTTGAGCATGAGATATCTACAGGACATCCAGTTTGAAATGTCCAGTAGGTGAATTGAAGTTCAAGGGAGAGACTTGACTGAATCTGTGAGTTACTGACATAGATAATAATTAAATAAATGAAAACTGATAAGGGCGCCAAAAGAAAGTGTTGAGGATAGAAAAGGGTCTAGGACATAGATTACCTTGGAGTACATGCACCTTGAAGAGATGTGATTTGGATTACAAAGCCAGCAAAGAAGACTAAGGAGCAATTAGATAGACAGGAGAATCAGGGGAAAGTAGTGTCATGAAAACTCAGAAAGGAGAATATCTAGGAAGAAAGGAGTCATCAATAACATCAAATGCAGCAGATAAGTCAGATGCAAAATGGGGAAAAGGTCATCAGATTTGTCCATTGACAGACTGTTGGTAACTTTAGTGTCTCATAAACCCATAATCAACTTTCTGGGAATATTGTGTATTGGGAAAGAAGGGAAGTATTCTGTGTGGAATGGTTGATAATTCAAACAAGTAGTATTTCCCTAGATTGGTAATCATTTATGTTAAAGTGTTATAAAACATGAATCATTCTTGAAGCTAATTGCATTTAAGTAAATGGAGATATTAAGAAACAGTATGATAGGTGATAGCAGGAAGGCCTTAGAATCAGCAAGACCTGGATGGATTCCAGCCCCACCTCTGATACATATTAGCTGTGTGATCAGAGGCAAGTCATTTAACACCTCAGGCAAATCTATACAACTTCAAGTTACAGATGGGTTGTCAACTTGCCTTGGTACAAGGAATTTATGTGTCAAGAGTTCCCTACATTGATGAAATTTCCAGACTAGATGCATCTTCCTCCATTATTAATTTCTATTTGTTCATATATTTGGCAATTGCGAGTTTACATACAACATGAAGAGTTTAGAGTTTCTTTTTTTTTAATTTTTTTTTCTTAGTGAGGCAATTGGGGTTAAGTGACTTGGCCAGGGTCACACAGCTAGTAAGTGTTAAGTGTCTGAGGTCAAATTTGAACTCAGGTCCTCCTGATTCCAGGGCCAGTGCTCTATCCACTGCGCCACCTAGCTGCCTCTAGAGTTTCTTTTAATTCAGTAAGGTTCTTTCACTTTCTCTGTAGCACCAGGATTTTTGTAGTGCTACAAAAGTACTAGTCTAGGGGTCAGGAACTTTGAATTCTAGACTTGGCACTGTAGCTAAAGCACTATGTAACCTCACGAAAGTCATTTAATTATCGGGCCTCAGTTTACTGAGCATAATAATTATGGGTTTAGATTTTATGACTTCTAAGTTTCCTTCCAACTTATTATGACTCAAGAAAGTCCAGCTTACATTTGGGACATAATTTGTGATTTCCTCTGACACAAAGGCAACTATTGAACAGTCCCTTCAGGTCACTGAGATTTCCTCAGCTTGTATGGTCGTTGGTATGGAAAGAATTGGTGTTATAACCCTTAACAGAAGACACTTATTACTGTACTGTTCTCTCCTCATTTTGGGGCTCTGAGTATCCTGTAATTTTGGGATACTCTCTTCCACTCCAATATCACATAAAGTGGTCCACCTGTCAGCAATAAGTCATCTTAAATTTGCTTAGGTTCTATCAAGCTTTTATCCCCCAGGCAAAAGATTTTATCTATGCAATGGGCAAAACAGGTTCATCCTTAGACTGCTGTTTTATATTAAGCTTCTTATTTTCATTATCACTTTCGCAGCCCATGGGATCAGAGCGGATGGAGATGCGTAAACGGCAGATGTCAGTGCCTCAGGAGACAACAGACTGTACTCCAGGCCAACACGAAGTGGGGAATAGGGCATCTAATGCCTGTTGCTTCTGTTGGTGCTGTTGCTGTAGCTGTTCATGGTATGTTTTTTTCAGTTTTTTAACTCACACCCCTTGGGTTGTAGCACCTCAGAACAGAACAAATTCATATGGCTTAGTTTAATTAAATAAGTCTTTATTAAACACCTGGTACATGCCTAACTGGTGCTAGCTGTGATGACGGATACCAAAGAAATAGATTACAAGATTCTTACCATTAAAAAGGCTTACCAAAAAAAGAGCTTACATTCTATATCAACATGTAGGGAGATAAAATTTACATATGGGAAACAACTGAAGAACAAAGTGAGATCAGATACAATCAAATGCAAAAATCTTGTTATAAACATGAAGTGCCAGGTGAGGACAGGAAATGAAGAAACAGATCAGTGTGCCCTGGAGTTGGCAAAGAAGATTTCATGGAGCAAAGAGAATGTCAAAGACTATGTTTCTCTCTCATTAAAAGTAATTCAGAAGGAAATTATATAAAATGGGGAGAGAAAAGCACACAAGATTTATAATAAAGAGCCTTACATTGGGGTATGCTGTGTCAATGATAGAGACGTATAGTCTTAGTTAGAATGTTGGGCAGAATTATGCAGAATCTTTTTTGTTGCCGTTAAAGGTCTGGAGAAATTGCAGACCATATGCCAGAATTAGAGGGAAATTAAGTTGAACTTTGAAATCCTGAATGTGGTGTTGTGCTAATAAGATTTTTGCAAGCTTTTTAGGTATTAAGTAGATACAAAGCAGTTACATATAATTACTGAATATTCCTCATCTCATTCAATTTACTAGGGTCCAATTTATAGCACCATCATGGAGGATCTTAAAGATTACTTAGACTAACCCTCATGTTATAGAGGAGGAAATAGGCCCAAAGAGATAAAGTGACTTTCCCAAGGCCATACATTGGAATCCAGATCTGCTATGCTCCAACCTAACCAAAATTACTGTGTGAATATTCTGGTGGTGTGAAGTCTGAGGCAGATTTGAAATATGAATAAATCTAAAATTTTTAAATGGCTAGAAGATGTGATGTTCTTCAATTAGTTCATATACATAATGTTATGGTTCTAAAGATATTATTTCATGAAATATCACATTACTTAATATTGCATTTGCAAATCCCTTATAATAACTCCAAAACTTCAAAGAGTAGAGTTGAATGAATGTCAAACCAAAAGATAGGCTGAGCAAAAGTGTAGAATTTCATTTATTTATAAATTAAATAAGCCTAACAGAATGTTCTTATAGAATAATGGGAATCTGAGAAAAAAATCTTATTCTATTGTGTTTTTCCCATGCACCACTTCATGGGAAAAAACATTAATATTTATGATATATCTAATGGAGAAAAGACATTTTCTTGAAAATGTCAGTGGCACATCAACATAATAGATGCTTCTTCACAGTCTAGTCTTTCTTATAAAATGTTAGCACTTATTTGAAAAGCAAACCAGGAGAACCTGAAAATATTTTTCGATCAAAATGTTGAGAATGAAAAAAATAAGGCATGATGTAACCCAACAAAGCACCTATCACCAACCCTTATACCTAATTTCTCTTTTTTAAAAAATCTCTTTGTGAGAATGTTTTCAAAGGTGCTTTTGATTAAATATATATATATATATATATATACATATATATATATATATACACGAGAGGGGCAGCTAGGTGATGCATTGGATAAAGCACAAGCCCTGGAGTCAGGAGGACCTGAGTTCAAATCTGGCCTCAGACACTTGACACTTACTAGCTGTGTGACCCTGGACAAGTCACTTAACCCCAATTGCCTCACCAAAAAATATATATATATATGTATGTATGTATGTGTGTGTGTGTGTATATATATATATGTGTGTGTGTTTATGTGTGTATGTGTGTATATAATGTATATATGTGTGTGTGTGTATATATATATATATATATATATATATGAGAAGGGAAACCATTTGCAAGTGATTCTCCATAAACCACATCTTTACAATTACACAAATGACTGAAAGATACAGGGAATACAAGATACCCCTCTTGCTTATTATTTGCTGATTAGAGACTGGCAGTCAACATGCACCTACTATATGCCAGGCACTGTGGCAACCAATGGAGATACAAAGAAAGTCCCTTCAAGGAGTACACATCCTAATGGGGGAGACAATATACAAACAGCTACATACATACAAACAAGATACACACAGGAATGCACACAATGTAACCTTAAAGGTTCTCTTCCATCCACACATGTGTTAAGATTATATATACAAGGGGCAGCTAGGTGGCACAATGGATAGAGCACTGGCCATGGAGTCAGGAGAACCAGAGTTCAAATCCAGCTTCAGACACCTAACATTTACTAGCTGTGTGACCCTGGGTAAATCACTTAATCCCAATTGCCTCACCAAAATATTTTTAAAAATTAAATAAATATATATTATATATACAAGACTCCTTGATTAATGGAACAACAGGGGGCAGCTAGGTGGCGCAGTGGATAAAGCACCGACCCTGGATTCAGGAGGACCTGAGTTCAAATCCAGCCTCAGACACTTAACACTTACTAGCTGTGTGACCCTGGCTAAGTCACTTAACCCTCATTGCCCTACCAAAAAAAAAAAAAGATTAATGGAACAACAGCAAAAACAATTTTCTGATTATTCAATTCAAACAAGGCATAAAACAAGGGTCTGTATACTCACCAAATTAACAAATGTGGAGTCCAAATAAAAGAAGAATTCCTTAAAGGCAAGGCCCTCCCATTCTTATGTTTGCAGATTATATTGTGCTGATTGTATTATGTAACAGAAGATTAAAGGGCCTCTTTAGTGAGATCCATGATTACTCAAAAGAGATCTATTGGAAAAGCTATATATGAAATACTAAGAGATGAAAAAACCCTGTTGTCCATATTATGGCAATTGGATGACCATAATAAAGAGTTGGTCCATCAGAAAAAAAAAATATATATATATATACACATAATATATTATATTTTTTTCACTCTCATTTTGCATTATTCCTTTTTACACATTGGACCTTCTAGCTAAAGTGACCTATTTGTACTTCCCTGAATTTAGCATTTTATCTCCTGCCTCTTGACCATTGCCCTACTGCTTTCTCACTGTTGCCTCTCAGAACCATTACCTTTCTTCATAGTTAAACTCAGGTACAACCTCCTCCTCAGACTTCCCTGACCTGCTCAACCCTCTCATCACCACCACCACCACCACTACCATCACCTTGGTTTCTAAGTGCTTTCTCCTGCTTCAAATTATCTTGCACTTACCTGTAAGCACTGTATCCCTCTAGTAAAATATAAGCTCAGGGAAGCTAGATGGCGCAGTGGAAGACTTGAGTTAAAATCCAGCTTCAGACACTATATATATATATATATATATATATATATATATATATATATATATATATATATATATATATATATATATATATATATATATACACACACACACACATACATACATATATATATATATATATATATAAAAGCTCTGGGATCAGTTTTTCATTTTTGTCTTTGTAGCCTGACTCCCTAATACTGATGATAAATACTTCTTTAACCAAATTGAATGAAGCCCAGAATTGGATAGGAAGAAGAGAGATGATGGAATTGCAGATGAGAAATTGCCCAGTGCTAGTAATGAGCCAAATCAGAGCCTCAGTGCAAAAATCCATGTTTTAAATATTTATGTTCTCCCAGTGGTATTTGTATGGTTGCAAATCTTGTAATATAATAATATCCAAAAATAAGAGGTGTAGTCGACTAAAGGAGAATACATACATATAGTAGGCACAAGTAAGAAATGGCATGGGGGCAACTAGGTGGCGCAATGGATAAAGCACTGGCCCTGGATTCAGGAAGACCTGAGTTCAAATCCAGCCTTGGACACTTGACACTTACTAGCTGTGTGACCCTGGGCAAGTCACTTAACCCCCATTGCCCTACCAAAAAAAAAAAAAAAAACAGGGGCAGCTAGGTAGCACAGAGGATAGAGCACCAGCCCTGGATTCAGGAGTACCTGAGTTCAAATCCGGCCTCAGACCCTTTGACACTTACTAGCTGTGTGACCCTGGGCAAGTCACTTAATCCCAATTGCCTCACCAAAAAAAAAGAAAAGAAAAGAAAAAGAAAATACAGGCCAGCATGTGGTGGTAAAAATAACAGTTGGGATGGCCCAAGTGCTGCACTGGACCTACAAAATGTAAAAAGACCTGGAGGAATACCTCCAACACATTAACTTTCTTCTCTGCAGAAGATCTATGGAAAAGCATAGACAGTAACCACACAAGTTGAGAAAGCAAGGAAGGATTGCATCCTGATAGAAGGGAGAGGGGAGAGCTATGGAGATGATGTCACAAATCCATTGAGGTATCAGGGCATGCCAAGTGGAATACTGTCCTTGCAAAGGGAGAATGCACTGGATTTTTAATAACCACTTGACACTTGGCATTTTACTCTTTGTAAAACTCCTTATAATATCAAAAACCTTTTGTAAACCTTGTCTTATTTATTTTCACATATTTGCACCACTAGCCTCCACCCTACAACCTAATACAATGCTCTGTATATAATAGATACTTTTAAAATATTTGTTGAACTGAGTAATTGAGTACTTTTCTTTTCACTCTATCTCAAATGTAGCCTTCCTCTTTGTCTACACCCTCACTTTCTTTTAATGAGACCCAAACCATCCTTGTTCTCTCTCCTCTCCTTTGCCACCTACATATCTGTCACCCAGTCCTGCTTCTTCTCAGCAATATTTTTCAAATCCACCCCTTCCATTTAATTGCCACAGACACAATCTAGTTGAAAACCTTTTAGCTGTTCTTACTGCCTCTAGCCTCTTTCCTCACTATCCTACACAAAAGAGTTAGAAATAAGAGAGTGGGTGGTGAGGACAAGGGGCCATGGAGATCAGGTTACTTTTGCAAGAAACTTAGTAGTACAGAGAAAAAAATGAGGTAATAGCTAGATGAGAACAGAAGGACTAAGGGAAATTTTGTTTTGTTTTAAAGGATGAAGGAGAAAAGGTTATTTTATAAAGCTGGGGGAAAGCCCATAAAGAGGACATGATTAAACATGTATAAGCAGGAATGATTGTTGAATCAAGGTCCTAGAGTCAGTGGGGATTAGGAATCAAGGGCACGATTAGAGGAATTTGTCTTAGCAAGTAGTAGGGACACCTCTTCTTATCCTCTTTTTCTGTGAACAGAGGCAAGGGAAGTAGGTAGTGATGCTAGAAAGTTTTGAAGAATAAAAGAGTTAAGGAAGCAGTCTTAATTATCTCAAAGACACAGGCTGTCATCTGCTTTAAATGTGAAGCATTGGGGGCGGGGCAGATAGGTGACGCAGTAGATAAAGCACCGGCCCTGGATTCAGGAGGACCTGAGTTCAAATCCAACCTCAGACACTTGACACTTACTAGCTGTGTGACCCTGGGCAAGTCACTTAACCCTCATTGCCCCACCAAAAAAAAATGTGAAGAATGGGCATGTAAGTTGGGTATTTAAGGAAAAATGACAAGGTAGAGAAAGACCACTATAGGTTCCCTTACACCAGTACAATATCTTGGCCATGGTCATTATTCTTTTCTTTCTTCACTGACCACTACCCAGCAAAGGTACAGAGGAAATAAGATTGTCAGGAAGCAGCATATCTATATCTATACACACACATATGTGTATGCATATGCAATATATGCAATATATGGTATATTTGTATATTGTATTATATATTTGTGTGTGTATATATACACACATTTGTGTGATGAAAATGCCTTAATAATTTATACCAATTTTAAGTCAAATTTGCAACTCTTCAACAGTCTCTTCAAGATTAAACAAACATATTGGGAACACAAGATGGACGGGATTATTTCTCTTTGTCTGACCAATCCTATTGCTGAGCAATCAAAGATCTGATGACAGGTAGGCACTCATTCCTCAGTGTAAAGAATTAATTGTTATTTGAGGTTTTATGCCTCGGCCTGCACTGGCCCAGGGCTTCGCAAACCGAATGGTGCTCCACCCACTGGTTGTAGCCATGAGGTTTGCAGAGCCCCCGGCCAGTGCACGCCGAGGCATAAAAACCTCAAATAACAATTAATTCTTTACATCAGGAAGAAAAACCAAGGCTCTTTTTGTCATTATGAGTCAATAAAAATTTGATTATTTAGAATCACAGAATCTCACAGTTGGAAGTGGCAATACTAAGTGCCATTTTGGTTCCAAAGAATTTCAATCACATACCTGAAAAGGCATCTGCTCTACAGCATACCTGCCAAGCCTCTCTTTGAAGATCTCCACTGAGGGGAGCCTATTATTTCTCAAGACAGTCAGTTCCATTACTACTCAGTTTTAATTCTGGACAGCTAGGAAAAGTTTCCTTATATCAACCTAAATTTGCTTCTTTGTCATTTCTTCCCCATTTCTCCTAGTTCTGGACTCTGTGGCCAAGCAGAACATAACTGATTCTTCTTCCCCATAACAGCCCTTCAAATACTTGAAGACAGTTATGTTACCCATAAGCCTTTTCTTCTCCAGCTCAAATACACCAGTTTCTTCAACCGATTGAAAAAAATGTTAATTCTTTAAAGAGTCTGAATAAACAAAAAATCTATTTTCCAGTTGTTCAGCTCAATTCAACCCTTCATATGCATGTAGATATTGAAAACAGTAAGCTGTTTAGTTTACTCACTTGAATTTCAAAATAACTCAGCTTTTATGACAGTTAAAAATCTGGTTTGATTTAACCCTAATTCCATATCTATGCCAATTTCAAGGTCTGGGAATTCAGCCCAGGCTTTAAAAAGGGCAGATCTTTAATTTTCAAACTCACTCATTTTCTAAGAACAACTGTCTCTAGATACTATAAAATATGAAATAAAATAACATGACTGAAATTAAATGTCTATAATGGTCTTGATTTATGGAGGAACTTTCTTTTAAAAATAACAAAGTTCTTGGCAAAGAAAAATTGTGAACAGAAATAGGTTTCGAACCAAGATATACAATCTAAAACTTTCCTATAAAATGAGAAATATGGGGCGGCTAGGTGGCGCAGTGGATAAAGCACCGGCCCTGAAGTCAGGAGTACCTGAGTTCAAATCTGGCCTCAGACACTTAACACTTACTAGCTGTGTGACCCTGGGCAAGTCACCTAACCCCAATTGCCTCACTAAAAAAAGAAATGCAAAAAAAATGAGAAATATGATGGGGCCCATTTTTTAAAGTCCTGTATTAATAGGTATTGCTACCTATGGAGAATACTCCTGCTATCTTGTTCATTGCTAGAAAAGAAATAAAGCCCTCCTTTGTAACAGGTGCATTCATGTCAGAGGGACTGCCTGCTAAAACAGACTACTTTTGGTTGAGTATGGGTTTTGTTTTTTTTTTCATTTAAAAAAAATTTTGGTGGGGTAAATCAGGGGTTAAGTGACTTGCCCAGGGTCACACAGCTAGTAAGTGTCAAGTGTCTGAGGTCAAATTTGAACTCAGATCCTCCTGAATCCAGGGCCAGTGCTTTATCCCCTGTGCCACCTAGCTGCCCCTAAAACAGACTACTTTTGTTATAAGAAGTTATAGACTACTAGTATCTTCCCCACAGCCAAAGGTAGTAACAAATTTGAAGTACTATTGTTCTCTATAATCAATATTTCCATGAATGTCACTAATCTATCATGCCCCAGGAGCTTTGAGAAGACCTTCTATTTACTTGAGCATTTAGCACAACACCTTATACATAATTAGGTAACTTAATAACTGTTTCTTGCTCTGGAAGGCAGAGTTCCCGACAGATGACTATTAAATCTCCCATTTTGTTTTCTGGAGTAGACCTGTCCTTAGCTTATCTCTGATACCTAGCTCTTAACAGGAACTAGGTATATATTTACTCATATTTTTGTAAATGAAAAATTCACTCACCCTAACATAGCAGCCTCTTTCTGAGATATTTCTCCATAGCCCTCAGAAAAACAGACAATAATTTATCTACGTACATACATCATCATCCTTTGTAAGAACCCTAAGGAGTCTCCAAAGGCTACCTGTGCTCCTTCACTCATATGTATGCATCTGAGAGTGCACACACACACACACACACACACACACACACACACACACACACACAATCACCAATAAACAATTCTCTAGCATCTCTATGCTAATCTCAAGTAATCTTCCAAGTAATCCAAGTCCACCCTTCCCCTGGGCCAAGTTTTGTCTGAGGTCCAAACTACTGAACTGATATCAGTAAGGAGTCTGATTAACTCTACCCCCAAGAACAGCAGAATAATAATATAATTATGTGTGAAACTATCTTAATGGTGAAAGCCATATGATTCATCAACATGTTCTTTTGAAGTATGCTGTGAAAAGATGTTGTCTTAGTTACAGCAGAGCTATTTTGCAAGGAAATGTATTATTCTGACATAATGAGAACTTAAACATCTTGTTCCAATGAAAACTTTCTTATATATTCGATATGTCTGTTTCCAAAAGTTATTCTCTAAAGGAATTTCATCATCTTTAGAAGAAGGGAAACAGTGATTTGAGTGGGAGGAGATAACTAAAGGGAAGGGAATCTGTGGAATTGAACCTGGCAACATTTAGGGTAGTAAAGGGAAGAAGGAAAAAGGAAGGCGAGAAGTGTTAGCATACATCACCAACAGAAATTTCAAACTTCTTGAGGCTCTAATGGTTTCAAATTTTATCCTAGATATTGTTCCTAAATTGCTCTCCCCACCCCCACCTTCTCCCTTCTCTTTACTAATCCTCAGCCCCTTAGTCCTCAACCAAGAGAATATTGTTTGTTGACAATCTAGGACTCCAAATTTACTGAATAAAATCTGTAATGTTGGAGAATGTGTCACTAGACCAGTCGGAACACTGAAACAATATGCTCACATCATTGTATTTTGCCTCCCTAATCTCCATTTTCTTTTTCCTGTATAAATACTGAATAGACATACAAGTAAAGATGGAGAACAAAATGCAATCTCTGTTTCCTTATGCAGACAACGGGCATTATATGAACCTTTCTTGAAATAGTGTCATGTTATAAATGACTGCATGGAAAGATAATTCCAAAGCTTAAGTGCTGCCTTTATTATACGTTTTTATATGGTTACAATTCAACCTTTTGGGAATCTTGTATCAGTCTCTGCCATTTCCCCCTCTACTTTCTCTTTTTGTTTTAACCTGCTGAGCAGTTTTATATCCTACTGTGTAAAAGAAGGCAAAGAAGGACTCATGAAATATTGATGCTAAAGAAATCATAATACCAGTCAGCCAGGTGCCTCTATACCTTTCCTTTTATCTGCCACCATCTCAGAAAACTTCCTTCCTCCAGTTACCTAAGGACAAAAAGTCAAGAGTTCTTGCATTTTAATAAGAACAAAACTGATATTACTGTAATATACACATAAAACAACTTTGTCAAAATAACACTAAGAGCTTCTAGGTCAGTTCTGTAACAAGTGCAATATTTATCAATCAAATATGGTGAAAACAGGTTGGAATCATTTTCAGTAGTCTATAAGATTATAATAGTGGGGTGAAATCAAAATATAATTAGTTGAAAAGGTTCATTTATGAACTATGTATAAGTAAGCAACCATACACTCACTTAATTGGAGGCAATACTATGAAGTAGATAGTATTCTGCATCTAGAGTTACAAAGACTGGATTCAAATCCTGTCTGCAACATACTAGCTGTGTAACCACAGGCAGGTGACTTTCTGTTAATGTGTTTCAAGGAACTCCATAGGACATATCTACTAAAATCATAGAAGGGGAAGGTTGAAACACAACCATATACTAGGCTGCCTCCTTAAAGATGTTAGGAGTGTGACCATGTAAAAATGAAAACAGAATGTAGGCATAAAAGGATACATTAACAGTTTTAGTACTTATTGACCATACTATACAATCTAGCACTGAGTAATATACTGTTCTATTCTTTAGTGTTTTTTTCAGAAGGTTTTTTTTTTTCCTTCTTTAGCTTAGATTAGAAATTCCTCAAAGGAAAGGAATGTCTTCAAATTTTTTTTAAACCTTGAGTGGCTAGCACAGTGGTAGGCATAAATCAAAAAACTAATTCTTAACAAACCGTATTTCATAAAACCATCTGTGAAAGAGATGCTAAAGAAACTGGAAGATAAACTAAACTTGTGAAATTCATATATTGCTGCTTCTATGTTCATGATATAGAGAGAAAATTCACTGTGTAACTGATAATTCTTTAGTTTTCACAATTTTCTGGCCAATATACTTTTAGTCATTCAGTCAATAAGCATTTATTAAGCACTTCCCATGTGTCAGATACCATGCTAAGCATTTTGATTGTTAGGAAGGTAAAAAATCAAGTACCTACTATAATCTATAATTACTCAACTCCAAAGTCTCTCTTTATGCACAGCAAATTGGCAAGGATGATAATGTTGGAATGGTTGTAGAAAGACAAACATGTTAATGAACTTTTGGTGGCTTTTCAACCATTCTGGAAAGCAATTTAGAATTACGTTAGGAAAGTGATTAAATTGTCCATACCTTTGATGCAGAAACCTTACTTCTAAACATATTCTACAAAGAATACAATAAAAAAGAAAGATCTCATATTCTCCAAAATATAGAAGTTTTTGTAGTAGCTAAGAATTAGAAATATTGTATATGTCCACTAACTGAGGAATAGCTAAAGAATTTGGTCTATAAATGTAATGGAATATTCCTGTATATAAAAAGTGATGAATATGATAAATACAGAAAAGCAGAGAAAGATGAACAGTATATGAATTGATGCAAAGTGAAGTAAGCAGAACCAGGAAAACTATTGTTTTATTGTTGTAATAACAACTACCATTTAAATAGCACCTGCTATGGACCAGGAACTATGCTATGTTCTTTACAAATACCTCATTTAATCCTCACAACAGTGTGTGAGACCAGATTTGAACTCAGATCTTCCTGCTCCAGGACCAGCACTCTAACCCTGAGCTACCTAGCTACCTATAAAAAACTGTATACACAATGATTATAAAACATGAATATAAACTTATAATTAGTCAATTTATCCTACAATGTTATTAAGGTTCCACATTTTATTAATGCTGAGTTTCCATTTTAATCTAGTCTGCCTGGAGAAAGAAAAATCTTAAAAGAAATTTTTTGAAGAAAGGGAGGAATTCTGCTTTAGAAGCCTGAAATTCTTTTATAGATAGTACTAAAGAAAATTGTATGGATATAGGTTTATCTGAATTTGACTTGTGAACATGTTGTTCCTTACAGTCTTACTGTTAGGAACCAAGAAGATGAAAGAGCAAGGAGGGCTTCCTATGAACTCAGAGGAGAAGGACTTCCAACCTGTGAAGAAAGGTAAAAATTTAACATTTAGATAGGCCATATTAAAGTACCAGAAAAATTCACAAGGGTATGATTATGGCATACAGAAGCTAGAAGTTACATTATTCCTTTTATTTTTCTGAAATACATGTAAAGATAGTTTTCAACATTCATTTTTTTTTTTTTTTTAGTGAGGCAATTGGGGTTGACTTGCCCAGGGTCACACAGCTAGTAAGTGTTAAGTGTCTGAGGCCGGATTTGAACTCGGGTACTCCTGAATCCAGGGCCAGTGCTCAACATTCATTGTTTAAATAAGATTTTGAGTTTCAATTTTTTTTCTTTCTCCCTCCCATCCCTCCACAAGACAGCAATCAATCTGATATAGGCTATACATTTTACTTTAATTTTTCAAATTCAATTTTAGTTTATTTTCAGTTCCAAATTCTAACCCCACCTCCATTACTGTCTCCCTAATCTACTTTCTGAGTCCATCACCTTTCTATCTGCAGGTAGACAGAACATTTTATCATAAGTCCTCTAGAACTGGGGTTGGTTGCATTGTGTTGGTCAAAATTCCTAAGTTTTTTAAAGTTGTTTTTCTTTACAGTATTGATGTTGTTGTATAAATTGTTCTTCTGGTTCTGCTCATTTCACTTTGCATCAGTTCATATCAGTTTTCTCAGGTTTTTCTGAAATCACCCACTTCATTATTTCTTACAGAACAATAGTACTTTATCACATACTTATACCATAACTTGTTCAGCCATTCCCCAACTGATGGGCCTTCAGTTTCTAATTTACCATGAAAAAAGAGCTGTTACAAATATTTTTGTACATATTGGTCCTTTTCCTCTCTTTTTTTTTTGATCTATAGACTTAATATTGGCATTGATAGGTCAAAGAGTATGCACACTTTAATAGCTTTGGGGACATAGTTCTAATTTGCTTTCCACAAAGGCTGCATTAGTTCACAGCTCCATCAGCAGTATATTAATATATTTCTTATCACATAGTTCTTCCAGCATTTGCCATTTTCCTTTTTGTTAACTTTGCCAATCTGAAGGGTGTGAGGTGGTACCTCAAGAGTAGTTTTAATATGCATTTATCTCATTATTAATGATTTAGAATTTTTTCACATGACTACTGATAACTTGAATTTCTTCCTCTGAAAACTGTCTATTCATATCCTTTGACCATTTAACAACTGAGGAATGGATTTTATTCTTATAAATTTGGCTCAATTCCCTATATATTTTAGAAATGAAATCTTTGGGGCAGCTAGGTGGCACAGTGGATAAAGCACCGGCCCTGGATTCAGGAGGACCTGAGTTCAAATCAGGCCTCAGACACTTTACACTTACTAGAGGTGTGACCCTGGGCAAGTCACTTAACCCCAATTGCCACACCAAAAAAAAAAAAAAAAAAAAGAAATCTTTATCTGGGAAACTTTTCACAAAAATTCTCCACCCCCAATTTCCAATACTCTTCTAATTTTACCTATACTGTTTTGTTTGTTCAAAAACACTTTATTTTATGTAACCAAAACTGTCCACTTTATCTCATGCGAGATGTTATATCTTTGGTGGTCATGAACCCTAAACGCTATCTACAGATCTGACAGATAATTTTTTTCATGCTTCTCTAATTTGTTTATGATGTCATCTTTTATTTTCAAATTGTGTACCCATTTGGAGGTTGTCTTGGTATACAGTGTGAGATATTAATACCTAAATTTTGCCAGACTACTCTCTAGTTTTCCCAAATGTTTTTGTCAAATAATGAGGTCTTTAATGTAGAAATATGCTTGGTGTAATTGTACATATGCAACCTATGTTGGACTGCTTTCTGTCTTGGGGAGGAGGGAGGGAAGGGCGGTAAAGGAAAAATTTGGAACTGAAAATCCAGTGAAAACAAATGTTGAAAACTACCCTTATATGTAATATGTAACTGGAAAATAATAAAATAAAATTTAAAAAAACACACACCAAAAAAATAGTGAGGTTTTGTCCCAATAGCTGGTACCTTTGAGTTTATCAAACACTAGACTACTATGCTCATTTGCCTCTATACATTTTACTTAATCTGCTCAATCTCTCTATTTCCCACCCAGTACCAAATTTTTTTTAAGGATTATGGTTCTGTATTGTGGTGAGTTACGGTAATGTCAGGCTCTACTCTTTCCCTCTTTTTTATGAATTTCTTTAATATTCTTTAACTTTTATCCCTCCAGATAAATTTTCTTATGTTTTATAACAGTATAAAGTAATAATTTTGTAGTTAGTATAACACTACACAAGCCAATTTATTTAGTTAATATTATTCTTTTTATTATATTGTTTCAGCCCTACTGTGAGCAATTATATTTCTCTCATTATTTTGAACTATCTTTATTTATGTAAAGTTTTGTAGTTGTGTTCACATAGACCCTGTGAATATCTTATCAGATAGATTCTAAAGTATTTTATGCTATCTGTAGTTATTTTAAATGGAATTCCATTTTCTATCTTTTCTTGCTAGTTTTTTTTGGTAAGATCAGAAATGCTGATGATTTTTGTGGGTTTCTTTTATATCCTGAAACTTTGATAAAGTTGTTTATTGTTTCAATTAGTTTTTTAGTTGATTCTCTGATATTGACTAGATAATCACATCATCTACAAAAAGTAATAATTTTGGCTCCTCTTTGCTTATGCTTATTTTAGTGCTATATTGAATAGTAATGACAATAAGGGATATCCTTGCTTTACCCCTAATCTCAATGGAAAGGTCTCTAGCTTATCTCCATTACAGATAATGTTAGCTCTCAGTTTTAGATAATGTTTATCAATTTAAGGGAAGTTCCACTTATTCCTATAATTTTTAGTTTTGACAGGAATTGGTATTGTATCTTATCAAAAGCTTTTTCTGTATTGATTGATATAATCATATAAGTTTTGTTGTTTTTTATCATTAATATAGTCTACTGTGTTCATAATTTTTCCTGATATTGAACCAGTCCTGCAATCCTGGTATAAATCCACTCTGGTGACAGTATGTTTAATCTTTACAACATGTTGTAGCTCCTTGCTAAGTTTTTATTTAATTTCTTTTGCATCAATATTTGTTAGGAATATAGGCCTACAGTTTTTCTTCTGTATTTTGAATCTCTCTAGTTTTGGAATAAAGATCATATTTGTATTACGGAAGAAATTTGGTAGCACCCCATTTTTTCCAATTTTTTTTTTTCAAATACTTAATGTAGTATTGTAATTGTCTTTAAATTCACTTGTAAATCCATCTGGTCCTGAAATTTCTGTTTTTGAAAGTTCATTATTGGCATGTTCAATTTTTTTCCTAATGTTACTTAAGCTCTCTATTTCCTATTCTGTTGTTCTGGGAAATTAATATTTTAAAAATATTCATCTATTTCATTTAGATTATCAGTCTTAATAGTGTTTAGTTGAGTGAAGCATTTCCTAATAATTTCTTTTATCCTTCATTGGTTGTGAATTCAGCCCTTTTATTTTTTTATACTGGCAATTTAGTTTTCTTCTTTTGTTTTCTGAAATAAATTTAGCTAATAGCTTATCTATTTTAATGTGGTATTTGGGGAGAGGAGTGTATTGTTGTTGTTGTTTTTAAATAATTCATGGCTTCATTTATTAAGTCAATGGTTCTTTTGCTTTCAATTTTGTTAATCTCACATTTGATTTCAGGGATTTCTATTTTAGTGCTTAATTGGAAGGTTTTAATTTGTTGGGCTTCTGGGTTTTGTTTTTTAGTTGTATGCTCAATTCATTGATCTTTTCTTTCTTTTATTGATAAAAGCATTTAGAAATATAAAGTTTCCCCTAAGTACTGATTTGGCTGCATCCCACAAATTTCAGTATATTGTCTAATTGCTTTCATATTTGTTGAAATTTGAAAATATTTGCTATTTCTATGATTTGTTATTTGGCCCACAATTCTTTAGGATTGTTACTTTGTTTCCAATTACCTTAAAATTTTTGTTTCAAAAACCCTTTATTGTTTGTAATTTTATAGCATTTTAGTCAAGAAGAGATGCATTTAATATTTCTTCTCTTCTCCATTTGTTTGTGAGCTTTTTATGCCTGAATTTTTGTGAAGTTGCCATGCATAGCTGAAAAAGTTATACTTCCTTCAGTTCCCATTCAATATACTCCAGGGCAGCTAGCTGGTGCCCTGGAGAGAGTACTGGCCCTGAAGTCAGAAGTATCTGAGTTCAAATTCAGCCTCAGACTCTAGACACTTATTTGCTGTGTGACCCCAGGCAAGTCACTTAACCCTGATTGCCTCAAAACATCCAAGGCCATCTCCAGTTATCCTGATGGACCCAGATGGCTCTGGAGGAGAGAGTAAGGCTGGTGACTTTATACAGCCCTCTCTCACTTAAATCCAATTCACTGCAAGTCATGACATCACCTCCTGATGTCATGGTCCTCTTTGAGAATGAAGGACAAACAACAACAATGTATTCCAAAGTTCTATCACATCTAACTATTCTAAAATTTAATAATTTCTTTTTTGCTTATTTTCTTTTTGGTTAGACCTATCTTGGCCTAAAAGAGGGTAATTTGAGGTTCTCCAAAACTATAGTTTTGCTCTTTCTTTCTTCCTATGAACCATTTAACTTTTCCTTTAAGAACTTAAATCCTATGCTATTTGGTGCATATATGTTTAGTATTGATGTTAATTCATTGTCTATAGTATCCTTTAGCAAAATGTGATTTTCCTGTTTACTGTTTTTAATTGGGTCTATTTTTGCTTTTGTTTTCTCTGAGATCATGGTTTCTACCCCTGCCTTTTAAAAATTGAGCTTAATATATTCTGCTCTAGCCCCTTATTTTAATTTTGTGTGTATCTTTCTATTTCAAGTGTGTTTCTCGTAAACAGTATATTGTTGGATTCTGGTTTCTAATCCTCTTTTGTCTTATGTGTGAGTTCATCCCATTCACATTTACATTTATGGTCTTATACTTTTTCTTCTCTTGTCTTTGCTGACCCTCTTTAAGAGATGGTTTTGCTTCTGCCTAATCCCACACTTATTCTACCTTCCTTCTTATTCTATCTTCTCCCTTTGCTCCCTTTCTTCCTCTTTCCCTGTGGGTGAAATGTTTTTCTGTCCCCAACTCTCTGTATGGGTATATGCACATATTCTTCTCTCCTGTTGCCAATTCAGATTAGAGTGAGATTCAAGAGTTGCCCATTCTCCTCCACTCCCTCCTCCTTGTCGTACAGACTTCTACAAGATCACCTCATTTATGTGAAAGAATTTCCCCATTCTTCCTCTCCCTTCCTGTTCTCTACTCTTTTCATGCTTCAAAACATAACAGAATAATTCTTAGGCCCTGAGTCTAATTAGACTCCTTATGTGACCTCTGATGATGAGTTTAACTCAGTCTAGTCCTTTATAATTGCTCGATCATATTTGCCTTTTTATTCTTCTCTTCACTCCTGTGTTTATATGTCAAAAATGTTCTACTTAGCACTAATCTTTTTTATCAGGAATATTTAGCGACTTTAATTAAAGGTCTATTTTTTTCTCCTGTAGGATTATATTTGGTTTTGCTGAATAAGTTATTTTTGGTTATAAGCCTAGATCATTTACTTTTTGGAAGAACATATTCCTAGCTATGTGTTCCTTCAAAGTGATGACTGCTAAACCTCATGTCATCCTAACTGTGGCCCCTGGGTACTTTAATTCTTTCTTTCTGGCTGCTTGTAGTATTTTTTTATATTTGACCTAAGAGTTCTATATTTTGACTATAATATTCATGGGAGTTTTCATTTGGTGGATTTCTTTTAGAAGGTAATTGGTGGATTCTTTCCATTTCTACTTTACCCTCTAGTTCTAAGTGATCTGAGTACTTTTTAAATGATTTTTAAAAATATGATATGTATATTCTTTTCTTATTATGGTTTTCAGATCATCCAATACTTCTTAAGTTGTTTCTTCTTGATCTATTTTCTAGGTCAGTTGTTTTTGTCATATCTTATTTTTTTTAACCTTTTGATTTTATTTAATTATATCTTCATGTCTCATGGAGATAGATGGCTTCTATTTCATCGAGGCTAATTTTCAATTTCTCAGGTAAGGTTTTGTACCTCTTGTTCTAAGCTGTGAATACTCTTTTCACATATTTCCTCCATTGCTCTCATAACCCCATTTTTTCCTCCTCACATTTGGTTTTTTAAATCATTTTTCAACTTTTTAAAAAAAGTCTTGCTTTAATTCTTCCAGGAATTCTTGTTGGACTTATGTCCAAGCTGCAAATGTTTTTAAGGTTTTGCTTAAAGATGTTTTCAAGACAATCTCTTCTTTGTCTTGATTGTCCCTGTCACCATAATAGCACTTTATGGTGTGATACTTTGCTTGCTTGTTCATTCTTCCAGCCTACTTCTTGACATAGGACGTTTTTGTTAGTTCCATGCTTTGTGCACTTATGGAAGGTGGGGGGATGTCTGATCCGAGCTTTTGTTCTCTTACATCCTGCTGTTTTCACAACTCAAGCTAGGAGCCTGCAAGTTTTCAGTGCTCCTCTAGTGATGTGATCTGGAATAGGATCTGCTCACTGTCCTCCTTAGTCTAAGCTCTGCAAATTCCTGACTGAGGTATGGGTCTGTTGATTTTTCCTAGTTGGGAGTTTCAGTACACTGCTGCTGGATTTAGCCACTATTAGCCTGTTGGGAGGTTCTGTGAGTTCAGAGCAACTGAACTGCAAGCTCCCCTCTGGTCTGGGAATTCTGTCCTGGGAATTCTACTGCAGGTCTATACCTGGATTACAGTCTAGAAATAATTCTTCATTGTGCTCTTGGGACCAGAGCTACCATTTGTTTCTAGAATTCATTCCTTGCTCAGTACATAGCCAGGGCCTGACTAGCAACCTCTCCTCTGGGACAATTCTCATCCTCTCTGCCCTGGATCTGTTACCCAGATCCGGGTAGTGAGCTATAGAGCTGCCAGATGGCACCTATTCCTGTACCCTGCACTAATTCAGGGCTCCTTTAGCATCTCTTCCCTGCCCTGGTGCCCAGTCTGATTCTCTTTTAGTCCCTGGGTGCTGAATGCTCCACAAAGTGAGTTCCTTTCCGGAGTCTGTCTCCAACATCTACAGACCACTCTGTCTGTCTCCCTAAGCTTCCCTGTGCTAGAAAAAAATTATTTGCTTCCCAAACAAATGACTTTTATGTCCCATTGTAGAAAACATTTCTTTTTCCTTAGCAGCAAATTTATACTACCTTATCAAAAGTAATAACTAATTTATATAATGCTTTATACTAATCCTCACAACAACCTTAGGTAGGATGCCATTACAGATGCAGAAAGTAGGGCTAAAAGAAATTAAGGATAACTTAGGATCACATAGCTAGTAAGTATCTGAGAGGCAGAATTCAAAATCAGGGCTTCCTAACTACAAATTTAACATTCTATCCACTGAACCACTCAGCTGCCAAATTCCAACTATATTCATTCTAAAATGTAGATATGTTGAAAAAAACATTTCAAGAAAGCCAATAGAATGATGTTTGTTGGGGGGCAGCTAGCTAGGTGGCACAGTAGATAAAGCGCTGGCCCTGGATTCAGGATGACCTGAGTTCACATTCGGCCTCAGATACTTGACACTTACTAGCTGTGTGACCCTGGGCAAGTCACTTAATCCTCACTGCCCCGGAAAAAAAAAAAAAAAGAATGATGTTTGTTGACAACTATGTCTTCACATGTAAGCAAAAGTAAATTTTGTTACAAATAGGAGACTAAGATACTATTAGACTTTGTACTTACAAATACTTGAGAAATAGAATGAATGAGAAGAAAGTAGAAGTAACCAGAAATGGATAATATACAAAACTACCAATTTCATTTTCCCTTTTTTGAAGGCAGTAGTTAATGGTCAAAATATCCATTTACGAGCAATAATCCAGCAACTTTGGACTGCAAACATTTTAGCCCTACCTAAACAACTCATTCACTTGATAATGGAAATAACATATTGAAGTACACTGACTCCCAAGGATGAGAGAAATTCATGCTAAATAGGCCTTTTCCTTCCTATATATACATATTTTCTTTGTGTTAGAAGAGAAGGGGAGATTGTTTCTAACAGTAGAATTAAGATGAACAATTATTAATTTCTCTTCCTCTCTACTTTTTTTTTTGGTGGGTGGTCTCTCCTAAGCCCTACACCTACTCTGGAAGAAGTGAATGCCTGGGCCCAGTCATTTGACAAGTTAATGGTCACTCCAGCAGGAAGAAATATTTTCCGGGAGTTCCTCAGAACAGAATTCAGTGAAGAAAATATGCTCTTTTGGATGGCCTGTGAGGAACTGAAACAGGAGGCCAACAAAAGTGTTATAGAAGAGAAGGCAAGGCTGATATATGAAGATTATATTTCCATTCTTTCTCCTAAAGAGGTAGGAGACAATTCCCTAGACTATTTCTATTAGTTTTACTATCTCAAAGGTGTCGTTCTGATAGCACCACTCCCTCCAATTGTTTAGACATGTACACTTTTCTTGTCCTGACATTAGAAGTCCAATCCTATACCTCAGTCCAGCATTCTGGAAGATATATCTGACTTCTATCTTTGGACCTGAGTAAACTCATTTTAACAGTTTCCCTCCCTTCCTTTCTTCTTTCCTTCCTTTTTCCTTCTTTCTTTCTTTCCTTCCTTCCTTCCTACCTCCTTCCCATTCCAGTGGTTCTTGATTTCCCCAAGCAACCTATGTGGTCTTTTAGACTTACTCTGCTACCTTAAGGTTGGGGCCCATCCCAAGGGAAAAAGCTTTTGGGCTTGCTAAGAAATTTTTTTAAAAAATACACATCTCCTGGTGTACTTCCCCTTCCTTCAGGGACTGATATAATTTTCCAGATTTATAGTACAAGCCTAGGGTTAAGGAGCTCCCCCAAAAGAGAGCTATATGAGTTCACTATAGTCAATCCCTTTTTGCATAGTCCACATTGAATCACAAAATCAGAAGGCTTTCCTATATTATGGCTTTGTCCCTCAGGGATCCTCAGCTATTGCTATTGTTGGGTCTGACAATTTAGCATTGTCCAAGAACTCTTTCTCTCTGTCTAGGGTTCTAAGTCTTAAAATTTCTCCACTTGGCCAAAAACTCTAGAAGGTAAGATGCAATATACCACAAAAATTCCAAATGGATAAATGTAGAAAAAGAATTAGACTTCTGCTTGGAGCCAGAGGACAAAACTGGGAGCAACAGAAAGAAAATGAAAATCAGCAAATTTAAGTGCTATGCAAGGAAAAAATTACTAACTAGACTACTTCCAAAGTTAAATGATCTACATTGGGAAATAAGGGGTCTCCTCTTTGCTCTTCAAAGGCCAGATAGAGGACCACTTTTCAGACGTGTTTCAGAAGAAATTGCTGGAGGCCCACTTGTCAGATGTGTTTTAGAATAAATTGCTATTTACATATTGGTTGGGCTACATGGGCTCATGCAGGATAACAGAATTAAAACTTGAAAGGTCTTCAGAAATCATCAAGTGCAACTTCTCATCTCCATTTTGCAGATGGGAAAACTGAGGCAATGACCACAAGCCTTTATTTAGTGCTCACTGTGTGCCAGTAACTGTGCTTTTTCCTAGGAGTACAAATACATGCCAAAAAAGAAAGATATTCCCTATCCACAAGAAGCTTATGATCTAAAAATAAATAAATGAATGAACAAATAAATGAACAAATGAATAAGTAGATAGATAGATAAATAGATAGATAAATAAATGAAAAGATAAATAAATACATTTTTTAAAGGGCCAGCTAGGTGGCGCAGTGGATAAAGACCGGCCCTGGATTCAGGAGGACCTGAGTTCAAATCTGACCTCAGACACTTGACACTTACTAGCTGTGTGACCCCGGGCAAGTTACTTAACCCTCATTGCCCTGCAAAAAAAAGAAAAGAAAAGAAAAAGCTTATGTTCTAATGGGGACAAATAACACATAAAAGGGAGCTGAAAAGGGATGGGGGAATGGTAAAGTCTAGAAAGTCAGGAGCAAAGCTAGAAAAGAAACAAAGGAGGGAACATGACTGTCCTGGACCCAAAAGAAAGGTTCATTGACTTGCTCAGGATGACACAGCTAATAAGTGTCTGAATTCAGGTCTTCCTGACTTGAGGTCCAGCACGGGATCCACTATATCACACTGCTGGTATAATACTTTAAAGTTTGCAAAGCACTTTACAATTTTTTTTTCATTTGATCTTCACAACAACCCTAAGAAATAAGTGCTATTATTATCCCCATTTTACAGATGAGGAAACTGAGACAAACAGTGGTTAAGTAACTTGCCGAGGGTCAGATGGTTAGTAAGTGTCTGAGGCAAGATTCAATTTCAGAAGGCCCTCAGAAGATCATAGATTTAGAACTGGAAGGTACCGTGGAGGCCCTATTGTATAAAACCCTCACTTTCCAGATGAAAAAACTCAGATCACACAGGTATGTGGCAGGGCCAGGGTTTGGACCCAAGTCTTCTGATCGTGTCAGTGATCTTTCCCACTGAGCCATGTTCCCTCTCTTCGATCTTCCTGACTCCACATACAACCCTCTATCTAACCATGTTAACTAGCTGCCCAGGACTGATACACTGATTTTCCTTTTACTTCAGAAAGTCAGGGATCTACCCCTGCTGCAGGCCATTAAACTATCTCCTGCACTATTGCTACCTCCTTCCACTGCCACCTCTGGGGCCCAGGGAACTGGAGGCAAGTGGCTTCTTTTTGACCATCCTTAGTTCTGGTTCTATTTCTGTCTGTTCCTGCTTTCCTTTTAAAGGCCAAGTTTTACTGTGTAGCTTAGGTGCATAATTAGAGGACTCGGTTGTCCTTAATATGGTGTCAGTGGGTCAATTAGTACCTAGGGCAAGACAGTTTCATACCTAATTAAGAAGATTTCATCAATGCTAGAACAAGGGTCTTCTCCTCATTATCTTCGTTAATTTCATGAATGAGGAGGCTGCCTTACCCAGGAGATCTCAAACCAGAGCCTTGATTCCCAGGATATACACTTTATTATAATAATGACAATTCATATGCACGTTGCATTCAAGTTTTATAAAACACTTTTTGTGGGGCAGCTAGGTGGCGCAATGGATAGAGCACCGCCCCTGGATTCAGAAGCACCTGAGTTCAAATCTGGCCACTTAACACTTACCAGCTGTCTGACCCTGGGCAAGTCACTTAACCCCAATTGCCTCACTAAAAAAAAATAATAAAAAAATAAAACACTTTTCGTACAAGCTTGTAGCAAAGGTTTTGTGAAAATAATATTCATTTTTATAACTAGTAAATGTGTGAGTCAGGATTCAAATTCATGCTTTGTGATGGCCAAGTGCTCTCTATATTGCATCATAAAATCTACAGATTTGGAAAGGACCTCAGAGGTCACTTAGTCCTGCTGAGTGGAAATGAGAATCTCTTTTGCAGTATCCTAGATAAGTGGGAAAGTCTTTGCTAGCAGATTTCTCACTTAATGCCCTTGCCACCCTCAGGCAGGTCTGTTAAATTCCTCCACAAACTGACTCCTTCACAATATGGCTCTCGCGTCTTTTCTAGGCTAATTACACATGACTTTCGTACAAGGTACACTGCAGCCAAACTGGCTTGTTCCCAGGACATGACATTCCATTCCATGACATCTCCATCTCACACCTCCCTGCCTTTGTATGGGCTTATCTCCCATGCTCTCCCTCCTTACCTCTTCCTTCTTTTGAAACCACCCTCTCCCTTGAAGGTTCATCTCACATGCTACCTTCTTCAAGCTTTTCCTAATTTTTCCTAATCTTAGTGCACATCAAAATCTATTTCCCACCAAAAAAAAGAATTTAAAAAAATCTATTTCCCTATAATTTTCACCCGCTTCTATTAACTTGGCTTTCTGGGACCATGTTGAACAAATATAATCCCTTGTTCTACATGACTCTTCAAATATATAAGAGCTATTATGTCCTCCTCTCTACCAACCAAATTTTTTCTTACACAAACTCAACATCCCCAGGTCCTACAAAGGATACACGTATGACTTTTAAGTCCCTTCAACATTCTAATTGCTTTTGAGCCTTTCAGCGGCCTACCTAAGTGCCAATGTGCCTCTTGGCAATTTACTGAACAGAAGTATAGCCAAATGTGTTCCATGGTGACCATTTCTGTAAAAGAGTTCTTTAATAATAGGAAAATCATTGAATGATAATTTGAAAGTTAAAAATAATTATATCTGTACATATTGCATATGAAATACAGTATATATGTGTAATATTATTTTATAGAGCACCACTTACTATTATAAATTTCTTCTGGTGTTGGCTTGTACCCTTGACTAGGTAGTGCGATATGAATGAGAGGATCATAGATTTAGAGCCAGATATGTCCTTAGAGGCAAATCCAACTCCCTCATTTTAGAGAGATGGAACTGAAGCCAAGAGAGATTAAGTGAGTTGCCTAGAGTTACACAACTAGTAAGTATCCAAGGTAGAATTTGAACCTAAAGCTTCCTGACTCCAAGACTAGCACTCTATCCACTATGATATGCCCCAGTCTGGCAGCTAATAGAAAAGCACAGGGAAACACTGAAGGCAGGTTCATAATCAGCCTCATTGATCCTACCAAATAAATCAGTCATTGTCAGCAGTTCCCAGGGCTCTCTCTATTAACCGCCTGTGTAACTCTGCCTATGTGCTTTAGGATATGAATATTCAGCTCGCTACTTCAGAAAGTAGAAGGTTAAGTCTATGCATACAGCTCTCCTGCTCCACAGCAGCCCAGAGGAAGAATAACCTAATTATTAGTGCTCCAGAAAACTGTTCAGAGCCTTCAAAAGAAGGAAAGTTTTGTCTCTTTAACTAAGAAATGATCTGTGATTTCCTCTGCATGGAAACTCCCTCTACCAACATATGGTGGCCTATTTGTTACCTCCAAAGTATGTATTAAAGAGATTCCTGGGTCTCAGACCCATGATTAAACCCATGGTCACAAAGCTAGTAAATGTCAGAAGTCAAGACCGCCAACCCTCTTCCCAGCTCCAAATGCAGCACTCTTAACCACCATATCATGCTGACTATACCATATACTATATCCTTTTGTTTATTTTTCAAAGAAAATAACAAATATGCTTTCAGTTTTTGATATGTCAGTTATTGGCAAGGGGTTCTTTATTTTTATTCCAAAAGGGACTTGAAAATGGAAAAAGAAAGATGATAAAATGGAGACAGGATAAGAAATGGAACAATGCAGAGCCTAATGCTGACATCATCTGTTTCTGTCCACAGGTCAGCCTGGATTCCCGAGTAAGAGAAGTTATCAACAGGAACATGCTAGAGCCATCACAACATACATTTGATGATGCACAACTTCAAATTTATACCTTAATGCACAGAGACTCATACCCCCGATTTATGAACTCTGCTCTTTATAAGGACTTACTTCAGTCCTTATCTGAGAAATCCATTGAAGCATAGGATTTTCAAATATATTTATTATTAACATTAATAAAACCAACAACAATAAACTCATGGGCCACATCTAAGGAGAAGTTTAGAGATGATAGAATCTTCATCTGACTTAATACTCAGGCATATTTTAATAATGGACATTGTTTCCTTTCACAGAGGGCTTTAAAATCACAAGTCAAAAATGTAGTCACCAATCACCTTTAGTGATGTTTTGGAGAGACTACGGAAAATAAGGCTTGTCCTTTTACAAACATAATATTTTTATTCTTATAATTATAGAAGCATGTTATAATAATTCTTATAATGTATAGCAGCAAGGCAAAGGCTACCCTTACAAAAGGTTTCCATTCTAATTTCCTTGGTACAATCACTAAAAAAAAGAAAAGGCAACATTCAGACTTTTTGTATGAGTTACATGAACGGCTACTTTCATCTTAAAAAGAAAAGCTGTTCAGTAGCAATCTGCTAACTCCTGCCTTCCCTCGGCACTCTCATTTTTGAATGCAGTATACATCTGTGCCATTACCCCTTGACACACAATAGGTCGAAACTCACATTTTGTAGCCATCTTTTAGTAGATGTGGACCCTAATTGTAAAGGTATTTCCCTCCACCTTAGGATGTAGGTATGGATATACATGCATATGTATATACAGTATATGTAAGCAGTGTTCCCTTAATATGGATCAATCTCAAATGTGTGGGCAAAAACTGATTGGAGACACACTGCTTAGAAAATTCTTTTGTTGAAAAGAATTACTGTTATTTTAAAATCAGGGCTTGGCTAAAGAATGAATTAAGTTAATGATGTGTTCATGTTTATAAAAATGGTATCAACTGAGGTTGCTTCCATTTTTATTTTGGAAAGTGAAGGAAAAGTATGGGCATTTACACTCTAAAAAAATAAAGCACTAGGGTTTTATCTCATTGTATCTTTCTTTTCTCTTACATACATGATCAATGTGGGAGGGAGAGAATTTGACTAAATGAGTCTGAAATGAAATTAGGAATCTGTTCCAGTCTCTTTGCTTCCAAGTCTAGAAATTTACTCTCCAGAGCACTGACCCTAGAGTCGGAAGGACCCAAGTTCAAATTTGACCTCAGACACCCACTAGCTATGTGACCCTGGGTAAATCACTTAAGCGAGTTGCCTCCAAAACCAAATAAACAAAAAGAAATTTACCCTACAGACCAATAATGTTGACATAGTAAGTGGGAATAATTTTTGTGCTGATTTGCATGGAAAATATTTATATCTAAAATACTATTGAAGAAAAATCTTGCCTAATCTGCAGGAAATCTGAAAAGCATTCATAGATACCTTTTCTTTTACATGAAATGCTACAGAAACAGTGTCAAGTAGTGGGGGTGGGAAGATTGGAGTTAGGAAGACCTAGGTAGAAGTCGTGCCTCAACCTCACATGGGCAAGTCAAGTAATATTTTAGTACCCCACTAGCTAAGAAAAGCTGCAAATATGCATCAGTGAACAACTTTTGCATGCAGAAACTTCTCTGTACAAATGAAAAAACAGGTCTAGATCAAAAAAAGGAAATTGTCATTTGGGATTGTTTAGTTGAACAGAAGCTGATATTTTAGGAGCTAATGTTATGGAATTACCCTTTCAATAGGGCAGCTTAGTCTCACACAGAAGAGAAACTCTTCCAAAGACAAGGTCTGCATATACCGTTGGGAACAAAGGTACTTTGAAAACACAAGCTTCACCAATGTGGGAAAAATGACAAAACTGGCATATTAGTAAGATCTTTATATATAAAGGACAGCCTATTTAAACACTCTCTAAAAGGAGTAAAACTTGATCAGTGGAGGATTAAGAAGGATTTCAGAAGTATATGATTATAAGATAGTAAGTTAGAAATAGTAAAGTCAAGAAAATGCTGGAGAGGAATAAATGATGACATGATAATTATATAATATAAATAATTACATATAGTAGGCCTCCACCAGTTGCGAACGACCATGGATCAGTGCCTTGAAGAGCCACAGGCCACAGTGTGGCTGTGCAGTCTGATACGGGAGCCGCAGCTCCTGAGTGACTTATAACCGGTAACTGCTGCATCCCATGTTGTATCTACCCCATGAGGAGTAGCTGGAGTGTCCTCTCCAGGGCACTTGCCTGGGCGGATCAATATGGAAAACAAGCTGTTGCCCATACAGCAGGTTTTCCCCCTCCGCGACAGTGGTGGATCCAAAGGAGAGGCAGAGCCAATACAGTTTGGCACCAGTGCCACCGCAGGAGTTGCCAGTGGGATGTGATGTCCAACATCCAACTGCCTAAGGGACTCTGACTCCTGATTTTTCCTCGGGGTTAACTCCCGAAGCCTTTCCCATATATGGGTATAGCCGCAAGACAGCAGAGGTTTAAAATCAGGGTTTCCTTCCCCTAGGCAGGTTGCCTGCCAAGGCTAACGAGCCCCACCTGCCCAAAGAGACTAGCTTTAAGGCGCCAGTGACTCGCCTTCGCCCCTTCTCCTGTTAGTGGAAACAGTTCTGCGACAAGGCCAGGAGTTGGGCTTCGGTTGTCAGAGGCTATTTGAGACGCACGCCATTGGAGCATTTTATAGAGAATGGGAGCTTATCCCCACTCCCACCACGGCATGACAAATCTTTGGAACCAATAATAATATATAATATTATTATTATGTAATAATTGTATAATATAATAAGATTAATAATAATAATTACATATAAGAGTATAAAAACATGCTAAGTGAAACAATATTATGATGAGTACTTTGTTTCACAGGAACATCAAAAACTGGTTATAATTAAATAATGTTACCATGGAGTTTCAGGACTTTATATTTGTTCTATTTTATATAACAAATATTTTATCAATATTATTTTTGTGGTATTACAGCTTTATGCTGGGTATGTAGGCTTGATACCCAGAATTAGCTTAATTATCACTTGTAATAATTCATTTATATGTGCAGCAAAAATACTTTTAGATGCTTTTCAGGTTCATTGCAAGTTATACAGTTTTTTTGCTCAATAGACATATAAACTGATATTCAATAAGAGTTCTGCATCTTGTTTTAGACATCACACTAGAAAAAAAAGTTGAATGAAAACATAAATATATATTACATATGTCATATATAATAATAATTTTATAGATTGGCCATTAGTAAAAACTTATTTTCCCCACTAATAGTGATGCAATTGCATTAGAGCCATCTGTAATCATTAGCCTGCTATGCTGTGTACCACTTAGAGTAATCGGTAATGGGAGATCTTGAGATGGATGATGAGTGGTCATAGAACATGATTTTTCTTTTTGGTTATGCTAACTTGCTACCTAACTAGCAAATTAGCCATAACCAAACTAATTAGCAAGTTAAAGCCATAATTCTGGTCTCGGTACCTCTTTCTAACCAACTGATTTAAATGGCTTATAAAAAGAGAACTAAAGTTAGCGATCAGAATAAGAGATTAGCTATAAGAAGCATAAAAGTTAAACTTTAGCTTTTGATATTTATCTAAATAGAAGTCTGATGTTCTACTTTTGACACTTACTAGCTAGCTTATGACCACAGACAAGTCACATAAATTCTGAGCCTCAGTCTCCTTATATGTAAAACAGCTGTAGTTGTAATCTCCCAAGATTCTTATAAAGGTCAAATGAAATAATCTATGCCAAATGCTTTACAAACCCTAAAGTGCTTTGTAAATGTCAGCTATTATTATCAATGAAATGAAAATAACTAACTGATAACCATGACTATAGAAGAAAATATAAGAACTGTTCAAAAAAGAGGCATATGAAAAGCTGAAATCATCATGAATGTTAGATCAGCAAAATATTTGAGTAGTTTCCTAAGGGATTGATTTTAGAAGTTTAGAGATCTTTTGAAGATATGCAAACTTATTTAGTATTTCCCTTCAGATTTTAATTAATTGTTAATAATTATTATTATTAATTTATTATCATTTCATCAGTACTTTCACATAGTGTAACCTCATCACTCAATTGAAATTGCTTTCTGCATTTACTGATAACTTTTTTTTTTGGTGGAGGCCATCAAGGTTTAGTGACTTGCTCAGGGTCACATAGCTACTAAGGATCTGAGGCTAGATTTGAACTCAGGTCCTCCTGACTTCAGTACCAATAACTTCTTTTTTTTTTTTTTTTTTTTTTTTGCTGGGCAATTGGGGTTAAGTGACTTGCCCATGGTCACACAGCTAGCAAGTGTCAAGTGTCTGAGGCCGGATTTGAACTCAGATACTCCTGAATCAAGGGCCGGTGCTCTATCCACTGCGCCACCCAGCTGCCCCCCAATAACTTCTTAATTATCAAATTGAATGGCTTTTTCTTAATGCTCATCCTTCTTGTCATCTCTGCAGTATCTGGCATTATTGACTGCTTCCTCCTCCTGGCTATGTTCTCTTTGTTTGACTACTTCTCAGTATCTTTTGATGGATCTTTAGCCAGGTCACAACCTCTAATTGCAGGTGTTTCTTCAGGGTTTGTTCTGGGTCCTCTTCTCTCTATACTTTCTTACTTGCTGATCTCTCATCAGTTCCCATAGCTCCATGATCAGCTATGCAGATGACTCCCAGCTGTACATATCCAGCCTGAGTCTCTCTTGAGCCCAAGTCATGCATCAACAACTGCTTAAATTGGACATTTCAAATGGGATGCCCCCCGTCCGAAAAGTCACCTTTCCTCTCAAATCTATCCCTCTTCCAAACTTTCCTATTACTGTCAAGCGTACCACCATCCTACTAGTTAACCAGATTCCATACTTCGGTGTCATCCTCAACTCTTCATTCCATCTCACATATCCAATCAGTTGCCAAACATTTTTCTCTACAACATCTCATATACTATCCCATTCTCTCCACTTACATAACCACCACCTTAGTTTAGGCCCTTATCACTTCTCAGGTGGACTATTATAATAGCCTCCTAAATTTGTTTTCCTGACTCAAGTCTCTCCCCATTCATAAGTACTTTTCCTAAAGCATAGGTCCCTTACTCAATAAACTCCAGTGGCTCTCTACCATCACTGGGATCCAATATAGAGTCTTTTTGGCATTTAAACACTTCACAACCTAGCCTCTTCCTATATTTGCAGTCTTCTTCCATGCTCTTCCTTCTCCATGCACTTTATGGTCCATCCATATTGGCCTACTTCCTGATCCTCTCACAAGGTACTCTATCTCCAGCTCAATGCCTTTGCACTGGCTGTCCCCAAAGCCTGGAATGCTCTCTCTCCTATCTTCTGTCCCTTAATGTCACTGCCTTCCCTCAAGAGACTAAATGAGCACAAGGGTAAAACATTTTGTATATCAAAAATGTATTTAGAGGGGCAGCTAGGTGGCACAGTGGATAGAGCACTGGCCCTGGAGTCAGGAGTACCTGAGTTCAAATCCGGCCTCAGACACTTAACACTTACTAGCTGTGTGACCCTGGGCAAGTCACTTAACCCCAATTGCCTCACTAAAAAAAAAAAATGTATTTAGGCACTAGCTTTCTGATAAGGAAAGTCAGCTAAACTTCCAAATCATTTCTAGAGGTAGTGTTCATAATGGGTGGTAGAGGATGCTAATATGGAATTTAAAAGATCAGACTATTGGTAACAATATACCATAGGTTTTTTTTTTTCTCCTAAAAAGTTCAAAGGAATTTCAATCTTGACCACTGAGAGAATATATTTAAGCTGTCCAATGAATCATATATGAAATTTGTGTCCTTTCTTTGTAGTTGATGCCATTAAGAAAAAAAAATAAGCTCCTGCTGGTGTCAAGGGAAAGGATATGGAACATGCTAAGTCATCTGTGGTACTGTCTCCTGTGCTTTAATTTTCCATCCACAAGAGTCATAAACAAGCTAAAGTGTAAGAGTACACAGATGGGTTTTTTAAATGATTTAATAAAAAGTAATAACACTGTTACATCCCTTTGCAACACTGGAAGAAATCTCCAGAGATCATCCAACTCATTACCTTGATCTCTGTTAACCACAATGAACAAACAGGAAAGGATCTTTTTTGTGCTTCAAGATCTTCAGAGAAGGAGGTTCCTTAATTTCCCTTAATAATATGAATTATCTGCTTCAGCCATCACACTTAGAATTTCACTTCCCATACAATCCAAAGAAACATGTGACAACAAACTACACAGCCTAAGTCACTCAATGTACTGCATTTGTTAAAAGGACTAGACAAGTGGCAGCTAGGTAGAGCAGTGAGTGTTTAAAAGACTGATCAGTCAGGAGGGACCTGAGTTCAAATCCAGCCCCACATACTTACCAGAAAGAAACAAAAGATATATATATATATATCTTCAATCTTCACAATGCCTTAAGAACATACAAATTGTAGTACTGAGTCACCTTCATTTTCCCTGATCCAATAAGGGAGTTTCCAAGAAACAAACAACTTAACCATACAAATAATTACTGCTGCCATGGAGAGTGAGGTGGGCTGGTGTTCATAGTGCTGCACCTCACCGCCAGCCTTATGTAACGTATATGTGGGATGGGGGTAGGGGGTATACACAGTCATACTCTATTTACTAGCACTATACTTCAGATACTCTGGTGAATTGGGGATTTCATCCACGTGGGCATTCCCTCCACCGATGCAAATCACAATCTGTACACTTCATGTATAGGATTGATGAAGGACTAGTGAAAGCTAAGATTCAAAGACCAAAATCTGTAGGACAAATATCATTGCTCAAATCCCCTTTTGTATGTACCCTGTATTTTGGTCCTCAAGTTATACAAAACTTACATATACACTGATGAAACAGCAGGTACATGAGCACCTGACTATTCTCCCAAAGGTAGAAAAGCAAAAGCACATGAAAAAAAGTTCTAGGGAGGCAGCTAGGTGGCGCAGTAGATAGAGCACCAGCCCTGGATTCAGGAAGACCTGAGTTCAAATTCGACCTCAGACACTTAACACTTACTAGCTATGTGACCCTGGGCAAATCACTTAACCCCAATTGCCTCACTAAAAATAATAATAATAATAAAGTTCTAGGGGAGACCAAAGGAGAAAATTCTAGACCAATGCACCTTGTTGTTACTGTTGTTAGTCCTTTGTTCTCAAAGAGGTCCAATGACATCGGGAAGGTGAAGTCTTTTTTGTTTGTTTGTTTGTTTTTAGTGAGGCAATTGGGGTTAAGTGACTTGCCCAGGGTCACACAGCTAGTAAGTGTTAAGTGTCTGAGGCCAGATTTAAACTCAGGTACTCCTGACTCCAGGGCCTGTGCTCTATCCACTGCACCATCTAGCTGCCCCTGGTGAAGTCTTGACTTGCAAGTGAATTGGATTTAAGTGAAGCAGGGCTGTGCAAAGTGATCAGCCTTATTCTCTCCTCCAGGGTCATCTGAGTCCAATGGCAAGATATAGGTCAGGATGACAGAAGACAGCCCCAGATACAGTGAGAGACCATGGCCTTTTTAAGCTAAGGTCTTTCCCATGTCTCAATTTTGTCTGTGATTTATGTTTCAGTGATTTAAGGCTAGATAAGAATAGAGGCAAAAGGTGGCCTAATTTGCCTACTCAAAAGAATCAATCTGGAAGGGGAAGACCCTCAGGGTTTCTGGCCAGAACAGAAACAAATGCTGTTTATACTCCTTCAGAGCTAATAAACCCAAACATTGACCAAGTGAGGCTTAGACTGGGATCTATTATTGGCCAATCAGTGAGAGCCAGAGTGATTTGGGTTTAAAGGAATCAGAACTAAAGGATTGTTGTTGTTGTTGTTTGTCCTTCATTCTCAGAGGACCATCCAGGTGATGTCATGACTTGCAGTTGTAAAAAATTAATTAATAAGCTAATCAAGTCTGGAAAATTATATAATTTTGGATTTATGAAAAATTATAACTATATGAAAAATTATAAGTTTAGAAAATTATAAGTGGGCCATAAGTCCTGCCACGGTCGCCATTCAAATGTAGGATATTTTTGATGACTCAGGCTAATTTTGGGGGCTAAAGCTGACTGGAGGTCTAATCTGGGGACTGTTGACTAGCTGGCTAGGCTATCTGACTGTTGTTAATTTAACGTGGGCCGTTTATATAAAGTTCCACCACATTGCTCCACTCCCAAAATTGATAAGCTAAAGATTAAGAAGGCTCTTAAGTAAATAATCAAAGCAGAGTTTATTTATGAGATACTATTTAAAATTAAGAATACAGGGAAATAAAATGTACAACCTGACTGCATTGTGGTGCATCTCTTTCCAATGAGTCTCTTTCCTACCTGCTGCGCTTAGAACTTTAAAAAAATACAATAAGGGCCTGAACCTTCTCTTGCCTCAGGGCACTCACTTGCTCAGCTACTTTCACTAACTCCTCCTGTACCCTTTCACTTTGTAAATCCCCCTGCTTCTAACTTTCCTCTCCTTACTGCCACTGCTGAACCGCTGTGTTTCTCTCTCACTGACCTTCTGTCTGTCTGCTCCGTCAGTCTGCCCTTCGGCCTCTCTTTTCCCTGCTCCTAGTCCTTCCCGTCTTCTCCTGCGATCTTGTAGCCCCATCTCTAGTCCCATCCCCTGAGTCTAACTCCCAGGTCTATATATACCTTTTCTTCCCTCCACTCAAATCTCGGGGCTTCCTGTGCCCCCACAGACCAAGCTAATCCGCCAGCCAGGGCTGCGGCTGGTTGGGGGGGCGGGTGCACTCCAGCCTCATATGTCTCAGCCTAGGCTATCTGGGATCTTTTGGATAGCTCCGCTGAGGTCAGAGGGAGCTGGGGCTTTTTTTTTTTTCCCTAGCTGTCTGACCTGGCATCTTGTACAGCCCACAGGGCTTTTGGGCTCAGCTGAAGCACCAGCCCCTCCCACACAGAAGAGACCCTGAGGGCCTAAGGCTTTCCAATCTCAGTCCAAAGGTAGGGTCCCCAAATCAAAATAAATTTCCACACAGTGAATTGGATTTAAGTGAGGGAGGACTGTGCAAGGTCACCAACCTCACTCTCTCCTCCAGAACCATCTGGGTCCAGTGGCAAGATAGATATCAGCATGACTGGAGATAGCCCCAGATGTTTAAGGCAATTGGGGTTAAGTCACTTGCCCAAAGTCATACAGCTAGTGTCTGAGATGAGATTTGAACTCAGGTCCTCCCAACTTCAGGGCCAGTGCTCTATCCACTGCATCATATAGCTGCCCCTCTAAAGGAAGTACAGAGCTGGTTTAATAAAATACTTAGCAAATCAGGTTGAAGTCCCTAATGTTCACCTCTGGGGCATGCTCAGCTCAGCTCTTCTGCTCTTGACTCATTCATATAATTTATGTTGGATACAAAGCCCTAGCTAAACACTCCATGCTTGCAGATACACAAAGATGCAAAAGACAGTTCCTGCTGTCAGGAAGTTCACAACCTAATGAAATGGAGGTTGGGTTATGAGGTCCTCAAACACTCTGGAGCAGCTAGGTTGCTCAGTGGACAGAATGCTGGGCCTGAGGTCAAGAAGACTCATCTTTCTGAGTTCAAATATGGCCCCATTTTATTTCTTGCCAACATTATCCTACAACTTAAGGCATCTCTGCTCTGCCTATTCTCCAATGATGGCTTTTCTGGGTGCTTCTGGTGAAAGACCTTGACCAGATGTCCATCCTCTATCTACTCCTGTTCCTAGTCCTTGAACCTATATCTTTCTATGCTATCAGTTAACACCAGTGGTCTGTTTCCCTTATTACGTGTTTTTCCTGTGACCAAACATGAATTCAACTCAAGGCAATTTAACAAAAACTTATTTAGCACCTACTACCTTCAAGGTACTGATCTAGGTGATTGAAATACAAAGACAAAAATGAAATCATTCCTATCCCAAAAAAGCTTACATTCTACTGGTAGGATAGGCCAGAAAAGGTACATAATTATTGGGGACTATGTACCTGCCATTGTGAAAATTTCAGAAATTATTTAGATTTAAGGTTAGGAATGTTGAATAGGACTCAATTCTCAAAGAATGATATACCAAAAATATACTGAAAGAGATGTCAAGCATAGGGTTGATTTTCCAAGGGTGGTTAATCCTATTTCATGTTACTTTTATGGAAGGGGGATAAATTCCACTGAGAAATAAGAAAAGGCCTTACAATTCAGCCAGGCTTAACTTATTCCTTGATCCATCAGTTTATTCTGCGCTGGTTTCCCTGACAACAGGTCTGTTCCCTTAACTAAACCTTGGCCAGTTCAGTGGTGTGGAATTCTTCCTGTAAATGAAATTTTCATGCCATTAGGACACATATTTGCTATGAACCTGGAACATCTAAATAGAACAAATTCCTTGGTAGACAAGTATTGTTCCCAGTCCTGCTTTATTTAGATGCAGCAGCAAAGAAACTGGGGTTTTCCCCCTATTAATTGTTCATTTGGCCTACTTACAGGAAACATTCCTTCCAGAATTTTCCCACAAACTTTGGTTTTTATCTGATATGATTTGCACTGGAAGAACATGAAATGGTTACATTTTTTAGGAAGTATCAAGTTGTGCGGGGCGGCTAGATGGTACAGTGGATAGAGCACCAGCCCTGGATTCAGGAAGACTTGAGTTCAAATCTGGCCTCAGACACTTAATATTTACTGGCTGTGTGACCCTGGGCAAGTCACTTAACCCCAATTGCCTCACCAAAAAAAATAAATAAAAGGAAGTATCAAGTTGTCTTGGATGCAGAGAACAACTTTGGATAGAAGTTCGGTTGGCATATTCAAAAGAAGTGGTCCTCATTGGGAAGATGGTCATGAAACCTAAGGTTGGAGGCAAAAGATGTTTCATAATCTCTTTCAGCTTGGAACAAGAATTATGAGGCAAGCAAGAGCTGGTCCCATGCCTTTCAGGAGGGTTTCTATGTACATGGACATTTTTCACAGCCCTAAGTGTATCAAACATCACATACCCAAACTGGTCACCAGTAGAAGGGGTGGAGTGCTTTGTTCATCTGGTTCTTACCCATATGCCCTAGCAAGGTCTATTGATAAGACTAAATGATTTACTCCTAGTATGATGGGGTCACCACTGCCTATTGAAATATCACAATCTCACTTTGCAGCACCTTTCAATATGGCTGTAAAAACTCCTAATGAAAAGATCATTGTTGTTATTTATCCCTCTATAGAATCAGGTAAGTCCATGCTTAAGGATAATGCATATGCCAGGGTATTCTTAATTCCTTGCACATGAATAAATTAGATTTTTTAAAAACTGAAAATAAGGGGCAGCTAGGTGGTAAAATAGATAAGGCACCAGCCCTGGATTCAGGAGGACCTGAATTCAAATTCAGCCTCAGACACTTGACACTTACTAGCTGTGTGGCCCCGGGCAAGTTACTTAACCCTCATTGCCCTGCAAAAATTAAATAAATAAATAATTTTTAAACATTTAAAAACTGAAAATAACAAGACATATCAAATTTTTGTCAATCTGTAGACAATAAACATTTATTAAGCACCTGCTATGTGTCAAGTGCTGCGCTAACAGTTGGGAATTCAGAGGAAAAGACAGTCCCTGCCCTCAGGGAGCTCACCATCCAATGCGGGAAAGACAACACATACAAAAAAATCTGAAAAGCCAAGTTGGGGGAAGGGAAGAGGTGGGTACCTGGTACATGATGAAGTACAGTAGCCAAGTGGAAAATGATGATGAGGTGTTTGCCTTGGTCCTAATCCTGAAACACAAGATCTGAGAGGAGCTCTCCACTGGCCACCCAAGGAGCAGGTGGTACTGAGGAAGTGTGAGTTTCAGAGTTGATGGGATCTGGCAGGAACATGAGTTTCTGGAGACAATGATGAAGTCCAGATGAGAAGCCAGAGAACTGTGAAGACCCTTACTGAGCATCCATTCTCCTCCAAGTAATGCTACCTCATCTGCAGGAATGTCTTTATTGCCATAAAATCCCCACATAGAATTTTTTTTTTTTTTGCAAAGATTAATTGATGTGAGGAGTAGGCACCAAATAGTTCCACAAACTCCAGGTTTAAATATTTCTTTTCCTGGGGGCAGCTAGGTGGCGCAGTGGATAAAGCACTGGCCCTGGATTCAGGAGCACCTGAGTTCAAATCCGGCCTCAGACACTTGACACTTACTAGCTGTGTGACCCTGGGCAAGTCACTTAACCCCCATTGCCCTGCAAAAAAACAAAAACAAAAAAAACCCCAAAACAAATAAATATTTCTTTTCCTTCTTCACAACTCAATATAAGAGCTGCTCCAAGGACAATTCATGATTCACTTCCACAAAAACCGTAGGGTTGGAATACCATGAATATGGAGCCATCAAAATGTCTTTTTCAAGGTCTAAAGATGAGGACAACTAGGATCATAAGAAACTGTCGTGATGTTTAGCCTGTGGGAGGGGTGGAATAGTAGTTGTTTTCAAGTATTTGAAGGACTGTCACAAGAAAGGAAGAATGGATTTTTGTTCCTCCCAGTTCTGTTTTGTTTGCCTCCTGGTACGAGTCCTCCAGAAGCAGTACAGACTGCTTTGTGAGGTGGTGGTTTTCTCTTGAATGATCTCCTAGTAAAGGCTGGGCGATCACTTTTCAGGTGTGTTGCAGGCTGGCCTCTCATTCATATTTGGGTTGGATAGAGTTTCTGAGGTTCCTTTCAAATTTCAGGTTCTACAGTTCTGATAGGGAAAATGTGGAAGGGACACAATTGTGATCTTCAAATATTTGGAGGCTTCTCATATGGAAGGAAGGGTTTCATATTTTGATTGACCACGTAATGGATTGAAGTCACAAGAAGACAGATTTCATTTCAATATAAAGAAAAACTTCCTAACAACTATCAGCTCAGAAATAGAATGGGTTGAATTATAATGGGATAAATTCCTTGTTATTAGATCTCTTCATTGTAGTGGATATGAACGCATCAAGTATTGAACTAGATGGCCTCTAAGATTTTATATTTTGAGTATTAGAGTAGTGATGAGTTTTATAAATGAGTAAAAAAAAAAACAAAAACAAAAACAAAAACAAATCCAGTGACTTGCTCACACCAAAAACTGACTTCGAGATAGCTCACAAATTTAGTGATTGAGACATTATTTTCCTTCTTTCTTTTTCTTTCTTTTATGGGGAGGGGGGAATATGGCCAATGTGGGAATTTGTTTTACATGACTATACATACTTGTAATGAGCTTTGTTCTTCTTGCCTTCTGAGGGAGGAGAGAATTTGGAACTGAAAATAAAATAAAATTGAATTTTTTAAAAAAGGACACAAGTATTCCTGATTTCAAAGTAGTTATCCCTGTATGATTTGAAAACTTCAACATCCAAGAGTCCAGATTCCTGTTCTCTTTTAGTTGTTTTGTCAAAAAACAAAAAAATATTGAACATGGGCAATCTCATCAAAGTGCTAAACAGGGACAGACCATAACACAGGACATTTCTTTCTTGCACTTTGAAAATACCTCAATATTGGGAATGTTCTTAAAGTTTTGACACATACAGGCCTCAAACAGGGACCAAGTATATTCCTTTATTTTTTTTTTAGTGAGGCAATTGGGGTTAAGTGACTTGCCCAAGGTCACACAGCTAGTAAGTATTAAGTGTCTGAGGCCGGATTTGAACTCAGGTAACTCCTGACTCCAAGGCTGGTGCTTTATCTATTGTGCCACCTAGCTGCCCCCATTCCTTTATTTTTAAAATTCACAGTCTATGGGGCAGCTAGGTGACGCAGTGGATAGAGCACCGGCCCTGGAGTCAGGAGTACCCAAGTTCAAATCCAGCCTCAGACACTTGACACTAGCTGTGTGACCCTGGGCAAGTCACTTAACCCCAATTGCCTCACCAAAAAAAAAAAAAAAATTCACAGTCTAAAAAATTCTGAAAAGGAAATGTTTAATCAAGTTAATGTAAGATTAAAAGATGAAGAAGGAATCCTGTATGGTTTTAGTCATACCGAGAAGCTGGCCATAAAATACAAGATGAAATACAGCATCCAGCTAATAAAAAATTCAGGTGAAGTTATTTTGCTAGTAAGCAAAGTAAAGAAATGTTTTGAATTTTGTTGGTTAGAAGCACAATCAAGAGTTTTCCTGGGAACAAGTATCCTATATGTTCCAACACTGATGTAGGATAAGTTAGGTGACAGTAGATAAGAAGCCAGGAATAGTCAGAAAGACCAGAGTTCAAATATAGCTTCAGATACAAGAGTCACTAAAACTTCCTCCAAAAAACTGACTCTAGACAAATCATTAAACATATTTGCCTCAATTTTTTCTTTTCATTTTTTTTTTGGCGAGGCAATTGGGGTTAAGTAACTTGCACAGGGTCACACAGCTAGTAATTGTTAAGTGTCCGAGGCCGGATTTGAACTCAGGTCCTCCTGAATCCAGGGCCAGTGCTCTATACACTGTGCCACCTAGCTGCCCCTTGCCTCAGTTTTTTCATCATTAAAATAGGGATAATAATAGCATCCACTTCTCAAGGGTTGTTATGAGGATCAAATAAGATATTTTTAAAGTGTTTAGCACATAGTAGGCACTATATAAGTATTAACTATTGTTATTAGTTTGCAGAAATTCTTTATTTCACACACTCATTTGATGAACTCAAAACGACAAATCGTGCCCAAAAAAGGTTCACTTAATGCTTCTTCCCTTCCCTCCCTTTCCCTATAGAGTCATGACTGAAATAGGAATACAGAAGGTTTACAAACTAAGAAACAGTATAATTCTGAGAGTAATGGTAAGTATCATTATGCTCTATGATCACATAAATCCAGCAGGAACATTTGTCAAAACTTCAAAAACTGATACAAAAGATTTTATCAAAGACCTAAAGGATCAGGTACCCAGCAGTATAAAAGTCCTTTTGGGGGCAGCTAGGTGGTGCAGTGGATAAAGCACTGGCCCTGGAGTCAGGAGGACCTGAGTTCAAATCCGGCCTCAGACACTTAACACTTACTAGCTGTGTGACCCTGGGCAAGTCACTTAACCCTCATTGCCCCACCCCCACCGCCCCAAAAAGTGACTAAAAAGTCCTTTTGAATGCCCTAATGAAATAACTTCCAAGTAAATTAAATCTAGACTGCATTAAAATACCTGCTGAAGAAAAAAATAGTATTTTGCAATGGCAGCGATAGTTTTTAATAATTGCAATTATTCTCATTCTTGCTTTTTCTTTTTTCTTCTTCCCGTTTTTTAAATCATATTTTAGATTGAGACTTCTTTCTCCAAGCCAAAATTAAAGTTATGTAAGAAAATAATTATTAATAATGGACTTCTGGGGGCAGAGCCAAGATGGCGGAGGAGAGGCTGTGACTCCCACAAGCTTCAGATAAACCCGTCCATTCACGCCCAAATAATGCGGTAAAAATCAAAACCCAGAACAGCCTAATGCACCTAAGAACAGAGTGAGACCGTTTCTCCGCAAAAGAGGGCAATTCTGATCACCTACTGATCAGGCTGAACAGCTTAGCGCAAGGTCGGGATCCAGCCAGGGACAGTGCTTCCAGCACATGTCAGAGTCTTCAGCACCAGCAGCTTCTGAGGCTCCAATCACGGACTGGTGAGGGGGTTCAGAGGTAGGCCGGGGTGAAGTGGAGGCAGTATCTACTGGAGTTGGGGCAAAGCGCCCTGGGTCTGAACCAATGGGCTGAATCGAGTGGTGGTGGCCCAGTGGGGGAGGGGTAAAAGCACGCCAAGCTTCCCACCATAGAGAATCAGAGCTCAATCAGACTTCTGTTTCCGGGTCAAAGAGAAAGCAGCAGTGATTACTCACAAGCCAGGCAGGCTGAGAAGAAGCCCAATCAGCCCCGGGGCCAGGCTGTAACACTAACGGTGTGTCCGGAAAGCAGCGCTACACTTTAAGGAGTAAAAAGCCAAGAAACAGTAAGCCAGCATGAGTAGGCAGAGAAAGCAGAAGACCATCGAAAACTTCTTTGGGGGAAAGGTAGACCACAATACATCTTCAGAAGAAGAAGATAATAATAGGGTCAAAGCTCCAACATCCAAAGCTTCCAAGAAAAATATGAACTGGTCTCAGGCCATGGAAGCTCTCAAAAGGGACTTTGAAGAGAAAGTAGGAGAGATAGAACGAAGATGTAGAGAAAGAGCGGAAGGAATGGAAAGAGAAATGAGGGAAATGCAGGAGAGTCATGAGAAAAAAGTCAACAGTTTGAAAAGCCAAATGAAAAAGGAGATTAAAAAACTGTCTGCTGAAAATAATTGCCTAAGAATTAGGATGGAACAAATGGAAGCTAGTGACCTTATGAGAAACCAAGACACGGTAAAACAAATCCAATTGAATGAAAAAATAGAGGGCAATGAGAAATATCTCCTTGGAAAAACAGCTGACCTAGAAAATAAATCTAGGAGAGATAATTTGAAAATCATAGGACTACCTGAAAACCATGACCAAAACAAGAGTTTAGACACCATCCTCCAAGAGATTGTGAGGGAAAATTGCCCTGATATTCTAGAAGCAGAAGCTAAAATAGAAATTGAAAGAATCTACCGATCACCTCCTGAAAGAGATCCCAAAAGGAAAACCTCCAGGAATATTATAGCTAAATTCCAGAACTCCCAGGTCAAGGAGAAAATATTGCAAGCAGCTAGAAAAAAGGAATTTAAATACTGTGGAGCTCCAATAAGGATAAAGCAAGATCTAGCAGCTTCTACATTAAAGGACCGGAGGGCATGGAATATGATATTCCAGAGGGCAAAGGAACTGGGGCTACAGCCAAAAATCACGTACCCAGCAAAACTAAGCATCATTTTTCAGAGGCAAACATGGAACTTCATGGAGAAAGAAGACTTTCAGGCATTTGTTATGAAAAGACCTTGAACTGAATAGAAAATTTGACTTTCAAATACAAGACCCTGGAGAAGCATAAAAAGATAAACAGGAAAAAGACTTCATGAGGGATATTAAAAGATCAAACTGTTAACATTCCTTTATGGGAAGATAATACAGAGGACACAGATCTGAACTGAATACGAAGGGATGTTATGTTTTGTTCTTTGTGGGGTGTCTTATGTATGGGGCCGGATTTGGGCTTGGGGCCTCCTGGGTCCAGGGCTGGTGCATTGTCCACTGTGCCACCTAACTAACCCATAATGACATCCTTAAAATAGGGTTGAGGTGTAGGAGAAATAGACTGGGGGAGGGGGAAGGGGAGAGATGGTCTGGGGAGAGGTTGTTCACATGAAGGAAACAAGAAAAAAGCTTATGGAGGGGAGGGGAAGAGGGGGAAGGAATTGGGGAGTGATTGAACCTTAATATCATCATAATTGACTCAAAGAAGGACTAACATACATACTCAAGTGGGTATAGTAATATATTTTGCCCTGAGGGAGGGGAGGGAGATAAGGGGGGGGGGAAGAGGGGAAGAAGGGAAGGGCAGATTCTGGGAGAGAGTAGTAAAAAGCAAAATACTTTCAAGGAAGGTGAAGATGTTCTGCATAACGGCACAAGTATGAAATATTGAATTGCTTGATTTCATAGGGAGGGTTGAGGAGAGAGGGAGGAAGAAAATTTGGAACATAGAATTAGCTCAAAGACCTTAAACTCATCAGAGTTGGCTCATGGAGGGAATAACATTCACACCCAGTTGGGAGGAGTAATCTATTTAACCTTATAGGAAAGTATGAGGGGAAGAGGATAAGGAAGGAAGGGTGAAAAAAAGGGAGTGCAGAGTAGGGGAGGGGACAATCAGAAGTAAAACACTTTTGAGGAGGAATAGTTTAAAAGAAGATAGAAAATAGAGTAAATATCATGGGAAGGGAATAGGATAGAGGGAAATAGTTATGATGACTTTGCTGGGCTAATATGAAGAAAATTCTTTGTCAAGTTTAAGGTACATTATTTAGGTTATGATGAACAGGATACTATCAGAAAAACCTGGAAAGACCTACATGAACTGAAACAGAGTGAAATGCACTGTATACAAAATAACAGCAATAGTGTAAAATGATCTGCTGGGAAGCATGTGGTTATTTTCAGCAAGGCAATGGTCCAATATAACCCTGAAGGACCATGAAAATGGCAACCCATCTACAGAGAAAGAAGTGATAGTATCTGAAAATAGATGGAAACACATTTTTTTTCTTTTCTTTTTTTTTTTCTTTTTTGGTGAGGCAGTTGGGGTTGGGTGGCTTGCCCGGGGTCATGCGGCTGGTGGGTGTTGGGTGTCTGGGGCCAGATTTGGGCTCGGGTGCTCCTGGTTCCAGGGCCGGTGCTCTGTCCGCTGCGCCACCTAGCTGGCCCTGGAAACACATTTTTTAAAAAAATGTTTTTTCTCTTTGACAATTCCTCAGTCTGAAGTTTTGGGAGTTTTTTGACTTTTTTTCTCACAACCTAGCTAATGTGGGAATGTTTTCCATGACTACTCATGTATAATTTATTTTGAAATGCTTGAGTTCTAGTGGGTGGGGGGTGGGAATAGAGGAGGAAGAGAAGTTGGAACAATTTTTTTTAATTGATGTTAAAATTTGTTTTTACATATATTTTGGAAAATAAAATTCTATTAAAAAATGTAATTGGGAAATATTTGACAAAATAAACAAAAATACAGCAAAAAAAAAAAAAAATGGACTTCTTAGGGGCAGCTAGGTGGCACAGTGGATAGAGCACCAGCCCTGGATTCAGGAGGACCTGAGTTCAAATCTGACCTCAGACACTTAACACTTACTAGCTGTGTGACCCTGAGCAAATCACTTAACCCTCATTGCCTCACCAAAAAAAAAAAAAAATGGACTTCTTGGGGGGACCCAGAGATTAGTTTTAGTCCCTTTCTCTCCCTCTCTCCTCAGAAAGTTTGATTCTCAGGAAATTTTAAGCTTGTTCAGGGGCAGCCCCAGGTGTGCAACAGGAATGGAGATAGGTGAGCTAGACAAAAGAATCTATCTGGACTTCACCTTTGCCCCTGAGAGGGTCTCTCCCATTAGGTCATTATGTCATCCAGTAGAGATCATTTTAATAAGAACCACCCTCAAGTCATGCCAACCAATGGAACTGAATGATGCTAACCAATTAGCTCTGATCAATGTATAGTGAGCTGCCTTTATCAAAAGAGGATAAAAGCCAAGACCATGCAAGGGTCGCCATCTTCTTGACATTCTTAGCTTCCTGAACCCGCTGTCGCTTAGTGTGCACTCTTAGGACTCTGTAGGCTGGTAGGACGTGTACTCTCTAGAGACAATGTGGTGCTAGGGCTATTCTGCTTGTGTTACTGGCCACGGGGTCAATTCTTTACTAATATTTAATATTAATTAATAATAAATTATTACTGCCAAGATGGGTGCACTGGCCATTATTATATAGCCATTAATATATGTGTCAAATAATAATTTTAAAAAGCCAGCCTAGCCAACAAATAATTTTTAAAAAGTTATAAACTTTGGGGGCAGCTAAGTGGCACAGTGGATAGAGCACCGGCCCTGGAATCAGGAGGACCCGAGTTCAAATCCGGACTCAGACACTTAACACCTACTAGCTATGTGACCCTGGGCAAGTCACTTAACCCCAATTGCCTCACTTAAAAAAAAAAAGTTATAAACTTTGAAGGGATGTTTTCCTTTCACATGGACCTTTAAGGCAACTAATTATATACTACATTTGGATCTAAATATTTTTAAGTGTGGATTGGGCGGGGGGGGGGGGGGGGGGAGACCTAATGTTTAATATTACTTTTGCATGGCAGAATTTCTAATTCATGCTATTTCAAAACACTCAATGATTTAATTTTTCTATTGCTGCTTTTTTCACATGCAACAAAGATGACATTTAAATTTTGTTGTACAAAATGGTACCCAATCCAAATTTGCTTAAATGAGTAAAACTCATCTGTTTCAGTAAAAGCAAAAGTAGGTTGCTATTGCCCATTTGAGACAAAAAGATTTGGAATGACCATGGTAGAAAGTGGGAAAAAGGATCAATTAGGGAAAAGTAAAAATTGTCTTGCAGCAGCGAGAACCTAATAGTATAAATTTATAATGGATTCAGTCAGCAGTGGTGAAATTTCCTCCAGTACCATTAAGTAAGCAGCTTATAAATTTGAGTGGCAGTAGATGGTGGGAGTAATCCAAGTTGGGAATTTGGCCAAAGTGTAATTGGCGGGAATAGAACAAGGGAGCAAGTAATAGAAAGAGTATAGGATAGTGGATAGTCAAACTGGTTCACTAAGGGGTTAAGACTGGGAAAGAAAGAGAATATTTCTTGGAGGAGGGGTGGGGGCCAAGTAAAATACTAAGGGGTAAAGAGACTGTGGATCATAGTGAGGGTAAAGAATAATTTTGGTAGGAAGACAAAGAGGAGATAGGAGATTGTGATCTTATAATGGAATTTCAGAATTCTAACTAACCAAAGTAAATTACTTGTGAATAACAGGAAAATCAAGGATATGGTTGCCCATTTCTATGTGTATCTTGGATGTAATGGAGGAGTAAGTAATGGAAGTTGAGCAGACTTTGAAACTGGGAGGTATTTGTAAAAACATCAACATGTATGTTAAATCCTCTAGCATGAAAGCTGGAACTAAGATCTAGAATAAATCATAGAGATTATTCACTCCAAATATAGATGCTTTAGAAAGGTTGAAAATTACAGCCTTCAACAATAAATTAAAAACTCAAAAAATTCTCATGAACAGCATTTTATGTAAATTAGTAATGTCTCTCACTGGGGATAGAAACAGAAGTAAAAAGACAGTCCCTGATCCTCATTAGGGGAGCTTACATTATACTAGAGAAGACAATACAAAAAAGGGATCAGATAAAGGCATGGGTGATCTAGTATGCTCATCAAATTGAAGATGATATAATGCTAGGAAGGAAAGCTCCAAAAAGATCTCAAGAACCTAGAATGCATTGAATCTAATAAGAGAATGTCCTTCACTTATGTTCTAACATAATCGGCACAAATACTCGAAGGCGTAAGGAGATAAACATATTTTTTTTAAATCCAGAAGTTTTAGTGGATCACAGATTTCACTAATAGAACATTCATGTTCAGAACGAAGGAGGCGATAAGCCTACATCTGGAATTGTGTTCAATTCTAGGCACCATGTTTTAGAAAGAACAGAAACAACCTGGAAAGCTTGAGAAGAGCAACCAGGACAATGAAGAGACTAGAGACTATGCTATCAGAGCCCAGAGGTGACCTAGAGCAGACATGATAACTAAATTCAAATATTTAAAGGCTTGTGTGGAAGAGAGATTATTTCTACTACTTGGCGCCAGAGGGTATAACTAGAAGTAATGAGCAATAAGTGGCAGAAAGGTAGAATTAAGAAGTCAAATTGGAACTGTCCAAAAGTGGCAAAAGCTATTTCAGAGGGTAGTGAGTTCCATCTTAGCATAGGAGGTCTTCAAAGAGGGACCGGACAACCATTTATCAATGATGTTGTAGTGGGGAATCTATTCAGGTACAAGTAATTGGGAGGTGCCAACCAATTCTGAAATTCTATGAAAACATCTACCTTTTTGGAGGGTCACTGAGGGGAGAGAAGAGCACAGACAGAAGAAATTCAAGAGCCTAGAAAGACAAATCTTCCATGAATTATTTTAGTTGCGTAATCCTTTCATTAATCACCCTGCCATAAACATCTTTTTGATTAATTTATATATCTGGTAATATGTATTTCATGTCTATTTCTTTTATGTCTGGCTACACAGGAGCTGCTTTACATTGTACAGTTCTTCCTAGGTCACAAACCTTGTCCAGTATGACATATATAAATCTATACATAAACAAGCATTTATAAATCATACTAAGAGATTAGATACCAAAAGGTTGGTACTGAATTCATAATTAATTTGCAAGTAATTCATTAGTAATTAGTTCCAAATTAGATAAAGAAAACCTTATACCTAACTAATCCTACAGATTCCTTTTAAGATTCTTTAAGTTTTCTCCTTTCAAATTTATTAGCATTTCTAAATAGGATAGAAGCTGAGAAACTTTGTAGGTTTTTTTTTTGAGTTCTTAGAATGGAGGGTGGGAAAGATATTTCATATTTTTTCTCTAAACAAAAAGAATGTTGGTTAAAAATCATTTGGGGTAATTTTTTAGCTTCTCTACTAGTAAGACGAAAAACTTCAAAATAAAATCATATGCATGTATTTATCAAAACCCGTTTTGCTACTCCCTATACTGGCTATACTACAGGAGAGCACCATTCCTTGACATTTTGAACTTCAGGAGCAGGAAATTCATTACTCCTCTAAAGAATTGGAATCATTCAAGTGGAACTATAACTAGCATTGAGAATGCTACCCTTCTTTCTACCTTAAAGGATTCTCAGAACAGGATCTGTTAGGGTTACTTTGGCTTTCTTACATAACAGAACAATGAAAGGATGCCAGAGAGAGTCCTTGGGATAGAGTTTACGAAAAAAAGCCCTGATCCAACCTAGGAAACAAGCTCAGAAGTCAGAAATTGATTGTCATTACCGTCAAGCACCTAGGTCAGAGCAGTTTTGCCACTTTGTATTGCTATAGAACATAAGTTTTCTTAAAAAACGTGATTATGGGGGCAGCTAGGTGGCGCAGTGGATAGAGCACCAGCCCTGGAGTCAGGAGTACCTGAGTTCAAATCCGGCCTCAGACACTTAACACTTACTAGCTGTGTGACCCTGGGCAAGTCACTTAACCCCAATTGCCTCACTAAAAAAAACAAAACAAAATAAACCCCCAAAAACCAAAAAACCGTGATTATGTCCTGATAAAGGACATGTTTAGATATGGCTAGCTAAATACATCCATGGGTCACTAAAACTTCTCCCCCAAAACTGACAGTATACAGAGTTAAGCATTTTCCTACACTAAGTTAGTCTATACTGGACATCTCTTTTCTTCTTACTCTATGTCACTATTCAGTTTTCATTATAACAGTTCTAACTATGAACTTCACTCATTCTTTAACTTAATGTGTAAGCAGTGCCTTTAAGATTAGTCCTCTGCCTATACTTTTATTGCCTTGGGGCTCTGACTCAATTACAGCTTTCACTAGCAACTCCATGCCAATGACATTATTGACAAGCATTATTTTTCTCAATGAGATATTTAACTACTCTTGAATGGATAGCTAAATATGAACAAAAATAAAGTTGGTACTTAAAAATGCTTTTCTGGAGGCCATAACACTAAGTCCATTTTTTGGAAGTAATTTCTATTTAAATCTTTAAATTGGATAACACCAGGCTTCTTAAAGAAAGAGAAAAAAGACTATATGTATACAGCTACTGAATTGGGAATTTTTACTCTATCACATCTTGGACTACCCTCTACTGGTGATTTACAAGACATCTTGTCATTTCTACAGGTTATACTTATATAAGATTCAGACATGTTATGAACTTGTTAGTAAGACTTCTGACTTATACTAATTTAAACTCATATACATCATAAAAAGGGTTTTGCCAATAAAATAATGCATCTGAAGACCTCATTTTGAGCTCTGTCATTGTTTTTTATTAACAATTAATCTTCCTAATCTAATCCAGCTATTTATCAATTCAAGATATAAAAACTAAGTTTTCTTACCAACTTTCCAAACTCATTTCTTTCAACATTAAATATTTTTCTTGAATAGCATGCACAACATTCTCCAGCCTTTGGGAGTGGGAGTGTATATTCATTCCAGAGCTGTCTTAGAAAGTTGCCACGGGCATGAATTTAAGTGATTTGCCCACAGTTACACAGCCAGAATGGCCAAACGCAGAATTTGAACCACTAGTTTTCTGATTTCCAAGACCAGCTCTCTATCCACAACATAGACACTGTCTTTTGTGAATGTTTGTGTCTACACATGCATATACAATTGAAATATATAGTCTATGCACACCACAAATACATCTATTTCAAGGATTTGTGATTTTGCCAGCAGAGTTACTTACTCCACCAGCACAGACAATTGTTCTGTGCTTCAGCAGATGGTCTTTGGGAGTTGTGACGGGAAAATCTCAACACACTGTAGCCAACCTGGTGACTAGCTTATCCAAATTTAGCCAGGCTGATTCTTAGCTGCAAAGTCTATCACTTGATTTATATCCGAAAACTTTCCAATGTGGTACGACTTGCCTGAGCTTATGCTGTGTTGGCACACAATGAGACATTGGATAAGGATTATACTAGAGTGTGCGTGCATACATGCACGCACATACACACATAACCAGAGAGCAAGAAACTTGCTTTGTGTTCCATCACCCCATGTATAATTATCAGCATTTCCAAGGATTTTAATTTATTTTAGCACTAACAGCCCTCAAATAACAGTAGGCTGCATTAGTTTCAAAATGACATTTCCAAAGCCCAAAAATTGGAAGGGGAGAAAAAAGGCATTAATTTCTATAAAACATATTTAAATAAAGGCTCAATATATAAATAAGATGCAAAATAAGATGATCAAATAAATTCATAAAAAGACCTTTATTGAGTTGCTTGAAAAATTTAACACTTTAAGTTACATGAGATTTCTATTAACAATGTTTTTTAACTTTTTTTCAAATTTCCTTTATAGTTTTTAAACCATAAGTCAAATGTTTCTCTTCACTTCGGTAGATTCTATCTGTCATTTTGGGGATGGAGTGGCCAATTTTTTAAATACATATTTTAACCAATTTGTTAGATAGTTTTTACATTATACCAAATTGACCTGTAATATATGCACATTTGGGGGAGACAGAGTGAATATGAAATGGTACAAAAAAACCACGACAAGACCATTCCAAAATTATTTACTCTTATCTGGTTAGCATTTGAAGATGGAAAAAAATTGCATTGCCATTAAGGAAGAGTTTGAACAAGGATATCCTAGTTTTACTGAACAGGATTTAGTGGTTTTAAAAGATAAAATTAGAAAATAAGCTTCAGGGGGGCAGCCAGGTGGCACAGTGGATAAAAGCACTGGCCCTGGATTCAGGAGAACCTGAGTTCAAAACTGGTCTCAGACACTTGACACTTACTAGCTATGTGACCCTGGGCAAGTCACTTAACCCCCACTGCCCCACAAAAACAACAACAACAACAAAAACAGGCTTCAGGAGAAAAAAATTTTTATCACAACCTAGATGTGGGAAGAACATAGTTTTAATGTTGCAAACTGGCTTCTCAAGCTTTGTCACTGATTATTATTATTATTATTATTGTTCCACACATCAAAATAAAGTTCAAAAACAGTTTAGAAAAACTGGTGAAGTTTAACATTATTTCCCTCAATCTATCTTTTTGTGAAAAACAGGCCTAAACTGTAGCTGACAATCTACCAAACAATGATCTTGTTCATCAGCAAAATCTAAAAATTTGATGTCAAACAAGTAAATAAAAAAACAAAGAAATGATCAGTTTTAACAAACTACTTAAAGTAATTTTTCCAAAAGTAAGAAATATTAAGAGCAAGTAATTTACAGACTTAAGTAGTATGACAAATGATATTGGTCACAACTAGTCACAGATGCAAATTGATATCTAATCACTAAGGCTTATTATCATTATAATCAAAGTGAGATGCTAATTCAAAAATGATATTTACAAACTAGACAAGCTGTCCAAGTATTATTTCATTACCACACTACATTTGGTAAACCTAAAATTACACTAATCTTTCTTCTCCCTTAATGTAAGTAGTAACATGCCAATAGGGAAACAAATGCAAATTCCACTTTCACATTAATAGAGAAGTAAAAAATCTCTTGTGTAGGTCTCAGATTGTAAAAAAGTTAAAGTACATTTTCCATTTGTTACGAAAAACAAACAAGTTACCAAAAGTTTAAATTGATAAAAGTCTAATGTTGACACTTATAAAAATGAAAAAATAGTTTTAAACATACACCATACAATTGACTATCAGATTTTACCACTGACTAACTATAAGAAGGCTTTTAAGAAAGGGATGGTTGTGTCAAAAACAAAAAAACTAACCCAAAGGATGTATGCTGCTTTAAAAATCTCATCTGCAGGGAAACTAGATTCTTGGCCTAGTTTTTAAAGCTAATTACAAAATCTTCTTTCATAAGTATCCAGGTATCGTCCCAATTCCTTCTTCTAACAAAACTGTAAAAAAAAGAAAAAGAAATCATGAGACCTCTGTGAAGATGACACAAACTTAAATTCCTTATATATGAAAGAAAAAAGGCTTTCAAAGTCAAACATCTTCAGAAAGAAATATCGTACTCTTCAAATATGTGTATAATTAGCCATTGTGTAAGCTTGCCTCACCTAATTTAGAAATACAATTCAGAATGATTAAATTCCTATAAAAATATTTTAAGTTAGTATTTAATATCAAAACTTTAAGTATTCAAGTTTTAATTAAAAATGAAATCAGAAGTTGTATATGTAATTGTCACTTTGCTAAAAATTTTATCTTCAAAATCTTAAATGTTGCTCATTCATGTATTTCTACAGCAATCACTAAGATTTTTGGATGATCGCCATACATCTTCAAAACATGTATAGTCAGAAAATCTAGATATGTGGTGAGATATAACACATTTTAGGCATTTCCTTAAGTCTCTTGGCAGAAATGTAGCATGGGGATTCCATCCCCAACCCTAACCTAAGGCTAATAATAAGGATAACTACTTTTATAAGCAAAGATGACAGAAATCGTAGATGACAAATCTCTGTACCAAACAAATAGGGGTTTAAAGATTTCAATTCAGTCTTTTCAGTTGTGTCTCTCTGTGACCCTATTTGGTGTTTTTTGTTTTTTATTTTGGCAAAGATACTGGAGTGGTTTGCCATTTCCCTTCTCCAGAAATTTTTACAAATAAGGAGCTGAGGCAAACAGGGTTAAGTGACTTGCCCAGGGTTGCACAGCTATTAAGTGTTTGAGATCAGATTTGAACTCAGGAAGATAAGTCTTCTTGACTTCAGGCCTGGCACTCTATCTGCCCCATAGGGTTTAAGGATAGCACCTCATGACTCAATTTGTGAGCTCCTTCATGTCAAGCACTGCCCTTTGAATCATTCTGTATCCCAAGTGTTTACAACAGTTCTTGGCACATAGTAGGTACTTAATAAATCTTTATTGACTGATTTATTATGTCTACTTTTGGGATTTGCCTAACCTAAACAGAGGGTTATAGACATATCTTCAAATGAATTTGAATAACCGTAATTAAAGAATTTAAATACAAATGATTTAAATGATAATTTTTCTTCAACTATACCAAAAAAAGTACAAATCTGTACGTTACAAACTATTCACAACTTTGAACAATAGTTTAGTTGCTTAATCACCAAAAACCATTTAAGAAATTAAGCACCAATACCAGGGAGATGACAGTTTGCTGCTCTTAAAAGTAGGACAGATTTTTTTTTCCCCTTTGACAATTCCTCAATCTGAAGTTTTGGGGTTTTTTTGACTGTTTTCTCTCACAACCTAGCTAATGTGGGAATGTTTTCCATGACTACTCATGTATAACTTATTTTGAAATGCTTGAGTTCTAGTGGGTGGGGGGGTAGGAATGGAGGAGGAAGAGAAGTTGGAACACAAATTTTTAAAAAATTGATGTTAAAATTTGTTTTTACATATATTTTGGAAAATAAAATTCTATTCAATTAAAAAAAAAGGTAGGACAGAGTAGTAAATAGAGCCTATGAAATATATAAATATGGCTTTACCACTAAAAAGGATGTAATAGGGGGAAAAATTGCCTAAGCATAACTAACCACCAAGAAAGTAACAAAGTAGGATGAAGACTTGCTGTTACAGTACTGAGAAACTCACAGACAAAATCCAAAAAAAGTAAAAGTTCTAAAACCTGTGGCTTCAGCTTTCTACATACATACTACAGACAAGACTACAGCTCTCAATACAGTTTAGGCAAGCAAAAAAAAAAAAAAAAAAAAAAAGGAAAGATTAACCAGAAATCCTAATTCAAGAAGGGAAATTGACCTAAAAGGCATCAGTGAGAGTTGAGAAATGAGTCCCATGAAAGGAATATGGCATAAATAAATTTAAAAAGACGCAAGAAGGTAAGAGTAAAGTCAGAGGGAAGAAAGGGGGAAGTAGCATTATATAGTAATATGATTTACTCATGCCTAGAGAAATTTTGGATGAAGACTGATGAAGGAACATATGGAAGTGATACTGTTATCAAAGGATACTACAGACCACTTAGAAGAAACAGATGAAGAATTTAAAAAGGAACTTAGATAAGCCTGGCACAATACTGATAGCGGACTTCAATGATTAATCCAGGCATCTGCTGGGGCTATCCCTCTGAGAAAACAGAGAAGCTAACTTCTTAACATATACCAATTTCATACATCAAAAGGGGAAGAATCCAATGAGGGAGAATTCTATTCTGGATCTGATCCCCATCAACAAGGTAGATTCTAAATGTAAAGAATTAATTGTTATTTGAGGTTTTTATGCCTCTGTGCACACTGGCCTGGGGCTCTGCAAACCGCACGGTGCTGCACCCACTGGTTGTAGCCTTTGCCATGGCACTGGCACATCATGTCATCACCAGTCATCACCAGTCATCACCACTCACTGACGCCTACATGGGCCTGGCAAAATTATGATTGGAAGCCTAGTGAGGGCAGTCATGTGACTGTCAGAACGGCCAGACAATTGGTTGGGGGCTGTGTGGGGTTTCGGGGAACAGGGAGAGGTCGACATGCTAACTGGAAGCTGGAAGGCAACAGGAGCGGGGCTGTGTATTCTCAGCTGATTCCTGGTCAGTGGTATTTTTTCAGGTTGTATAATTTCCCTTTCCCCATTTTATTTCCTTTCCCTTGATCCTACTGATCCTGTTTGTGGTTTTTTTTGGTGTTTTTTTTTTTTAAGTTCGTTCTTGTTAAAATAAATCCTGTTCTGTTTTGAGGGAGGCTGCCAGTCTCCTTCCTTGCCCCAATATTGTGGCAAGCCGCTTAGCTAACACTCCCCAATTAAAAATTGGTCCCCACATAAAGAATGAAATTAGTAAGCCACAAAGGGGAAAAAATTCTGATGGGGATAAAAAATTGTTTGAAGAAATTAACACAGACACAAAACTCACCATTTAACCTAGATTTAAAAAAAATACAGCAGATGGAAAGGAAGAATCAAAGAAAGAAAAGTGTAGCACGATACAGTAAGAATAAATGTCAGGAATGCTAAAAACTCATAACGTACAAAGGTTGGAAAGAAAAGCCAAGGACAACAGAAAAGGTGTTTTTTGGGCTTTGTTTTAAACTAAACTGGGAGAAATGGTCTCTAAGAAGGGGGTAGGAGCACTGCACTGCTCAGGATGAAAGGGTCAATGACCACTGACCAAAAACAAATGGCCAAGGTGCTCAATTCTCATTTAGCATCCGTTTGCCCTGAAATGACCTTGGAAAGGATAGAACAGTGGTTAATAGGAAATGGACACCCCCCTCCCAAAACCAAATACCAGATTATTGAAAAAGGTGATGTGTCATTGTTAAAACAACATCAAGAAAGCAGATTTTAAACAAAATGTTTGATAGAGTATCTCATGTGGTTGTTGGGGCAAAGATCTTCGAAGAGGTATGGGCTAGAAAGAAAAATAGTATAATTTAGACAGATCTTGAACTAGTTGAATGACTGGACTCAAACAGTCACTGAAGCTTCCATGTCAACTTGGAAGGTCTCCAGTGGACTGTGCTAGGAATCTGTGTTTTGTGTTTAACATTTTAAATCAATGATTTGGACAAAGGCATGCCATTCCTCATTTATGAAATGAGCTAAAAATGGCAAATCAATAGTATCTTTACCAAGAAAAACCCAAATGGAATCACAAAGAGTTGTTCACAACTGAACAACAACACAAAGGAGATTACACAAAGCCCATAGGGATAGCTAACAAAGTCTATGACTGTTATCAAGATCCAAAAAGAAGGACATGCTAGAACAAAGCTTCTTAAACTGTGAGTCTCAAAAAATTTGGCAACAGTAAAAGTTTATTTATACCTATTTGATATGCCTATCTACCCATGGCTGAGTAAAAATCTCTCAGGTGAAAAGGAGTTTTGGTGGAAAAAATTTTAAGAAGCTAGCCTTGGGCTAGAGAACTGAGATGCCTAATACAATTAAGTTCAATAGGCATAAATGTAAAATAATTCCTTTGGGATTAAGAAATCAACCTAAGTATAAAATGAAGGATGTATGGTGAAACAGTAGTTTGATTTAAAAAAAAAAAAAAGATCAGGGGGTTTTAGTGAGCTGCAAGCTTGATATGAGTCAATGATATAGCTGCCAAAACAGGTGGTGTGATCTTGTATGTCCTAAGAGGAACATACAAGATAGTTAAATCCAAATGTATTCTGCTCTGGTTGCCTGAAATGCTGTTTTCAATTTGGCCCACAATACTTTAGGAATGATACTGATAGACTAAAGAGTTCCAAGAAGAAAGAAATCAGCATGGTGCCTTGCTATATTAAGGACCCATTGGAAAAATGAGGGATGTTTATAATGGATCAAGACACTTATGATCCCCTAATGTGTTGTAATGGGGATTCTCATTTAGGTACAATTTTGATAAGATGGAACCCAAGAACCCCTTTTGCTCTGTAATTCTAGAATTTTTTCTTCTCCCAGTAATAGGGACCATAATGGCTGAATGTAAGAACTTACTAATCACTTTATTTATGCTAATCCTCCAATGATAATCAAATAAATGGAATAGTTTGAGGAAAAAAAATATTTAAGGAGGAATTTCCCTTATCTATGGTAAAGGATTAAATGAGTGATTTCCAAAGGAGACATACCTATACCTTAGAAAAAGAAGTCAGTTATTTATAGGGTAGTATAGTACATACTAAAAAAAATGAAAACCTACAACCATACCTTCCATCTATTTCCACATTCATTACAGACAACAAATGTTGTCATAGGTTCATCAGCACTGCGGGTCTGAACCTGAAGGGGGAAAAAAACCAAGAATGAAATATTAGCACCATTTTTAAAGTGATCAATACATTTGTCTTAATTGAAAAAATTTTACAGCAGCAAAATCAATGTCAAGAGGATAAAGTAAGTCATAGATTAGGGAAAAAATCTTTACACCAAATTGCTCTGACATCCAAGAAATAAAAAATATTAATGCAAACACATTAAGACCAAAAGTCATTCCCCAATGGCTAAATGGTCAAAGAATATAAACAATCCTCAAAAGAAGAATTTTAAACTATTAATAACTATATGAGGGCAGCTAGGTGGTGCAGTGGATAAAGCACCGGCCCTGGAGTCAGGAGAACCTGAGTTCAAATCCGGCCTCAGACACTTAACACTTACTAGCTGTGTGACCCTGGGCAAGTCACTTAACCCCAATTGCCTCACCAAAAAAACCCACAAAAAAACAAAAAAACCAAAAACAATAACTATATGAAAGAATGCTCCAAATCATTAATACTACGAGAAAAACAGGTCAAAACAACTCTGGAATTTTTACCTCAGACCCAGCAAAATGGCAAAGACAAGAAAAATTATTTTTTTAAAAAGTGACTAAACTCGCCCACACCGCCTGAGCAAGGGAGCTTGGTACAAAGTATATACCTCAAGGAAGTCAACTATAGAAAGAAAGATCCCGTGACACCAAAACGTTCACAGCAGCATGTTTACGTAGCAAAGAACTAGGATTAGGAAACAACCTTCCTAACTAACTAAAGGAAGTTAACTAATAACTTAAGACCACCTTCAAGTCATGTCAATCAATGCTGCCAGCCAATTAGCTCGGAGCAGTGTGTAGGGACTGCCTCTCTACTGAACCAGCAGGGAGCTCCCACTCTCACAGGCACAGGATCTTGCTCTTTTTTGACCTGAGACTGGTAGGTGAAGGCACCTTTCTTTATTCTCTCTCCCCTAGATCCTGGCTAGGTTTTCCTATCTTTCAGAGCCATGAGAACTCTCTTTACTAATATTTAATATACTTTAATAAATGCTTAATGGGGGCAGCTAGGTGGTGAAGTAGATAGAGCTCTGGCCCTGGAGTCAGGAGGACCCGAGTCCAAATCCGGCCTCAAACACTTGACAATGTGCTAGCTGTGTGACTTTGGCAAGTCACTTAACCCCAACTGCCTTACCCTAAATAAATAGATAAATGCTTAGTACCCTAAAACTGCTGCTAAAGCTTCTAATTTAGAAGTAACAAATATATTAGAAACCCCAGCTAATTTTCCCTACGCTTGGGACAGTAATAGGCGACCACGTTAAATTTTACTCGTCAAAATTTCCTTGATACAGAAAACTCCTGGATGAGGAAATGCTCTCTATCGATGTACATACATCAATGCCTTTTCCACAGCTTACAGTTTATTATCTTAGATAATTACCCAAAGAGCTTAGAGGTTAAGAGACTTACCCAGTCACAGAGCAGAGGCAGAATTTGAAGATGGGACTTTCTCACTCTAGGACCAGTCCACTATGACATAGAACCTCAATATGTCTCCCTATATAAATGACACTATATATATGTGCCATTTATACAAATTAGCATTTTGTAAATTTAGCAAGTACTTCTAAGTTCTCAAAGCCAGAGAAAGCAGGAACACAGTAGCTTTAAGTTTCGTTATTAATCTGAAACTTCTATATAATATGTAGGAATTCTGCCCCTATTTCAATTCACTTTCAGGTTAGGCTGAAAATCAATGTCATAAGAAAATTCTCAGTAACTTATAAAAGTTGCAACTTTAGGAGAAAAATTTTTTAAAAGATTAACTGAACTATGCTGAGTCCACTATCATAAATGGGGAACTTTTAGGATTTCTAAGTGGAACAGAAAAACATAAAGGAACAGTCACATACCTGTGTATAGGTACAGTTCTTCTTTTTACATTTGCCACATGTAAAGAGGTCAGTTTGGGTCCCACCAGTCTTAGCCATTTGATGTTCTCTAATTGCTTCTTTGGTCAGGTTTTTGCGCATCTCTTTAAGTTCATCACTAGCCATTTCCTAGGAGGAATATAGTAGCACAAACTCCTCAGGTGCAGCATTTTCAATTTATCAGATAATTTTATCTATTAATGTAAGAGTAATACAAAATTGATCATTCAATTTAAAATTTTAGAAATGATACTAATTTTAAGAATATGAAAAGTCACATTTATGGATCACCCACCAATTCTTTCAATCATTGTTAGTATGCCGATGATTAACTTACTCTATAATCACAGTAAATTTTTAAAAGGCAGAAAATATCAACTCATAATAGTGTACAAAATTTGTATGAAACTAGTAACAGCTCCAGCTTCAAAAGTATTATTTTAACATAATTGCAGCTGTCATTTACTTTTTAAAAATCTTTTAAGAAATTTGTATTTTGAGAAATTTTAGGTCTAGTAGGAAAATAAAGGCAACCACATATGTATGCTATCCAATAAGAAATATGGCTTATGTATTCAACTTTCCTACTCTATAGGGCTTCATGATGAGCAGAACAGTTGGCAACGGTATTATATAAGTAACAAATCACTTAAAAAATGGCCAAGTATAAGGTAACAAATGGATTTTTCAAATCTAATAGAAATACTTGGATCTAAGATTAAGTGCTGAAAGGGACCACAGAAATCACCTAGTCCAAACCCTTCTTTTTACTGATTAAGAACTAATGCCCAAAGAGGTTAAATGATTTTGCCCATGATCCCACAATGTAAATATAAATGTTAGATCCAGGATTTGAAACAAGGACCTCTAATTCCAAATCTTTTCAGTGAAACACATTGTCTCTTCATTTCAGTTTAACATATAACAAGCCAGATATAAGACGTAATTTAGGAAGGCTCTGAAGGCATTTATAGCCTAAATGTTAGTAAACCTTATAAAAGTCTCAAGGATTATGCAGATCACATTTCCAAAAAAACTTACTGACTTTTTAAAACTTAGCTTCTGAAAATATTAGAGAGAATTTGAGAAATTGTTTATATTTAATCAAGTATAAAGAAGATTTATGAAGTCAAAGGAAATAAATGCAGGTTAGCTAATTCAAATTTACTTACCTCTGCCGTCATTCTAGCAAACAAATCTGGAGGTATGTTCCCACACAGTACATTTTTCCTTAAATTTGGGTTCTTTGCATCCTTGAGATTTGCTATTCTACTTCGTACCCTATTTTTATATTTCATGTCTGTGTTCCGTAACTCCTGATATATAGGTATTATGCAGTTAAGGAATATATTAACCAGGATATTATTTAACTATAATATTATCAAAAGATGGCAGCTTCTTAAATGTTTCTAATTGGTCCACAAAAGCTAATCACAATTCAGATTAAGACAGGGAATGTTAAATTCTATTTTTTTTATCTTTATATTCAAGAAATAATTACTATAACATTATAGTCAACAAGTACTTATTAAGTACTTCCTATGTGGATACAAAGAAAAACAAAAACAATTCCTTCCCTCAGAGATCTCATATTCTAATGTGTAATATAACTAAGAAGTAAATAGGTGCACAAAAAACATGTAGAATGGATTGGAGGTAATCTCATAGAGGAAAAATACAAGCAGCTGGGGGATTAAGAAAGGCCTCCTACAGAAAGTAGGATTTGAACTAACTCCTAAAAGCAAGCCTGGAAGTATAGGTGAAAAGGTAGAGTATTAAAGGTATAAGGGAGAGCCAGTGCAAAGGCACAGAAAAGGGATATGAAGTGTCAAGTGTAGATGGACCAGAGAGAGCCAAAGAGGCAAATTTAATGTCCTGGAGAGGTAAGGAGGGAGTCGGGTAAGAAAAGTTTTAAATACGGTCCTTTATATTGGATGCCAAAAGTAGTAGGGAGTCACTAGAGTTTATTAAGTATGGGGAGAGGAAGGGTGTGTATGACATACACAGGCATAGGTTAGAGTGACAACTGAGTTTGGCAGTTGAACGGAGGAGGGATTGGAGTGTGGAGAGAATGAAGGCAGAGAGATAAAGTAGAATGGATTCCAATAATTGAAGTTAAAAGTGATAAAGGCCTGAATCAGGGTGGCTATTTTGAGTGGAGAGAAAATCTTATGGAGGCCAAAATGACAAAATTGGAAAAAAATATTTTATGTGGTGCAAGTGATAGGAAAGAGTCAAGAGATACTGAAGTGGAACACTTGGATGACCAAGATGACGGTGCCTTTGGCAATAATAGGGAAGTCCAGGGGAGGGGAAAGAAAGATAATTTGTTATGTTTTGGACACGTTCATTTGGAGATGTCGACAGGAAATTTAGTTCAAGATGTTTAAAAGAGAGCTAGAGACAGAAGACTGGAGAGGATAGAGTAGGGCTGGATACATCTGGGAACTGCCCATCAGATAGAGACAACCTGAATCCATACACACAGGTAACATCTCATATATTCCTATGGGTTCTGTGTTTAGCTATCCCCATCTACTTAGGGATACATAAAGAAGGGAAAGAGTTCAGGTAGTTTCTGACCTAAGATGGAAGAAAAAAAAATTACATCTTTATTTTCTAACCTCTAACTGAAACAAGCATTTCCTTCAATTATGAAGGTAGGTAACAAGTTATTATTCTGAAAAGGAGCCCTTAGGCTTTACTCAATTGCCAAAGAGCCAATGATTAAAAAAAAAAAAGTTAAAAACCCATTGTAGGAGGGGCAGCTAGGTGGCACAGTAGATAGAGCACCGGCCCTGGATTCAGGAGGACCTGAGTTCAAATCCGGCCTCAGACACTTAACATTTACTAGCTGTGTGACCCTGGGCAAGTCACTTAACCCCAATTGCCTCACCCAAAAAAAAAAAAAACCCACCATTGTAGGGCAGCTAGGGGGCGCAGTGGATAGAGCACTGGCCCTGGAGTCAGGAGGACCTGAGTTCAAATCCAGCCTCAGATACTTAACACTTACTAGCTGTGTGACCTTGGGCAAGTCACTTAACCCCAATTGCCTCACTTAAAAAAAAAAATTGCAAAAGAGTTAGAGGAGGGCCCCAGGACAGGTTTATGGGGTACACTCCCAATCGGTGGGCATGACACGAATAAAAATCCGTTAAAGAAGAGTGACTTAACCAAGAACAATTTATCCTGAAAGGATATAATCTTACAGGGAAAAACGGGCCTTTAGGGCAACTAGGTGGCGCAGTGGATAGAGCACTGGCCCTGGAGTCAGGAGGACCTGAGTTCAAATCCAGCCTCAGATACTTAACACTTACTAGCTGTGTGACCTTGGGCAAGTCACTTAACCCCAATTGCCTCACTTAAAAAAAAAAATTGCAAAAGAGTTAGAGGAGGGCCCCAGGACAGGTTTATGGGGTACACTCCCAATCGGTGGGCATGACACGAATAAAAATCCGTTAAAGAAGAGTGACTTAACCAAGAACAATTTATCCTGAAAGGATATAATCTTACAGGGAAAAACGGGCCTTTAGGGCAACTAGGTGGCGCAGTGGATAGAGCATCGGCCCTGGAGTCAGGAGTACCTGAGTTCAAATACGGCCTCAGACACTTACTAGCTGTGTGACCTTGGGCAAGTCACTTAACCCCAATTGCCTATCTAAAAAACAAAAGAAAACAAACAAACAAAAAAAACGGGCCTTTAACCAAACAGAGGCTTTTCGAGAATTTCTAATGAAAAGAAGAGCTAAGTAGTAACTGTGAATACATGATGATCTAGTGCTAACATTCTAATGGGAGAAGAAACAAGTGTCTCCTTAGAACCTAAATGTCTTCACAGGGTAATAAAAGGATGAAATAAGAAAAACAGAAGTGGGGGGCAACTAGGCAGCACAGTGGATAAAGCACTGGCCCTGGATTCAGGAGGACCCGAGTTCAAATCTGACCTCAGATTTAACCCTCCTTGCCCTGCCAAAAAAAAAAAGAAACGAAAAACAAACAGAAGTGGATTGGTTCTGTTCTGATGGTTTGAAGGAAAAGGAGAAGGGAAAGTAAAAGGGTTACACCAGTGTAGAAAAGAAGAAAGAAATGGTGGGAGCAATCATTATATGAATCTCACTCATCTGAAATAAACAAAAGGAAGGTTGAACACAGATCTATACATATAGTTTGGGACAGAAATACATCAAATTCAATAGAGAAACAAGAATGTGTTAAGGGCTAAATCTCCAGCTAAACTGTCCAAAATATCCAATGAGTGGTCGCCAATAAATTATAAGCTTTAGCAAGAGTTAGACTTTTAAGCATTTATTAAGGAGAATAAGAATTTGGTAAAGAGAGAAAGAAAGGCCTAGATTCCTATCTATTAAAGGGAGAGCACATTTCTAGCTCCCCTCTCCACCAGCGTCCTCAGGAAAGAGCCTCAGTCTCTTCCTTCCTCCTCCCACTAGCCCGCGTCACTTCCTGACACCAAAGAAAAGACTCCTGGTCTTGCCCTCAAAGACCTTCGCTTCATGGGCGGAACTCTTCTACAGTAAGTCTCCAGCAGGTGGCGTTATTCCAATCGTTACAAATGAGCAGGGGACATTATAAGGGAGGATAAAAATCAAGGAAGGAATAGTCACAGGGAAAGAAAACTTCCTGGTCCTTAAGGATTAACAGGAAGTCAGTCTCCCCCCCATCCCCAAACTAGCATCTAAGGGGGTCATCAGTTGGGGAATGGCTAAACAAATTTATAGTATATTAATGTAATGGAATATCAATTCAATGTAAGAAATCCCAAAAGATGATTTCAGAGAATCCTGAGGAGTGTGAACTGATGGAGAGTGAAATGAGCAGAACCAGAACAACACTGTAAAGAAAAACAACTCAAAGACTTAAGGACTCTGATCAATGCAATGAACAATTATATCTTCAGGGTGTTTATGATGAAACATGTTATCTACTTCTTTGCAGAAAAGTTAACGGATTGAAGGTGACAGAAAGAGATAGCCATTAGTGGCTTTGAACATGGTCATTGAATGGATTCCGTTTGTTTGACTTAGCTGTATTTATTACAAAGTGTTTTGGGTTTTTTTCCACTTTCTCTTGGTTTTTAAATGGTTTGTTTGGAGAAAAGGCAGAGAGTAGTGATGACAAAAAAGAGGCATTAAAACATTTTAAAATGCACATCAGAACAGAAAGGAATTTCATTCAGAAGGAAGCACAGACAAGCAGGACTGTTTCAAGAGTAGTGTAGACTTTTTGAAAAAAACAAGCAGTTTAAGATAGAAATTTGAAGTTTAGTGGGAACCTTGTGTTCTGCTGTGTACATGGGAATACTATTTTTTTGGGGGGAAGGATGTTTACATTCATAATAAACAATAAAATTAATTTTTAAAAACACCATCAGTTTTCATAGGTTCAATTATCATCTCTATGTAGATAGATTCTTGAACCTATGTTATTTTAAAGGGATTAATGGAAACTTTGGAAAGAAAAACTGTATTTAAATGATGAGTTTGGAGGCCAGAAGAAGTGAAGGAAATTAATGTAGAAAGCTTTCTAAATGAGTTTATCCAAAAAATGTGAGGAGAGATGTGAGGACAGCAAATGCTAGGCAGCAAGATCAAGAGAGTGTTTAAGGATGGGGAAGAAGATAGGGGCCCGTTTATAGATGGCAAGAACCCATAGACAGGGAAAGACTGAAGATTACAAAGAGAGTAGGAATAAGAGTAGGGGGGCAAGATGTTAAGAGAAAATGAAAGGGAATGGAACCAAGGAGTGAGCATAGCAAAGGCTTACTTCTTGATCAGACAGTGAAATACAGAAGATCGTGAGAGAAGTTAACTGGGTGATGTGAAATGAGGAAAATGGAAAAAAAGTTCTCAATTAATGGCTTCAGTTTTTTCAATGAAATATAAGACAATGTCTTCAGCAAAAAAATGGGGGGAGGGAGAGCCACAGGAGTCTTGAGGAGAGACAAGAAGGTTTGAAACAATTCCCTATAAGAATGAAATAGCAAGCCAGTAAGGAGGACTAGTAGAATTGTCTTGCTGCAGAGGGCCCAACTGAGATAAGAGAACATACATTTGTGATGGATCCCATAAGCATGGATTTGTGATTTCCTGTAGCTCTGTGCAGCAGCCGTGAATAGGAATAAAGGAAGTGCTTGATGGGAGTCATCAAGGGTTAGGTTTTGTCAAGTCATGATTGGCAGTGATAGCACGAGGAATCAAAGGATATGAGAAAAGAGGACAGTAGAGCATTGAACTGGTTCATAATAGGGGTCAAAATACAGAAGAGAAGTACAATGGCGATGGATTGGGAGGAAAAGCAGATGGGAAAAAAAGTCCTGGTAAAGAAAAAAAAGGGTTATTAAATTGTAAAGCATAGGAAAAGAAGGATTAGATCCAGAGCTCCTTGAGAGAAGGCACTGTCTTTTTTTAATCTCTTTTTATATCTGTAGCAATCAGCACAGTGCCTGGCACATAGTAGGCACTTAATAAATGTTTACTGACTTGACTATAATCAGATAAAGTCATTTCAGAGTCAAAACATTTATGGTAACACCAAAGCATCTATGTGAATATTTGAAGTAAAGGAGGTCTTGAGTAGGTTAAGCAATGGGAAGTCAGGGTATTTGAAGGAACATCATCAACATGTTGGAGTCCTAAGTATGAGGCTAGGAGTTAGGGTGAAAAACCAAGCTTGGGACTCAACTTCCCAACGAAGAAAGGCGAATACCTTGGAAGCCAATAGATAATGGCCACTAGAATGTGGAGTGACTTATGAATGTAGATAGTGTGAAGCTCAAAGGAAGAGGCAGGAAAGGTCTGGAAGTATTAAGAGGGCTTTTGGAAAGGAAAGGAATATTCTGTCTTCACTACCATCTAAAATGAGTTGAAGGATGTAAGATGAAGCTTAGCCAGTACTGGAGAGGATGCCAGTACTGGAGGTATGGGAAACAGTGTCATTCTAAGAGTCAGATCTCAGAAAATGGTTAGAGAAAGGAAGACATTTAAGATGAAAGGCAGGTGGCGCAGTGGATAAAGCATTGGACCTGGATTCAGGAGGACCTGAGTTCAAATGTGGCCTCAGACACTTGACACTTACTAGCTGTGTGACCCTGGGCAAGTCACTTAACCCCAATTGCCTCACCAAAAAAAAAAAAAAAAAAAGATGAAAGGCAGTTTGTTCATTATGGATCAAGTAGGCCAGAGGACACACTGGAAGGGGCAGGCAGATCTGAAGTAGGATAATACTGGTGGAGTTGTTTTCACTGAATAAAAGGAGTACTAATTTCTTCCCCAAGGGATATGAAAGTACATAATCAAAGTTTCAGAAAATAAGTAATTTTTAAAGGTATTTAAACTTGCTTTACAAAAGATTTCATGACAGTACATTTAGAGTGAACATAAGAATTAGAGTGAACCTAGTATTGAGGTAAGGAAGAATGGGAAAAAAATACCTATCACTTCTATGTGCCTTACTTCTAAGCGACTGTGTGTACACACACACACACACACACACACACACACACACACACACACACACACACACGTGTAAAAATGTTGGTTAGCCCAAATATCCAACTCTCACTTTTATTCACTCTCAAATCTCAAAAGAGGTGTTTAAGTTGTGAGACTTCTAATTGACAGTTGTGAAACCCAACGTAAGAAGATCTATAATTGGAGGATGATTGGTACAAGTATTCAACTTAGGCTAAAACTACTCTAATTACATTCTCAAAGGATATCTTCCTCAATCTGAGATCCCAGCTCTTCTTCATCAGCCCCAATAGCAATGTAGTCATCTGAAAATAATTTTTAAAAATTCATAAGTCCACAGTTTTCTTAAAGTATTTGAAAAGAATTCCTAAGAAAGGGAATAATTCAATTTCACAATAAGCATTTATCAAGCTCTTACTATTTCAAAACCACTGCAGTAAGTGCTCTGAAGGATACAAAGGTGAAAATGATACTTGCCCTCAAGAATTTTATAACTACCTATAAAAACATAGTTTTCCTGATGTTATCTCTACCTCAACATCTACTACTAACGTTTTGATCTTTAAGCAATATTTCCACATACACTTCTTTCAATATGAAAGTATTAAAATGAAATGCCTGCCTCACTAAAAAAAAAAAAAAATGAAATGCCACAAGGGCAAAAACAGTTGACTAGTTAGCCTAAAAGCTTGAAAATTATTAAATAATTTTGCAACATTGTGAATGATTCTGTAATGGAACAACTTCCACCAATCTCTGCCCCCAAATATCTCAGGGTTGGAAGGGCCTTCAATCTAGATATGAACAAAAACCTTCTGTACAACATGTCTAAGAAGACGTCACATCCAGGCTTTGTTTGAAGATCTCCAGTGAAGGAAACCCACCACCTCCCAAAGCAGCCCATTACACCTAAATAGCTTCAATCTTTAGTCAAGTTTTTTAAAGATTCAATTCTGCAACTTCTGTCCATCGCTTCTAATTCTGACCTCTGGGTCCAAGGAGGAAAAAAAAAAAATCTAATCCTCCTTTCAGGTGAAAACCCCTCAAATATTTATTTATATCTCCCTAAAGTCTTTTCTTCTCCAGACTAACCATCCCCGGGTCCCTCTTATGACATGATATGAAGATCTTTCATCATCCTGGTTGATTTGTTCTACATAGTCTAAAAATTAATGTCCTTCCTAAAATGTGATAGCTAGAATTGAATATAGCGCTCCAAATGCAGTCTGACTAGAATTGATTATGGTGGGACTATCACCTCTTTAGTCTTGGACACTATATTTCTCTCTGAATTCACCCTAAGAGCATATTTCTTTTCTTGGCAAAGACAATTCCAGTATATGGGTTCTTTAGTAACATAACTAGGAATACTTGGGCTGCTTGGTGGCACAGTGAAATAGTACTAGGTCTGGAGTCAGGAAGACACATTTTCTAGAGTTCAAATCTGGCCTCAGACATTTACTACCTGTGTGACCCTGGGCAAGTATTTTAAGTCTATTTGCCTCAGTTTCACCATCTGTAAAAAGAGCTGGATAAGGAAACGACCAACTGCTCCAATATCTTCTTTGCCACAAAAACCCCAAATGGGGTCATAAAGAGTCAGACATGACTGAAATGACTGAACAACAAAAAAATACTTTTATAAAAGCCAATACTGACAAGATAAAGCTGTCTGCTATTTTTTAAATTGTAAGATAAATAGAAGTTATTATGTACATAAGTCTTTAAGACAGCAAAAATTTAAATATTAAAAATTCTATTTTATATTCTACCTATTTGTCAAATAACAGATAAATGCCCCCAAAGTCTCGAAGTATTGTGGTTCACTGGAAAGATCACTGGACTTGGGAGTGAGGAAAATTTTGGTTCCGATCCAGACTCTGACAATTATTGGCTGTGTGGCTTTGGGCATGTCACTTCGACTCTTGGAGCCTTTTTTGCCAAAGTAGTCAGAAGGAGTAACAGGAGATGCTTTAGGAGTCGACAGATACCAGCCAGCAGCATCTAGATGAGGTGATAAATTTGGACATTGTGAACCTCAAAGGAGAAGAGATCATTCTGTGATCATAGCAGATGATGAGTCTGAAGGCAGCAATGGGGAGCAAGAAGTGTTCTGACTCTGCCACTACGAATGAAAGAATATGAAGAAAAGTATGGCCAGGACTGAAAAAGGTGGCTAGGGAAGCAACGATATCCAGAAGGAACCAGATCTCCATCAGTGCCAAAAGATGGCAGGAATAAGAAAGAAAGACATCTAAGATGAAAGTAAATGTGTTCTGGAAGCCAGTGGTGCAGAAGGCACACTGCAAGAGCTGGGCAGATCTTACCTCCTGTTCTGAGGGCTGCAGCAAGCATCTCTCGGCACTTCATTCGAACTGAATCTGAAGTGCTTGGTGCCCGGGGAAAAGATGGAATGAAGGAATCAGAAGCATTTGTCTCTTCCTTTCTGTTGCTTGCATTGCTACTGGAGCTACTAAAATAGACAAAAATCAGGAAAAAGTTTTCTTAAAGCAATCTGTTTCCTTGCTATCATTTTCAGTAAAAACAATGCATTTGGTGTAAATGAAGTAGAAACTCAGAGTATCTGCTTTAGAGCCTTTTATGATTAAATATATAGGAACAAAAAGCCTAAAGTAGAGGAATAAGGGAATCGTACACCTTTTCTTCCTACCATGAAAGTACAAAGGCTAAAATAATAGTGATGGCATTACTATTGCAATTGTATAAGGCCAAAACAGTTTTAGTCAATCCTAATCAGCCTAAGTATAGATCTCTTAAGAATACTAAAATAAAAATTACAATTTATTATAACATCACACTGAAGAAGTTTGATCCTCTAGAAAAGTAAGTATTTTAATGAAAAAATCATCAGAAGGGAAATGAGAACATCCTAGCTCTAAATTAGTACCTGATGTACTTTCAAGAGAACAGTATAGAGCAAAGACTGTTCCATCTAGGTAGCAGATGAGAGAATAGTTTAAATCACCACACACGGACACACAGAGACACACAGAGACACATAACCCCACCCTATCTTTTTAGGCAAAAAGCCACAAGTACTTATACAAGTAGGTAGTAACAGAGAAGAAAAATCTACTTAGTTTTCAGAAAACCATTCAAAACTAGCAGGTTAGTGAAAAATTTAATTATTTCTCACCCAATTTAACCATACCAACTACTTCAGATGAACTTTTTCTACTAGATTATCATCAAAAATAGGTACTCTGCAAAGTTCCTTCCAAGTGAGATCATCTGTTTCCCAGTTTCAGTAACAACTTCAAAACAGACAGCAACCATTTTTCCCCATCCAGTCTCCCTTTGCCATTCACTGTTTATTGCATTTAAACAGCTAGTTCTACCTGATAAAGAGCTCCGTGCTGTTTCCTAAAACAATCTACAGCCAAACTTCCTGATCATCATGGATGGAATGATTTTACATACTCTGTAAGTTATTTAAATATTTTTCACTTTTTCCTTTAACCTACCAAATTCTACTTTTTAACTTCAAAAAAATATTCTGCTTTTTTTTCTTCTCTACTTCAAGAAACCAATGTCTAGGCAAAGCATTTCTTCCTAGTCTTCAATCAGCTGATTAAAATGTACATTACCGGGGGCAGCTAGATGGCACAGTGGATAAAGCACTGGCCCTGGATTCAGGAGTACCTGAGTTCAAATCTGGTCTCAGACACTTAACACTTACTAGCTGTGTGACCCTGGGCAAGTCACTTAACCCCAATTGCCTCACCAAAAAAAAATTTTTTTAAATGTACATTACCTTTCCTGTGTAATTCAAGTTATTGATATATACCCCACAACCTCCAAAAGAACTCTCAAGCTACCTTTCCTCATCATTTCTACTACCACCAAACTATAGGTAACCTATGAGTCATTCCTTTTATATTTCAACACTTACCTATAGTTTTCTTCACTCTGAATTTCTCTAACACTCCTCTGCTTACTGCCCAGCTGGTACAATACAACAATAAATTTTTCTTACCCAGCTATTAGGAAGATCAACTAAGAATACATGTAGATTCTCTAAACCCCAATTCCTTCATCATCAGTGCATCTGATCCTAGCAATTCCAAGAAGTGCACCTCCAAACCAATAGCTAATAAGTGGCAGAGGCAAGTTTTTAACCCAGGTCTTCTGACAAGAAACAAAGTGCTCTTTCCACAATACTAAAACTGTTTACATATAGTAAATCGATGTCATGATTTAGAATATAAGTTTCCAGAAAATGGAGGCCTGTGTGTTTAACAATTTGCTGGATTCTACGTAACTTATACTTTAGGGCAGGGCTTCTTAAACTTTTTCCACTCACTGCCCCTTTATGTGCAAGACATTTTTACACAACTCCTAGCATAGAGGTATATAAATACAGGTATACATAACCTTTTATCATTACCAAATTTTTTATGACCCCCCCCATTCAGTTATGCAACCCCATAATGGGGTCAAGCCCCACAGTTTGAGAAGCTAGGATTTAGAGAACCTAAAAGTTAGAAGGCACCTGAGATGTCACCTATTCTAATAACTAATGATCCTAATAACAACAATAGCTAGTATTTACACAGCACCTACTGTGTGTTAGGCACTATGCTAGATGATCTACAAATATCTCTTGATTCTCACAGAAACACTGGGAGGTAGCTGCTATTATTATCCACATCTTACAGATGAACAAAGAGGTTAACTATCTGGCCCAGGATCACATAGCTTATAAATTTGGCCTAAGGCCAAATTCAAACTCAGGGCTTTCTGATTCTGAGTCTCATGCTCTATCCACTGCACCAACTAGCACAGATTGGACTAAACGATTTCTTAGTTTTGCTTAAAGATCTCCCAAGCCAGCCTTTCAGCTCTAAGAGGACATTCTCCATTTCTCTCATCATCCTATTTATTTACCTTTTTATGGACATGTTCCAATCTTGTCTGTATCTTACCTAAAATGAAGTTAACCAGGACTATACACAGTACTCAGGCTATGGGTCAGACCAAAGCTGATTATATTGAAACCACAAACTTTTTTTGGTCACAACATTATGCTTCTCCTGAAGCATTATAGGGCAGTGTTAACTTTAACTTTCTAGCTGATATGTTACAATGTTGATTCACACTGAACTAGCAGTCCACTAGATCCTCCACATCTTTTTTAGAGTAACTGCTATCTACCCAAACCTCCCGATGCTGTACTTGTAAAGTCTGATTTTTAATCCAAGCACAGAACTTTACAATGATCCCTATTCAAGTTCATCTTACTCAATGTGGTCCCTGGCTGATGAAGAAATGGACGAACACTGTCCCTACTGTACAATATAAAGTAGAGAAGGTAAGAGAATTAAATCTTGCTTGTACTTCTGCTTTAAACAATTCTAGCTGAATCAAGCCCACCAGAGTCACCATTTCTCAACTGTGACTACAGAACTTGTCTGTACCTAGCCCTTCACTCTAGTTAATTTTCTTGGAAAATCGTTTCTGCTCCTCTCAATCTTCACTGGTAGATCTTCCCCAACTATTATTAGTTCAGCTTCCTAGAGAAAAGCACTGCCTATCTGTCCTGAAACCTATCCCAATGCTTGAAATAATGGGCTCAGCGAAACTCTACAAACTCTCTGACCCAACAATCCCACACTAGGCAAATAAATACCCTCACCTCAAGGAGTTCAATGACCAACAGAAATGTCCAAAATATACACCAAAATGTTCACAGCAGCACTTTTTGTAATAGCAAATAAAATAAAACAAAGTAGGTCCCCACTAATTGGGGAATAGTGGAACAAATTCTGGTAATATGAACGGAACTGGGTTATTACAATAATAGCAAATGAATACTTCAGAGAAAAATGGGAAAACTTGTATGTACTGTGATAAAGAAGAAAAAAGAGAATGATATCCAAAGTTACTATAACAAAAATGAGAACACCATCATTAAAAAGCAGTTGGGACTCAGATTAAATAACCAATCTTGAAAAATGATCATCAGAATTTATCACCAGATACAGAATGATACAGCCACTTGCTGAACACAAATGCTATCAGCTGATTTTGTTTAATTGCTTTTCTTGATTATAAAGAGATGTCTCTGGGGGTAGAAGAGTAGGGAAGTGATTGGTGGGAAGTGACTACAGTTAAAAAAATAGCATCTATAATACTTAAAAAAAATTTAAAAAATAGATTCTGTTCTAAAGAGAGAAAGAAAACAAGGAACCAAAGAGTAAACAACTGCAAAGCTGGCTCACTTCTTATGCCTATCTATTCCCTAAACTTTAAAGCCTTAAAAATCTCAAGAACACAAGGGAAGACACAAAAGATAAATGACAGCACATATGAGCAGATGCATATCCAAATCCAGAAGTAGATAAGTCTAAATTTGAGTCATACAGAAAGGAGGTGATCATGGAATCTCCTTCTGCCCGATTACTACACTATCAGAAATGCCTACAACAGATCTTCTATTCAAATAAACATGGTTTCTGTGATAGGTAACGATACCCCAGGTCCACAAGAGACTTAGTAGAAAAGATTGGTTATGACTTTAGAAAGTCAAGCCATATCAATACATATTACATTAAGGTATTGATAATCTAGTGAAAATATTTATAGGGAGTATTATTTTCTGCAGTGAGGTAGGCACATTTAAGATTGAAATACCTTTCTTCTTTTGCTTCAGGACTGTTTTGGGAGGAAATAGCAGGTTCTTTCTTCTTTTCATCAGAGTCTTTATCAGTGGAGGGTCCATCTGAAAATGTACAGAATTAATGAACTTTAGTCATTTGTTATAAGAACTGAAAAATAATCGTTTACTAATGCTATTTGCTGAAGGGGAAAAGTTAAAATCTTAAGCATTAAAGCACACCTCTATAAATAGATGAGGTTTATCCCATCTTTGATCATTATTCTATTAGCATAACAATGAGAACTGTCATTTTTCCACTGGTCAAAAATTTTTATTGGTTATCTCTTACTAAAAAAAATGCTACCCTGAATCAGAATGAATACTTATGTTTTTTTCCTAAAAATAAGAATGAGGTTACAGAATACAACAACTGAGGATGAATATAAAAATGCAGCAGTGGTCTTGAAATAAATACATCTACTCTACAAGCATTTATTAGATACTTACTATGTGCTAGGCACTAGAATATAAAATTAATCCCTTCCTACCCTCAAGGAACTTATATTCTACTAGGCAACATAAGACTTACACAGTAAGTGTAAGATAATTTGAGGAAAAGTATTAACAACTGAGTTGAGCCTTGACTAAAGGATTCTAAAGATTTTGAGAGACAAAGTTGATGAGTGAATAGTCACGGGGGACAGCTTATGAAAAGGAAGAAAGGTAAGAGAACATTAAGTTCAAGAAACCACAAGCTGTCTATATTCTACTTGGACAGATTGGATAGAATATAATATGTGAAGAGGAATAATGAGAAAGAACCAAGTATGGAAAGAGATAAGCTATGTTTATTTTATCTCATAAATGGAGAGTCATCTCAGAATTTTGAGAACTACATGGTCATGAGCTTTAGGAAGATTGTTCTGGCAGTTGGGTGGAAGATGGATTGGAAAGTAGAGAGAACTGATGCATTCCTCCATAACAGCCTAGAAAACAAGAGGTGATAGTACAGATGAAAGATGGAGGCCTTACTAGAGTGGCAGCTATGGTGGAAGAGACAATGTAGAGATAGATCTGAAAAGATTTAAAATGAATAACTAACCCCCATCATAACAACAACAAACATTTACAAAGCACTTTATCATTTTGCAAAGTGCTATATATGTACTATTTTCAATGAGCTTCACAACAATCCTAAGCTAGGTTCCACAGATATGATATCCATTTTATAGATGAGGAAATTGAGGGCTAGATGTCTAAATAACTCACCCATATAGTCAATTAGTTAGAATTAGTATCTGAATCTAGGTCTTCCTGATTCCAAGGCCAGCACTTTATACTCTACAAAGGGGAGGAAGGGAGAATGAAAAGCCAAGGATGACTCTGATGTTGAAAATCTGGGTGATTGAAATAATTGTGGTATTTTCAAAAAATCAGGTAAGTCTAGAAGAGAAGTGGATTTACAGAAAAAATTAATGAGTTTTGCTTTGAACAAACTGGCAACTGGTAATGTGGGAGTGGAAGCTCAAGACAGAACAAGGTGTAGAAGAATAATTCAAATTTTGGAACTAAGTTTAAAGCCCAATGTGTTTTAAACCCACCAAGAACATGTTACTTTATAGTCACATCATTTAAAAAAAAAAAAAGGGCCTTATTCAAATAATCTTATAGTGCCACTAACTTGAGAAACTAAGGGCTGTGGCATATGTTTGCATTAATTTTTCCTATCCTTCTGAATGGCAGGTGTATGAGGAATCATAATTAAAATATTATTACAGTAAAACAGCAGCAAAGCACAAAAATAAAATCTGTTATGTTCTCTGTGTTGCTTTCCAAAGTATATAAATTTGTGTGTTTCTAAAAGACACTATGGTATATAATAAAAACTTCAACTAATTTTCAGCTACAAATCTGAAATTAATAAATTCAAGTCTTTACGTAAAAAGACATACAAATGCTTATTAAGATCATCTTAACATAATAAATCTTTTTATTTTTTCTAGTTACATGTAAAGATACTTTTAAACATCCATTTTTAAAATAAAATTCTGAGTTCCAATTTTCTCCATCTGTTCCCTCCTCCCTCCCTGAGAGTAAGCAATTTGATATAGATTATATATGTGCAATCATGTAAAACACATTTCTATATTAATTGAACAAGCAATTTCAAAGTGGTTTTAAGAATGCCTCTAAAGTTAACTTATGCTTTTATTCTTCTTCCAACAACTTAAGAGTAAGTGGATATTTTTTAAAAGCTAATATACATAGGAAAAGCCAAAAATGAAGTGTTATTGAATTTTTAACTTTAAAATTCAGGCAACTAAGACCACTGTTATTAGAAATGTAAAATAATATTTTCTAAGCTTAAAGGAAGAAAAAAAATCATGGTCCAAAAAGTAGAAAAGGGCATAATTAACAAGTACAAAAAGAGAAGAATACAATTATAGTACCCAGTAACTTCTTCCAGGATTTGATGAGAGACTTCGCTAAGGATGTAACTTCTTCATCTGTGCTCTGCTTTCGTATAGCATTTACTGACATTCCAATTCTTGTGGACTGCAAGGCAACCACAAAAGTAAACTTATTTGCGCAAACTATTGTTTATTACAAATAGTTTCAAATTTCACTCAAATACTATTCCTTGCTGTGCATCCAATTTTCAATTTCATGATGTAAAATGTAATTTTAAAAGATTCTATTGACTAAGTTCTTCAGAGGAAACTTTATACATACACACATACACACACGATTTAATTACAAGACTAATATTTTATTTTATCAAATGTTGGTTCATCAAGTATATCATTACATATGCAGATTTTTAAATTTTTAACTATAAAACTCTCTTAAAAACAAGCTTGGGCAAACTCAATAACCAAGTTTTTGATGAGCCCAAGTTATTTGGGAGAGAGCTCTATTTGACAAGAATTGCTGGGACAACTGAAAATTAAGTTTAGCAGGAATTATATTTAGATCAATATTCTATACCATATGACAATAAGGTTAAAATGGATATATAAACTGAGTATTAAAAGTTTATACCATAAAAAATAAGAACTAAATCATCTTTCCAAGATATTACTCAGGATATGTATGTGTATGTGTGTACCTGTGTGTATGTATATGTATATATACATACATATTATATATGACACTATAGATTTAATTATAGCAGCATTTACACAGCACTCAAAACAATCTGGTGAGATAGGTGCTTTTGTAATCTCCATTTTACAGATGATGAAACTTAGGCAGAGAGAAGTGAGGTGGCCAGGGTCACACAGCTCAGGTCTAAGGGCTGCATTTGAACTCAGATTTTCCTGACTCCAGATCCAGCATTCTATCTGCTGAGCTACCTCACTGCCTCTATATACAAATAAATAAGATCAAAAGCCATTCTCTAAAGGTTAAATGGCCAAAGGCCATGAACAAAGTCCTCAAAAATTAAATGAATTAACAACAAACTCAAATAAATCAGGAAACATTTATTAAGCACTGGGCTAGGCACCAAGAACCCATAAATGATTGACTAAATAAATGAATAAATAAATAAAATGAAAGTTCCTAACTGAAGATTTTTTATCAGGGAAGATGGTGATCAAGGTAGCAGTGGATGCTACTGTTTTGACTTGCATAGCGCATGCTGCCTACTGTGTCTCCTTTCTTGCTGATTCAGCCAGGCTAGTATCTCTGTCCTAAAGTATAACTACAAAAATGTAAAATTTTTTTTTAAACTGCACGCTGTATAATTATAATGATGAAACCTGGCTCCAGAGAATATTTGAGAAAATGACCCTCACTTCCATAAAGAAAGGAGGGATACATCATGGGTGTAGATAGTGGAACTACTGTCAGATTCAGATGAAATGTTTTTTGATTTAGCTAAACTGTCTTCCCCCACCCCCTTTATTTTCATGCATTTCAAAAGTTGTCTCAGTGGGTAGGAGATATGGGTGGAATAGTTCAGAAATAAAGCTGATGCAAAAACAAAAATTATGGGGCAGCTAGGGGGTACAGTGGATACAGCACCAGCCCTGGATTCAGGAGGACCTGAGTTCAAATCCAGCCTCAGACACTTGATACTTACTAGCTGTGTGACCCTGGGCAAGTCACTTAACCCTCATTTCCTCCACAAAAAAACCCAAAAAAGAAAACAAAACAAAAACCCCACACCTTTTTTAAACAAATAAAAATGTTTAAGAGAATGAAAATTATCCTTAAATGAACTAGCATCTTTTTATCTCTCTATTCCTCTATGGGAAAGGACAGGCTGGTACAAGTATATAAAACATATCAGCTTTTGCTAATACATACTTCTGAGGGCCAAATGTCACATAAACGTAGTTTCTTTTTTAGTGTTTTTTGTAACTCTTGGAGCATAGGATCACAAATCCACAACTAACAGGGAGGACATTCAGGCTACTTGTAGATTTGGAGAAGATTCCTTTAGATGAATCCACCTTATGATAAAAAAGTAATATAGATGGCAAGAAATACATCTAATCAGTCACAAAGCTCACCATTTTTGTCTTTTCCTAATTACTGGCATCGTGTTCCTTTAAAGTTACTCTAATCCCAAATTTAACAGTAAAACTGAAAGGTTCTTTGAAGAATCATGCTTCATAATTACCCTATTAGAGTCTTACTAATCAATACAAGTAATAGATTTTGATGTCCATTCTTAAAACAAAAACAAAAAATTGCTAGCCTCCCAAGTACAGTATACCTATATATGCTGACCCAGATAACTAAGAATAATAAGATGGAGATAATAGAAAGATAAAAAAGACACAGAAATTCAAAACTGAAAAGTTTTGATCCTTCCGTTGGTTCCTTCCTAAAGGACTTCACAGGTCCCAACAAATTGTTCACACTTTACTATATAAATGGTTAAACTCCAAAATTATTTACATTTGGACATGCAGTATGTTTTTGTTTTCATGAATATATCCTTGGCCTCAATTTCTAAAACAAAGTAGACATTTAATAAATGCCTATCCATTTGTTCTGACTCCTTGACTCCTCACTTTCACTCACTTTACATAACTATTCAATTGTGAAATCTTGCTGTTTCTATCTTCACATTTCTCACATTTTCTCTACTCATAAATCCCACCCTAGTTCAGGACCTCATCATCTCATGAACAGACTACTGGAATAGCTTCCTGCCTGGTGTCCCTACTTCAAGTTTCTCCCTATTCTGATCTATTTTCCATATATAGTTTCCAAAGTGATTTTCCTTAAGCAAGATCTGCCGATCATGTCATGCCCCTAACTCAAGCTTATGCCTGGAAATCATTCCCTCCTGACATCCACAAAATCCCTTTCTTCATTCAAGACAAAGTTCAAGCATCACCTTGTATATGAGGCCCTTCTTAATCCTCTCACCTGCTTGTCCTCTCTCTCCCAATCTCTATTCTGTATATACTTTCAAATGTACTTGCTGCCTATTAGAATATAAACTTTTTGCAGGCAGCTAGGTGGTACAGTGGATAAAGCACCAGCCTTGGATTCAGGAGGACCCGAGTTCAAGTCCAGCCTCAGACACTTGATACTTAACTAGCTGCGTGACCCTGGACAAGTCACTTAACCCCAACTGCCTCACTTAAAAAAAAAAAAAGAACTAGAGAAGAAAACGGCAAACCACTCCAGTATCTTTGCCAAGAAAATGTGGTCACAAAAAAATCAAACAACTGAAATATTATTGAACAACAAAACTCAACACTGCATAAGTACTGCCACTTAGTAAGTGCATAATAAAGCTTAATGACTACCTGCTGTCTAGGGGAGGTGGGGGAGGGAGAAAAATTAGAAACTGGAAATCTTATATAAACAAATGCTAAAAAACTATCTCCACATGTAACTGGAAAATAATAAAACACTTTTATCAGGAAAAAGAAAAGCTTAATGGCTAAAGTATATATACTACTAGATAGAGTACTTCCTATAGAAGCTAACAAGCTATGGAAGCATATATATCCCAGATGTCAAAAACATGCAAAGCACATGTGGCCCACAATATTCCTGAGTCCCAACAAAAACAGATTAAAAAGTAATTGAGAAATATTTAACAAAATAAATAAAAATACAATAAAACAGATGATCTTACTATATAGTTTTCTAAGTCAATATGCAGCCTGTAGGGTTTAGAGGCTCTATTTCTATTTGTCTGCCACCACTGATATACTCAATACACACATGAAAAAGACGGCATTTTATGAGGGGAAAAAAAAATAACAAAATTTTAGACTTAGAAAGGACCTTGGCAAGTATGTAAATCATTGCCAACTAATATAGTAACAAGCAAACTAACACAGAAATAATGGGATACCACTACGAATGATAATAGTTAGCATTTGTATAGCACTTTAAGGTTTGCAATTATTTCTTCATTTTATTCTCAAACAAAACCCTGGGAGCTAGGTGCTATTATCATCCCCATCCAACAGATAAAGAAATGAAGGCTGAGGAAGGTTAAGTGATTTGCCCAGAGTCATACAGCTAGTATGAAAGGCTAAATTTCAAATCTCATCTTCCAGACTCCAATATATCCACTGTTAACATCTAACTCCCTCAACATGGGTTTGGGTTAAATAGAAAATGCTTCTAAAAGGGAGAGATATTCTTGAGCTATAAAGCTAGTTTTGAAGGCCCCAGAATACTAAAATGATAAGCAAGAAAGCATCTGAGAGGGAATGGCCTGAGAAAAACGTAAAAGAAAAATGAATAAACAAGTTACTTGCTTATGTGTATAAATTCTTCATAATTATTCACTTATTCAACAAACATTTACTGAACAACCACCATCTACAAGGCACAACGTCAAGTGTCACATAGGATATAAAAGTTATTAAGATATGATCACTGTCTTCAAGAAGATAACCTAGTTGGAGAGATAACACATAAATTTGACAATTGAGGAAATGAGGCCTAGAGAGGTCACAAAAGGTATAACAGCCATCTGAGACTTCAAACCCAACATTCTTTCAACTACCTGAAATTGACTCTTAGTCAACTAACCTTCATCTAGCCCTGACTTAGGCTAGGAAGAGGATGAATAGGAAGGACTTCCTAGCTAAGAAATATGTCCCAGAAAAAAACCTGGCTATTGTTTAACTCCCTCTTTGAATACTTTCAAGAGAATCCATCAAAATTCCTCCTATAACCCCCAAATGATGGGTCTGAACATAAAGTTGGCAATCAATGCTACTCCTTACTCCCTTACGTTTTTAATTTCTTGAAAATGAACTTGACTTAAATTTTGGTACTAGTTCTTAGATCCAAAGTAAATTTACAACAATTTTAGGTTATCTTAAATTTTTAGAAGTCACTAAATAGCAAATTGCACTATTATAGCATAGGGAAGAAAACTTAGGTTACCGGTAAGCATTTATATGGTATTGTGGTTCATTTGTTTAAACATTATTGTATGCTTTAATATTTTATAAAAGTTTACTATTTCCATTAATGATACAAGAACATACCTGCAATAATTCCAGAGTCATGGGAATATTCTTAAGTTCCTTTAGTAAATCCAGTGCCCCGGCCTATAAAACAAAATTAATCAAAATATTTGATTTAGTCACATTTTAATATCTCAAAGAAAGCAGAAATAAATCTTTAGCTTGTTTTTCTAACCACGATCCCCTTATTCCATTTGTCCATCCAAGCACAAAGGTAAAAAAAGATAGTCCTATGGACTGCTTACCATTGGTCTTGGTGGAAAAAGAGAGGTGGTTGGGGGAGGAAAGCAGAGGGAGGGTGGCAGAGTAAACCAAGGGGGAAAAAAAGTCAAGGTAGAAGACCTAAAGAGGAAACAACACGGAAGAAATAAGTTAACAAGGCAGGTAAAAAAGTCAAACTACCACATAGGAAAAGGGAAAGCAGCATTTATATAGTAACCACTATGTGTCAGGTACTATGCTAAGCACTTTACAAATATCTCATTTGATCCTCAGAAGAACCCTGTAGTGAGGGGCCATTATCCCCATTTTTCAGTTGAGGAAATTAAATAAGAAGTTCTATAACTTGCCCAGGGTGTCACATAGCTAGTGTCTAAGGCTAGATTTGAACTCAGGCCTTCTTGACTCTAAAGTCTGACATTGTTTGTACTCAATGTCCCACTTAGCTGCCTCTAATTACATACAACAGTATAATATGACCTCAAATCCCATCCAGTCACTATACATACCAAGAAAACAAAGACCAGCCAGTTTTTTTTTTATACTAGATAGTCAATATACCAAATTTCTAGGCAATATTCTCTCTCTCTCTCTCTCTCTCTCTTTAAAAATAATTTTAGTGAGGCAATTGGGGTTAAGTGACTTGCCCAGAGTCACACAGCTAATAAGTGTTAAATGTCTGAGGCCAGATTTGAACTCAGGTACTCCTGACTCCAGGGCAAGTGCTCTATCCACTGCGCCACCTAGCTGCCCACTCTAGGCAATATTCTAACACTAAAATACAATCCAATGTGTACGTATGCTATCAATTACTACCTCCCCCCATTTCCCCCAAAATCTGGTACATTCTGTTAAGAACAGGATTTTATTGTACAAAAAGTTAAATATGTAGCTTTCCTCTCTTTCAGAAGTATTAACTGCATTAAACAGTTTTATGGGGCAGCTAGGTGGCACAGTAGATAAAGCACTGGCCCTGGATTCTGGAGGACCTGAGCTCAAATCCAACCTCAAATGCTTGACACTTACTAGCTGTGTAACCCTGGGAAAGTTACTTAACCCACACTGCCCCGCAAAAACAAACAAAAAGAAACAGTTGATAAAAGATCTATAACTCAAAACGCACAACTTATGGCATACATTCTAATCAATATGGCTACTTCCTCAACCAGTACAGATTACAACTCATTTACACATTTTCATTGTGTGATTTTTTTTTTTGGTTATATTACTTCCATAGATTCGCTAAACAATAAAATAGCCACATATGGTCTATACTAAAGTTAAGATACATGTTTTACCATGAAAACTGAGGTCAAAGAAAAAAAGAAAAAAAAAAGTATCTCGTAGACATTTCAGGAAAGACTAAAATAGGACTCCCATTTTTTTGCAGTTTTCAAAGCTAAAAAAGAATTTAAAATACTGCAATTTACATACATTCCTCAACTAGCTGGAAATGTTAGTGTCTTATAGCTTCAAGACTCGATCCTTTCATCTTTTTGAAATGAGACCAAAAATAGAAATACTCAAAATATATGCTTATTTGTCATGTTTCTCTAGATTCAGACCATAGTCTGCATTTAACTAGAAATGAAAAGCTAAAAATCAAGCTAGATTTAAAATCAACTCTATTAGATTACAGCATCTACTAGTGATAATGATGCAAGAGGAAGAAAGAATCAGTTTAATTTCAAAGCCACAATTAGTTCACAGTACTAACCAAAAGCTGGATATATGGGGTCTAGTAGAAATTCATTAATATTGTAATATGGAACATTTACATTTATTATGGAACAAGATAATTTCTTAAATACTCAGTTCAAATGGATAATGCAAAAACGATTGGTTCAGTGCAGTACATCTATAATATAGCAATTAATGTTTTGCTAAGACAAAATGGTTGGGAGTCATAAAGAAATCTCCAACTGAAACACAGTAATCTTAATTACAATTTTTAGGTCATCAGGCTCCTGAATTTATTTTACCTACTAGAAAATTTAATTTGTAATAAAGCTAAAAAAAACCAAACCAACTATTCCTGAATAGAAACTATGATTTCTAATTACTTTGCTTCACATAATCCAATCACATTTATTTTTATATAGGATGATTGTCCTAAGTATAATTGAAGAGGAGAGGATGCCTTTTTTATCCATTTAGAAAGGAGACATTTTCCTGATAAATACAGTAACTATATACTTTTTTTTTAAGTGGGGCAATTGGCGTTAAGTGACTTGCCCAGGGTCACACAGCTAGTAAGTGTTAAGTGTCTGAGGCCGGATTTGACCTCAGGTACTGCTGACTCCAGGGCTGGTGCTCTATCCACTAGGCCACCTAGCTGCCCCAGCTATATACTTTTGAATAGTCTATATTTAGTAAATTATCAGTCTACCTTATATGGTATTTATTACTCAACCCAGGAATTCTAACATCAAATCTCAGTTACTCCTGATTGCATTCAATAACATCCAGCCTCAAGTCCCTTAAAAGAAAACCCCACAAACCTTTTCATCATAACCCACATAAGCTACCTTTAAAACTATAATTAAGTTCTCTTCTTACTGATCCCTTCCTTCTTTCCGTACTCGGTCTAAACAAATCTCGTCCAAATAAAACAATCTAAATGCTCTTCAGAGTCTCCACATTTAAATGAAAAGACTCCATTTATTGATAAAATATAACCAATGTCATCAGATGATATGGAATTGGCTTCTGAGTTATGAAGGTGACTAACAACTTTTGTCATTAGTACCTTCAAGTACTCAAAAGGAACATTAATATGGGAAAGTAAGATGACTAAGAGTTGTGTGTGTTAATAAAGGATAGAGCACTGGCCCTGGAGTCAGGAGTACCTGAGTTCAAATCCAGCCTCAGACACTTAACACTTACTAGCTGTGTGACCCTGGGCAAGTCACTTAACCCCAATTGCCTCACTAAAAAAAAAAAAAAAAGATTTTATATATATACACACATTTTATATACTTACACACCTGGGGTCACGAAAAATTTTTCAGATGAAAAGGGGTCTAGTATTGGCCTAGTATTAAGAGGCTACATGACTTGCCTTAAGGTCACATAGTCAATGTGTCTCCAGATGTGAAATTCAGAACTTCTAGCCCTCTCTCCACTACAGTGCCTCTCTTCAACATTCTTATTAAAATACTTTTTGGTCCGGTCCTAAGATTTCATCTGTCTAGGGAACTTTCCCATTGTTAGTTTGAGATAGTTGCCTGTGGCACTAGGTAATTTACCCAGGATTATATAGCTAATATAAAATTAGAAGCAACACTTGAATCCAGGTCTTCCCGACTACCTTGCTATTAATAATGCATTGCTTTGCACCATGCATGGTTCAAAACAGAAGGTAAGAGTCTTTACTTCAATGTGAAATTTAAGGACCTGTTAATAATACTGTTCTGAGGGCACAGCTAGGTGGTGCAGTGGATAGAGCACCGATCCTGGATTCAGGAGGACCTGAGTTCAAATCCAGCTCAGACACTTAACACTAGCTGTGTGACTCTGGGCAAGTCACTTAACCTCAATTGCCTCACCAAAAAAAAAAAAAAAAGAAAGAAAGAAAAACTAAGGTGCTATTTACAACAACAAAAACAAAAAAATACTGTTCTCAGAAGGCTGACTCACAAATGTTTTTCTACCTCAATCACATATGCAAAGTCAAGACTTTTATTCAAGGGTAGATAATCCACTTTTATGATCAGGCTTTTGCAGCTGTTGACTATAGCGCTCACAGAGGATAAAAGGGAGAAGATGATGATGAAGCCAGATCAGCCCATTTTATTCCAATGGTTCTCAGTGGCTTGATACTCCTTGGCAAAGACTGAAATTATTGCATATAATGAGATTGCATGATTAATGGATTTCTATCTGATCTATACTAGCATCCAATAGATAATTAAAAATTAAAAATTGATTATACTGTTTGTTACTTCAGACTGTGGGCAAACAGGGTTTCCCTACACTTAGTTATTAAAATATCACTCATCTTAAGAAATGAATAAATCATCAGATGCACCTACTAATTAAATGTGATGTGTATTAGACACAGTAAACTGAAAAAAAAAAGTTTGGGGAGCTCAGTCTGTGAAGTCCAGGAAATAATCAGCAGAAGCTATAAAATGGAAAAAATTAGGTTTTTAAGGAGAAACTTCCCCCAGAGCTATTCAAAAGTGGAATAGATGGCCTTAGGAGGATGTCGCTTACTTGAGGGTCAAAACATTTACAGATTGAGAGCTGTTAAGTACCTTAGAGGTCAGAATTCAATCCCCTCAGTTGAGAGTTCAGGAAACTGAGGAACATAAACATTAATAATTGTCTTAGGGAGGATTTGAAACAAGGTATATCATTTGTCTGTAGTTGTAAGAGAATTCTCTTCAGGTCTGGGTTGCACTGGATGGTCTCTGAAGTCCCTTCTCAAACCTTTGAGTCTATGAAAATCCCAGAATTGGCAAGGAGACATAATGAAAGTGCTTTTAGGGGAACTTTTCTAACTAACACTACTCAATAAGCATTTCAGAGTTTTCTATTCACTTTACTGAAAGAATTTTTTCCCATAGAAACATAGCTCTAATTTTATAATCAAAATCAAAGGCAGAATAAGACTCATTTCACAAACAACTTACTTGTAAGATATCTATACTAAAAATTAGGGAATACTTCAACTTATCCTTCTAAACTCGTGTTTAGAACATTCATTGCAAAGAAAAGACATAAGGTAAGTTCTATATTTTTTAAGAGTGGAAATTTTACCTGGTGCAATCCCTTTCCAGAGCAGAATAATATGTTTTGCAAACCCTAAACACTAAGGAATTTTAAGAGGTAGGATTTATGAGAAGACACCATCAAGAGTAGTACAGGAGTATTGGAAAGAGTACTATCATCAGATTGGAGATTCATCCAGCTATTGAAGAAGTCTTTGGATTTTAAAGAACAAGAAAGATAAACTGCATAAAAGATAATCCTACACAAAAATAATTTAATTCTGCTATCCAGAAGATTCACAATATGTACTGTTATGACTGAGCAGTCATGCATCACAAGACCTAATTTAGAGAAAAAGAACAAAATGTAATAGAAAGGCTTCATCAGTCACTGACATATGGTTCAAGTAATTTGCCCCAAGTTAAGAGAAAAATAGTGTGTTTAACAAAAATATGGAGATAAAAGTTTAACTAAGGTAATCTTATTTTAATTTCAGAAAGAACTTTATACATCAATATTTAAGTTTATAATCCCCAGTCCAATTCCTGAAATATTTTTATTTCACAGAATCAAAGAACTTCACTTCTGATTAGTCTCTCAAAGGTGCCTCCTTACTTCACTCATTTCCTATTTGTGTGGTTTTTGACATTTGCCTATGTATTATGATTCTAAGGGGAAAAAAAGACAAAGTAGAATTTCATTGGCCAAAGGTATATATGGCTAAGTGTAAAAGGCATTTATAGTGCACTTGGATAAAAACAGCACTAAAACTTACAGGAAAAAAAACAAAATAAATATAAGACAAGTATTTACCCTGAAGGAGCTTTAAATTGCCTTGAGGAAAATATTCACAGGAAAAGGACAGCATAAATGTAAATTAACAGACAGAAACTTAATTATAGCTGCTCAGCAGTATTAAACAGCTAAAAAGAAAAAACCAAAAAACCCCAACAACCCCAGTACCCAGGGTCCTTTAAATGCCATAAATTAGGAGTAAAAAAGGAAGTGGATTTTTCTAAGTATATCATCAAATCCTTTAAGTCTTAACATTTCCACCTCTGGCTGTGTTCATCAGAGCCATATGGAAAGGATCTCAGAAACAATCTAGTCCAGTACATACACACTTGAATAAGAATCAAGAATCCCCTCTATAGCATCTGACAACTGGTCATTAAGCCTTTGCCATAAAAACTGGAAGAGATTGGGGGGGCGGGGTTTAGGGGAGCCTCCCCCCAAACAGTATTACTCTCAGGATAGGGAATAGGACTTGGAATCAGAAAGACCTAGGTTCAAATCCTGCTAAATCAAATCTCTGGCTAAGTAAATGAACTTCTAGGTGCTTTAAATTACTCATCTGTAAAATAAGGTGGTTGGATTTGATGGCCTCTATACCTAACTTGCCCATTCCATTTTTTTTTTTTTTACTAGTCAGAGTAATACCATTTATTTCTCTCTTCGTCTTCTTCCTTCGTTCGTTCCTGACCTGGGATGGGGAGGGGGGGGAGGGAGGATAAATCATTCCACTTAGGGAAAGGAACAATTAGAAGAAAAACTTATAAGGCTGAAAATGAATTTCACAGAAAATGAATTAAGGCAGCCAGTGCCAAATATGGAAAGCTTCTTGAAGTTAATAAATTTCAAGCCAGAGAATATGTTAAATACATGGAAGAAGGACAATAACTAGATCTCAGAAGACTCCTTCAATAACTACCGCAGTAGTAATCCCATTGATTATCATTCTCCAGATGTGGCGATTGAGATTGGGGGGGGGGGGGGGAGGGAAGAGGTTGGACTATTAATTGTTAACATTTGGAAAATGTTTGGTAGAGACAAAAAAGGAATTAGAAAATTTCACTACGGTTACCAATATTAACAATGGCTTGCAGTTTACATAGCCTTCGCCTATGTAATCTCTTCTGGGCAAGATCCATAAAATTATTTATATGGAAAAAACGGTTTTAGTCAATGAATTTGTCTACAACTCTGAAACTTGCCATTATTTTTTTAAATCACTCAATAAACATTTATTACGTGCTTACTTTGTGCCAGACACTAGGGCTCTCAATACCACATGAACTACATCTCGTTTAAAGGAACAACGTCCCTAGTTAGGCAGTGAAGTAGGAATTCTTAGCCCGGGGTCCACAGCCTTTTTTTTTTTTTAAATACGAATACATTTCAACATAAATGATTTTCCCTATGTGCTTAAGAAGAAAATAATATTCTTTATACTTATGTACTGTACTCGATATTCAAACAGTATAATGAGATGGGATCCCCGTCACACCAAAGTTAAAAATTCCCTAATATAGAGGAAAAGTCCAGACAATGTGGCGTCTTACCTGCCGGGGTCCCCCCAATAATGTGTGTGAGTGTGTGTAAACACACAATACCAGCCTCCCGACCACACCGGCCTGTGGCCATTCTCTAATTAAGAGAAGGGATGAGAAAACCCCTTGTGAGCGCTTTGCCGTCACTCATGTTGGATTTTTTTTTTAATTAAAAGTGCTTTCCTTGGTGTGACACACACACACACACACACACACACGTGTCCCTGCGTTTCTCCCCGTTCCTCCTCTCCCCTAGGCCACCCTCCCACGGGCTTCTTTCCCCGGCGCTTCCCCTCCTCAATAAAACTTCGGAGTCCGGCCGGAACCACGCACTGAGCGCGGTCCCTCAGGGCTTGGAGGGGCCGCGGAGGGAGGTCTGGGGGCGGGCGCCTTCACGTGCAGCTGCAGAACGACCCCGGCTTCTTCGGACTCCGGCTCCTGAGGCCCCGCCCCCGCTCCGCACCGGCCCGAAGCTGCTCGTGCTTCCCAGCACCCCCTGTACCCTCCCCCCGTCCCGGCCTCCTCCAAGCCTCAGCCCAACGGCCGGGAGCATGAGGCCCGACCCCGGCCAGGAGCAGAGCGGCTGGAGTAGCTCGGGGCCCCCACCCCGCGGCCGCCCCAGTGCAAGCTGGCCCGGGAGTCGGAGCGCGCGCTCCCTCCTGCCGGCCCCGCCCGCGCGCCCCCAGCGCGCCGCTCGAGCCCCGCGCCCAGCGCGCCTTCTCGGCTCGCTTCGCTCACCGCGTTCTTCTTTTGCACCATCTTATCCATCTTCTTGGCGATCCGAATAATTTCGTCCTCCATGGCTCCGGCGGGTTTTGCAACCCCACCCCCCCACACCCCGTGGGGACGGGACGCGGGAGAAGCGGGGGCAAAGGGAGGATGTCAAAAGAGCGGGCGCGGGAGAGGTGAGGAGTCCCAGAATGTGTCACGCAAAAAACTGCCACACACCGAGGACCAAGACCTAGGCCCAGGCCCCTTCAGCAACAAATAAAGACCGGGCGTCGCCGACTGCTCCTCCCCGGCGCAGACAGCGTCAATCAACTCTTCGGCGGCGCTGGGCAGGCAGCACTAATCGACCTCCGATAACCGAGAAGGCGGGGCCAAGGTACGAGCAAAAGGCGGAAGTGGTTCCCGCTCTGCCTCAGCTCGGCACCCTTGGGCTCGGAGGACAGTCAGGTATAACCCGCCTAAAAGGCCAACCAGAAAATCCACTCTTTGCCGACGGGGTGTTCGCAATTAAAATGGGTGGGTGAGGAGGAAGGCTTGGAAAGAAGGGGGTGGGGTGAGGAAGCATGAAAGCCCAGTCGCCCCAAGGCTTACCCCCACCTCGTTCGTTCCGTACTTTAATTCCCGCCTAAATTTAAAGAAAATCTCTTCCTCCACCGTTTTCCCCTCGTCGCTTCCTCTTCGGTGTTTTTGATGCTCACAGCCTCGCACCTTAAGCTCAAGATGTCCGAATAAAGCGTATCATCTTCTCCCTCCAAAACCGATTCTCCTGGTTTTCCCTAGATGCCCGCGAGGCTGGCAGAGGAAGCCCTCCGTAATCTGCCCCCACCTACTTTTCCAGCCCCTTCCCCGTATCACTCATTCTGCACCCCAGCTAAACAGGGCTGCTTACCACTTCCCCAAAGTCGACGTTCCTTGGTCCAGTTTTGGATGTGAAACGTAAAAGTTTCGATGCTCCCGCCCCCATCCACCCCCATGTTAGTGATGCCCATTCCCTTCTCTCCAGTATAAGAATCCACGGCTTCCCTTCAACCAACCAAGTACCTACCTAGGAATATAAGGACAAATACCAACCGGTCCCTCCCCTCTTCCCACAGAGATAGGCATTTTTAAATATATCCAAAATAAATACGAGATGTTGGGGGCATCAGGAAAGGCCTTATTTAGAACTTGGTACCTGAGCTGTGGCTTAGGAAAAAAAAGCAGAGAGGACGAGGGAATGAATCCTAGATGGGAAGATCGCCTCTTCAAAGACAATGAAAAGAGGGATATTGTATCCAATGTGAACAAGAGCAAGGTCTATTTGGCTGGACCATAAATACCTTGAACCTTTTGTCCTGACGTGTGAGAAGAGGAGTTATGTGTAAGATTGGAGCCAAACTTTAAACAGCTCCAAATCCCCCCTGCCGAAAAAGGAGGAATTTTTTAACCCTAAATGTAATAGGGAACCGCTGGAGTTTATTAAGAAGGGATACTGTCAAATCTGAGCTTTAGGAAAACCACTTTGGCAGCTGTGTTAGATGTACTGGAGTCAAAAGAGACCAGATACAAGGAAACCAATTAGGAGGCTATTGCAATAGCAATGATGAGAAATAATTAAGGACTGAAGTAGGATGGCAGCTCAGAAAGAGATATGAAACATCTTGAGGTAGAAGCAAGAAGCCTAAGCAACTAATTGGATAGGTGGGGTGATGACACCAGTTTTGAATCTGAAAGGATGACGATAAAAATAAGTTTGGAAGAAGGGTGAGTTTTGGAGAAAAGAGTTCTATTTTGGACTTGTTGAATTTGAGATGCCTACAGTTGAATTTGAAATGTCTTGTTGGAAGTCAGTGATAAAGAACTGGAATTCAAGAGACTAGGGAGGGGTCAAGATAGAGATAAATTCGTGGGAGAAGATGGTCACCAAGAGTATGGAGAAGAGGTCCCAGATTCCTACAGTCAGCCAGTGTAAAATGATGGATTTTGGATCAGGCATTCTTTAAAAAAAAAAAAAAGCCTTATTCCTTTACTTAATGCTCTCTCCTTAAAAAGATTTTTTTATTGTGTACATAGTATCACAGCAGAACATAAGGTCAAGGGCAGAGGGGTTTTGTTTTGTTTTGGGGTATTTTTGGTCATTGTACTCTCAATACCTTGCTATATTATCTACACACCTGTGATTTCATGGTGTATGGAACACCTTTGTGAGAAAACTCCTTTTACTAAGTCACAGAACTTATCTGAAATTTTAAAAGAATCTTAAGTTACCTGAGATCACTGAGAAGTGATGTCCAGAATTGTGCAGCCTTTATCTATCAGAGGCAGAACCTAAACCTAGATCTCAACTCTGAAGCCATCCACACATACCATATGTACCAGCTTCCTCTACTTTTTAAATGTCTTTCAACGTTAGTTGAATTTACCCCTTTTTCATGTCTAACACCACCTTTCACCTTTTTCTTCTATTTCAAAATCCTTTACTCTTTTTTTTTTTTTTTTGCAGGGCAATGAGGGTTAAGTGACTTGCCCAGGGTCACACAGCTAGTAAGTGTCAAGTGTCTGAGGTCGGATTTGAACTCAGGTACTCCTGAATCCAGGGCCGGTGCTTTACCATTGTGCCATCTAACTGCCCCCAAAATCCTTTACTCTTTACTACCTTTCCATTCATATTCAATCTGGTGCCAAACACTAGTTATTCTACCTCCAAAATTATCCATGAATCTGTCTTCCTATTCCTGGGGCTACCACCCTAGCCAAGGCACTAATTTGCCACAGTTCATGGACTATAGCAGTCGTCTCCTAACAGGGTTTCTTATAACCAATCTCCCCCCCACACACACTCCCTCGCAGCACATCACAAATAACTTAATCATAGAGATTTGGTAATGTTGTTATTCCTCTGCTTACTTTAATTCCTTAGTTTTCCTTCAAGGCAATTTGACAATTTGGCTCTAACCTACTTATCTAGTTTGTCCAACCAAACTGGGGAAAGCTAGAACTCAGCAACCATCCTGACCACATGCTTTCACCCTCCCTGTACCTTTATTCATTGTTATCCACAGTTCAAATGTCTTTTCCCTTCTGCCTTGCCTGTAGAGATTTTCCTTTTTTAAAAAAACATAACTCTAACATCTCTGTTGAAGCTAGGTGGAGCAACAGCTAGAGTGCCCCACCTGGAATCAGAAAGATCTGAGTTCAAATATGACCTCACTTATTAGCTGTTGTGACCCTAGGCAAATCACTTAACCTCTGCCTCAGTTTCCTCAACTGTAAAATGGGAATAATAGCATCTACCTCCTAGAGAAGTTGTGAAGATCAAATAAGACAGTAATTGTAAAGTGCTTAGAAAATAGTGCTATATGTTAGAGATCATTATTGCAAAGAGTTTTGAACTTCATATATGTATTGTTTTTGTATTGTCATATCCCTGAGACTTATGATAATTGGAGTGACGGACGCCAACTGCTGGAGAGTTACTGTAGGAAAGCTCCACCATGAGGAGAAGGCATCTGAGGGCAAGCCATGTGGCTTGGAAGGTCAGTTCCTGGGCGTCAGGAAGTGATGTTTGCTGGTGAGTACTGTCTATCAAAGCTACCATCCAATTAGCCTGGAGCTGTGTGTGTGCACGTGTGTGGATGGGATGTCCCCGGTTTCACAGGAGGCTTCCAGGAGGAAAAGGGGCGAGGTGCTCTCTTTCTCCCCCCCCCCCCCAGGACCTCAGCGGGGAGTGGAGATGGAGACACTGGCTCCCTGAGATAGATAGCCTCTTTCTCTCTCTCTTCACCAAATTCTTATGCTCCTTAATAAATGCTAAAGGGGGCAGCTAGATGGCGCAGTGGATAGAGCACCGGCCCTGGAGTCAGGAGTACCTGAGTTCAAATTCGGCCTCAGACACTTAACACTTACTAGCTGTGTGACCCTGGGCAAGTCACTTAACCCCAGTTGCCTCACTAAAATAAATAAATAAATAAATGCTTAAAAGTCTAAACTCTTGCTAACGCTTCTAATTTATTGGCGACCACTCATTAGATAGACAGTATAGCTAGAATTTTAGCCTCTTACAGACTGTAAGCCCCAAAGGGCAATAAACCATGTCTAATCCAGTGATCTGCACATACTAAGCAGGCATTTTGCTAGATAAATTGAAAGCCTTATTATTCCCCTACAAAAAGAATCCTTTGTGGCTAAATTCTAAAACACCCCATCCTAATACTGACAACCCTTCATAATAAATCCAACCTATCTTTCTACCAACTGTTGTCCTCATTATTCCTAGGTCATTACGATATTGTCCAAATCCTTCCTTCATGTTGTTCCACCTGTCTGAAAGTCTTCCCCCAGTATCTCCCTCTATGAAAATGTGACCCATTCTCAAAAGCCCAACTCAAATACCACCTCTTTCATGAACCTTTCTTTTTTTTTTTTTTTTAAAGTGAGGCAATTGGGGTTAAGTGACTTGCCCAGGGTCACACAGCTAGTAAGTGTCAAGTGTCTGAGGCCGAATTTGAACTCAGGTACTCCTGACTCCAGGGCCGGTGCTCTATCCACTGCGCCATCTAGCTGCCCCACATGAACCTTTCTTGACCCAACATGACCAAATGTGAATTCCCAATTCATCCTCCAAACCCAAAGCAACACTGTACCTCTCCTATAGCACTTATCTACCTTGAATTATGCTAGTTTGCATAAAAAGACTTTATCTATAAAACATACGTTAACAAAAGATTCAAAATATCTGATCCTCTAATTCTGCACAGAAATATAGTGGAGATAAAAAACATGCAATTGTGTTCTTGTTGCCTCTGAATTTAATAGAATTAATGTATAACTATCCCTAACTGCAGGGAAATATTTAGAAATGTTATAGTTTATCAATTAGATTTTAACTGCCTTCACCTACCCTTTAATTTTAACTTGATTCAATTTCATATTATTTTAGAGCTGGAAGGGTCCTTAGAGATCTTCTAATCCAGTTCTCTTATTTTGTTGATAGGAAAATAGATTGGGCCAAAAACTGACATAGCTAATTTGTAGAAGAGCCAGTTAACAAATTTTGACAAAATCTCACCCATGTATACCAAGAAAAATGTTCATTAAAACATTTTCTGGGGGCAGCTAGGTGGCGCAATGGATAAAGCACTGGCCTTGGATTCAGGAGAACCTGAATTCAAATCCAGCCTCAGACACTTGGCACTTACTAGCTGTGTGACCCTGGGCAAGTCACTTAACCCTCATTGCCCCACAAAAACAAACAAACAAACAAACAAAAAGAACCCAAACATTTTCTGCTTTGGAAGTTTCAGGAGAAAAACTTCCCAATTGCCTTAAGCATTTGGTCCCATGTCTCTGCATCTGTATCTTCCATTTAATGTAGATCTTGCATTTCTAAAATTCAACTCCTCTAATAAAAAGCTGAAAATAAATTGGGTCAGAGTAACTAAGGAGTTACATGTTACTCAATAAGCCAAGTGACTTTCCAATGTTGGCATTGTTTTTCCTTTGACTCTACATCATGCTAACAAAAAGATGTTTTCAATTTTCTATTTTGTGTCTTATATTCTTAACACATCTGATCAAAAGATATGTGATTAAGCCTCATATAGGTAGAGGTATATCCAACCAGAAAATGAGAATCAATCTATCTTCAAGCCTGATATCAATATATCTGTGAGCTGTTTGACACCACCTTCTCTTCCACTCCCCACCAAAGTTTCCTGGGATTCCCAGGAGGGGAACATCACTAAAAGAATTGAGACAAAAAGATTTTCAAGCTGGAAGGATTGGTCACTGTGGTGTTTAAAATCGAATGTTTGGTTGCCTTGTTTCTACCCCCTGTTGGGGGAGAACTAGCTAAGGTTTATTTATAAGCTAGAAATGTCAGCACCAGTTTTTGTCATTAAGCATTTATTAAAGAGTAAAGAGAGCACAGGGAGTACAATATAGCAAGAAAACACAGTTGCTCCAAAAAACATCCAAATAAAGCCATAGGAAAATGCCTAGAGCAATAAAACTCACAGAAGAATGTGCTGAAATCATTTTCTAACCAAGAACGGCTAGGAAGGTCAGAAGGAGGGAGCTGCTGTGCTGATACAGGAGTCGAGCCCAACTCCACAGTCACCCTGACACAGATCCAGTCTCAGGAAGGTCTCACCAGAGGAGGAGACCCCAAGAGCCTCTGAATCAGCTGAAGTGCCAGTGTCGTCTAGAACTAAGCTCACAGTCTGGTGAGAGGGCTGAGCCCTGAGCAGAGGGGAGACTACAGGGGTCTATGCTGGTGCTAAGGCAGAACTTGGATTTTTACACCCCTGCTGAGAACCAGGAGGTAGGCTTGAGTAGCAGTGGCCCAGGTGGGGGAGGGGCACAGGCTCATCGGAGCTAACAGCCACAACACACAAAGCTGGTTGATTAGCAAGTTGGTCTGGGGTCATCTACAGACCAGGGAAGTGAAGAACCTGATCCTCCTTAAATCATACCACCTGGGATTCTTAAGCTTGGGATACTGCAGCCTGGAAACACTGCCCCACTTTAAGGAGCTAAAAGTCAACTAAAAGAAAGGCAAGATGAGCAGACAAAGGTGAGAACCGTAGAAAGTTTCTCTAGTGACAAGGAAGATCGTGGTGCACCCTCAGAGGAAGATGGCAACATCAGGGCCCCTGTATCTAAAGCTTCCAAGAAAAATATGAATTGGTCTCAGGCCAAGAGGCACTCAAAAAGGACTTTGAAGATAGAGTTAGAGAGGTAGAGGAAAAAATGGAAAGAGAAATGAGGGTGATGCAGGAAAGACATAAGAAAAAAGTCAACAGCTTGCAAAGCCAATTGGAAAAGCTCTCTGATGAAAATAATTGCCTAAGAATTAGGATTGAACAAATGGAAGCCAGTGACTTTATGAGAAACCAAGACACAATAAAGCAAATCCAAATGAATAAAAAAATAGAGGGCAATGTGAAATATCTTATGGGAAAAACTGCTGACCTGGAAAACAGGTCCAGGAGAGATCATTTGAAAATTACTGGTCTACCTGAAAACCATGATCAAGGAAAGAGCTTAGACCTGTAACGATCAGAATGATGCCACCTGCTGGAGACTTACTGTAGAAAAGCTCCGCCATGAGGTGAAGGTCTCTGAGGGCAAGACCATGCGTCTTTTCTTTGGTGTCAAGAAGTGACGTTTGCTTGTGGGAGGAAGAAGGGGGAGGCTGGTGCTCTGACTCGCTTTTTTTTCATGTGGACTCTGGCAAAGAGCAGAGCTAGGAATGCTCTCTCTCTTTAATAGATAGATGAATCTAGGCCTTTCCCTTTCTCTTCACCAAATTTTTTTTTTTTTTTTTTTGCAGGGCAATGGGGGTTAAGTGACTTGCCCAGGGTCACACAGCTAGTAAGTATCAAGTGTCTGAGGCCAGATTTGAACTCAGGTACTCCTGAATCCAGGGCCAGTGCTTTATCCACTGCAACACCTAGCCGCCCCACCTTCACCAAATTCTTATTCTCCTTAATAAATGCTTAAAAGTCTAACTCTTGCTAAAGCTTATAATTTATTGGTGACCACTCATTAGGTATTTTAGACAGACTAGCTAGAATTTTAGTCTATATAGACATTATCTTCCAAGATATTCTCAGGGAAAATTGCCCTGAAATTCTAGAAGCAGAAACTAAAATAGAAATTGAAAGAATCCACTGATCACCTCCAGAAAAAGATCCCAAAAGGAAAACTCCTAGGAATATTATAGCCAAATTACAGAGCTCTCAGGTCAAGGAGAAAATATTGCAAGCTGCCAAAAAGAAAGAATTCAAGTACTGTGGAGCCCCAGTCAAGATAGCTCAAGATCTATCAAGCTTCTACATTAAAGGACTGGAGGGCATGAAATGTGATATTCCAGAGGGCAAAGGAATTGGGATTACAACCAAGAATAACCTACCCAGAAAAACTCAGCATAATCTTGCAGAGGAAAAAATGGGCCTTTAATGAAAAAGACTTTCAGGTATTTGTGATGAAAAGACCTGAACTGAATGGCAAATTTGACTTTCAAATGCAAGACCCTAGAGAACTATAAAAAATTGGAGTTGGGGGACATACCTGGGGTTGTACAGTGTGTGACTGTCTTGTGTCTCCAAGGCCAGGTTATGGCTGGGATCCCCCTGGGTCCAGGGGTGATACTTTGTTTACTGTGTCACTTAGCTGCCCCATGATGACATCCTTAGGGTTAAATTGAAGGGTGAGGGGAATGCACTGTGGGAAGGGGAAGGGCAGAGGTGAAATCCTACATGAAAGAAACAGGAACAGGCTTATGGAGTTGGGGAAGAGATGGGAGAGGAGCAGGGCAGTAAATGAATTTTACACTCATCAGAAAAGGCTCAAAGAATGTAAACTCATCAGAGTTGCCTCAAGGAGGGACTAACACACACACCCCCAACTGGGTGAAATAATCTATTTAATCTGGGCAGTAAAGGTGCCTAACATTCATCAGAATTGGCTCAAAGACCACAATCTCATTAGAATTGGCTCAAGGAAGGAATAATGTACACACTCAATTGGGTGGATTAATCTCTAACCCTGCAAGAAAATAGGAGGGGAAGGGGATAAAGAGAGAGGGGCAAAAGAAGGAAGGGCAGAGTGGGGGAGGAGGCAGACAGAAGCAAATCCCTTTTGAAGAGTGATAGGATGAAAGAAGATGGATAATAGAATAAATATCATGGGGAAAGGAATAGAATGGAAGAGAAACAGTTAACAAATCAAGAAAAAGAAAAGGGGGGGGAATTGTACAAAATATATTTATAGCGACTCTTTGTGGAGGCTAAGAATTGAGAATCAAGGGAATGTCTATCAAATGAGGAATGATGGAAGAAGCTGTGCTATATGATTGTGGTGGAATGCTGTTGTGCTACAGGAAATGACAAACAGGATGATCCCAGAAAAACCTGGAAAAACTAATGAACATTGATGTATAGTGAAGTGAGCAGAGCTGGGAAGACATTGTGCATAGTGACAGCAGTATTGTTCAATGAGCAATTGTGAATGACTTAACTACTCTCAGCAATGCAATGATCCAAGACAATCCCAAGGAACTAATGAGGAAGCTTACTATCCACCCCCATAGAAAGAACTGATAAAAAGAACACTTGTGGATTGTACGTATATAACCCGGATCCAATCTTGTGGAGGGGGGAGGGAGGGAGAAAAAGAATGTTGAAAACTACCCTTACATGTAACTGGAAAAAATAAATTACAATAAAGCAAGAAAAGCCTATTTCCTTTCCTCTCTCTCTGCCACCAACCTGAAGTCCCAGAACAAAAAGAGGCCAGAGCTAGGGAGCCAACCTCCCTTCCTACTTCCTGTCTCCCTTCCCTAGAAGGGGAGGTCCTTCAAGCTGATTGGTTCATGGTGGTCTCATGTTGATGTCATGGCCACAACCTCTGAGAACACCCATACCCCCCCCACACACACACACACACACTCAGGGCCAGCCAGATGTGGTCTCGATTTAATCAACCTTAACTAGGTTCTAAGTCTCTCAGTCTCATCCAATTCATTCAATTCAAAATCAATCTTTAGGTGGGGCCCTTGGGCATCTGCCAAATCCCATTATTTTTTCACATCACATAGTTAATGATGCATGTTTTACAGCTGAGGTAACTGGGGTCCAGAGAATGAAATGACTACTTCAGTCATACAGAGTGAGGATGGGAATTCAAGTCTTCTGAGCTCCAAATCCAGTGTTCTACTTCACAAACATATTTATACCATCATCCTTTTCACTCCCTACTGATCTCAATAAATATCTCTTTGCAAAAAGTTGCAAGAATCCATAAATGGTTGATTTTTTAAAGTTTGGCTGTAAGCTCAGTAATACTAATGTGTTCTCCAACCCTCTTTCCTCAAATATTTTATGATAAAACATGGGGAGAGGAATTATTGGGGGGGAAAATGAAGGAAGGTAACCTAGCCATACCACATCTCAAACTGTATTATAAAGCGATCCTCAAGGGGCAGATAGGTGGCACAGTGGATAAAGCACCGGCCCTGGATTCAGGAGGACCTGAGTTCAAATCCGGCCCCAGACACTTGACACTAGCTGTGTGACCCTGGGCAAGTCACTTAACCCCAATTGCTTCACCCTAAATAGATAGGTAGATAGATAGATGAATGAATGAATGAAGCAATCTTCAAAACAATCTAATACAGAATCAATTAGGTGCACAATAGTAAATGACCACAGTAATCTAGTGTTTGATAAACCCAGAGATCCAAGATTTTGGGACAAGAACTATTTGACAACTGCTGGGAAAATTGTAAAACAATTTGATAGAAACTAGGTATAGACCAACATCTCACACCATATACCAAGATAAGATCAAAATAGGTACACGATTTAGACATAAAGGGTGAAATCTTGAACAAATGGGGGAGGGGGGGCGTGGAATGTCTATCTGTCAGATATATGGGGAAGGGAAGAATGCATTGATATATAAAATGGATGCTTTTGATTATATTAAATAAAAAGATTTTGCACAAATAAAGCCAATGCAGCCAAGATTAGAAGGAAAGCAAAAATGGAGGGGGGGAGGGGGGGTGTGGGTTTACAGTGTCTCTGATAAAGACTACTTCTCAGATACATAGAGAATTGAACCAAATTTATAAGAATCCAAGTCATTCTCCAACTGATAAATGGTCAAAGGACATGAACAGGTAATTTTCAGATTAAGAAATCAAAGTTACCTAGTCATGTGAAAAAATGCTCTAAATCACTATTGATTAGAGAAATGCATATCAAAACAACTTTGAAGTACTACCTCACACCTATCAGACTGGGTAATGTGACAGAAAATTAATGTTGATGGGGATGTGGGAAAATTAGGATACTAATGCATTGTTGATAGAATTGCAAATTGATCCAACCATTGTGGAGACCAATTTAGAACTATACACAAAGGGTCATAAACCTGTGTATACCCTTTGACCTAGCAATATCAATACTAAGTCTGCATCCCACAGAGACTGGGGGAAAAAAAAGAGGGAAGAACCTATCTGTACAAAATTATTTATAGCAATTCTTTGTGGTAGCAAAGAATTGAAGATTGAGGGGATGTCCATCAATTGGGGAATGGCTGAACAAGTTGTGGTATATGTGATGAAATATTATTGTGCTATAAGAAATGATGAGCAGTACGTTTTCTGAAGGAACTGGGAAGACTTTTATGAACTGATGTAAAGTGAAGTGAGCAGAATTGGAACAGTGTACAAAATAGTAATTTTGTACAATGAAAAACTGTAAATGACTTGCTATTCCCAGCAATACAATGATCCAAGATAATATCAAAAGTCTTATGGTGAAAATGCTATCTACCTCCAGAGAAAGATCTGATGTAGTCTGAATACAAATTGAAGAATACTATTATTTACTTTTTGGCGGGGGGAGATGGTATCTGTTTTCTTTCACAACATGACTGATATGGGAATATGTTTTGCATGATTTCACATGTATAATTTGTATCAAATTGTTTGCTGTCTTGGGACGAGGGGAAAGAAAATTTAGAACTCAAAATTTTAAAACAAAATAATGTTTAAAAAAAATTCTACACGTACTTAAAAAAATAAAATCTTCAAAAAATTTTAAAAGATCAATATGGGAAGAGAACTGTTTATGGAAAATGATACCATATGCTAGACTGGTGAATTTCTGAAACCTCCAAAACAGATATGCAGTCAGAAATTTTATCCTTTCCTTTGCATTCTTCCTACCTTAAAAGCTATAGGAACTCTGAAGAAGAGTTCTGAAAAGGAATGAAGATGTTAAAACTGTATGTGGAGGGCAGCTAGGTGGCACAGTGGATAAAGCACCGGCCCTGGATTCAGGAAGACCTAAGTTCAAATGTGGCCTCAGACACTTGACACTAGCTGTGTGACCCCGGGGAAATCACTTAACCCCCGTTACCCTGCCCCCCCCAAAAAAAGTGTATGTGTGTATGTTTATTTCTTACTTCGAACATACAGAATCAGTCTGTACTTCAACTACTCTTACCAATATTCCTAACATTCACAAAAAACCTCAGGGGAAATTATGGGGAAAAGGAAAAAATCTGTTTCTTCTTTAAAACGTTGGGAAAAAAAGGGGGCAGCTAGGTGGCCTAGTGGATAAAGCATTGTCCTGGGATTCAGGAGGACCTGAGTTCAAATCTGACCTTGACTTGACACTTACTAGCTATGTGACCCTGGACAAATCACTTAACCATCATTGTCCCACCCCCCGCAAAAAAATGTTGGAAAAAGGAAAATGAAATGGAAAAAAAGTATATTAGAAAATACAATACTGTTATGTTCTGAGACCAAAAAAAATGTTAGAATCTCATCTGCAGTGTTATAATTAAAGTTAATAAGAAAACATGATTTATTTTGCAGGGAACTTTGTTGAAGCATAAAGTGAACAAACCATACTGTTAAAAAAAATTAAAATACATTAGAGTTGTTCATTGTGGACTTAAATGATATACAATATTTTTACAGAGAGAAGCAACATGATGTAGCAAATGGAACACGGACTGGATCTATGATTTCAGTGTTTTAAGGAGCTTCTCTGCTGTGGAATTCCACTACCAATTTAGATAGTCAATTTACATTCTTAGAAAGTTACTTGCATTGAGAGTGACCCGTCAGCTAGTAAGTATCAGATGTGGAAATTAAATGCAAATTTCCCTATTTCCAAGGCCAATCCTATCCACTACACCATGCATCCTTTTCAATTTCCCCATCACTGACAAAGTATGAAAACAAATGTATAAAACAAAAATATAGATCCTTCTAGATTGAATTATTAAACATTTGGTTTGTGCATATTAGCAAATATGTAGGACTTAAGAGGAACAAAATAAAAATAAATCATGATAAATTAACTAATTTTTAAAAATATAGCATTACTGTGGGAAAATTGGAACACCAATGCATTGTTGGTGGAGCTATGAACTGATCCAACCATTCTAGAGAGCAATTTAGAATTATGCCCAAAGTGCTATAAAGCTCTGCATACCCTTTGACCCAGCAATACCACTATTGGGTTTTTCCCAAAGAGATCATAAAAAAGGAAAAAGGACCCACATGTACAAAAATATTTATAGCTGCTCTTTTTGTAGTGGCAAGGAATTGGAAATTGAGGGGTTGACCATCAGTTGGGGAATGGCTGAACAAGTTGTGCTGTAAGAATCGATGAGCAAGCGGATTTCAGAGAAACCTGGAAGGACTTGCATGAGCTGATGAGTGAAATGAGCAGAACCAGGAGAACATTGTTCACAGTATCATCAACATTATGTGTTGATGTACTGTGATAGACTTGATCAGTCTCAGCAATACAACGGTACAAGATAGTTCCAAAGGACTCATGATGGAAAAGGCTCTCCAAATCCAGAAAAAAAAAGAACTGTGGAATATGGATGCAGATTCAACCATTGTATTTCTTTTGGTTTTGGTGGTGCTGTTTTTCTTTTTTGAGGTTTTTCCTTTTTGCTCTGGTTCTTCTCTTATAATGTGACTGATGCAGAAATATGTTTAATGTTATTGTACATATATAACCTATATCCAATTACTTGCTGTCTTGGGGAGGGGAAACTGTCTCTACATGTAACTGGAAAATAATAAAATACTTTTATAATTAAAAAATATATAGCATTATTAAACGGAAGTAGATAAAGAATAAGATACACTATATATTGATTTCACATAAAAAATGACATTTCTTCTGAAATCCTTATGGATATGATAAAAGGCTGGTTAGATGAAATGGGTGGGAGAATTGACGGAAAACTAAACCGTTTTGTGCTTTGTCAGTAGATCAATGACAACCCCACAGTGAGGGTCTCTAGTGACAGAACACAAAATGCTCTTTACCTAGTCCTATTCTGGTACAAAAGTTTTAGCAATCACTTGGATGAAGATATAGAAGGCATGATTATCAAATATGATGACACAAATCTGGGAAGGATAGCTAATATAACAGAAAACAGAAGAGTGAAAATTCTCTTATACTGTAATGATGGACTCTAACAAGAAAACAATAATGATCATTGTTAAAGCCTTATGTTTTATTTCAGAAAATCAACTCTACAACAAACTTGGTAGCATGGGATTTTTATCTGATCACAAGTTCTCTATGAAGTTAGCAGTATGAGGACCTGTGATTTCAGTAGGATAGTGAACTCCCAGATAAGTAAACTTCCTCTACCAGTGAAGATTCTGGCACTCTTCTCTGCAACTCTGCAAAATATAACGGGCCCATAGCACTAAAAAATTAAGTGACTTACCCAGGTCATCTTCTTCATTCCAGGCCAACTTTATCCACTGCATTACAGTGCTTCTCAATAAAAGCAATATATGCAAAAAACAAAAAACAATGGTACCACTGTACTATGTGCTAATCAGATAAATCTGGAGTACTGTGTTCAACTTTGTATATAGCATTTCAAGAGGGCCATTAACAAACCAGAATGCTTCTGCAGGAGAGTAATTTAGCTAACGAGGGGTTTTAGTAACCATAACCATATCAAGTTATATGATGTAAAAGTGTTAAACCTACAAGAGAAAAAATTATGGGAGAATGATAGTCAAATATTTTAATGGCTAGTATTTGGAAAAGGGAAGATATTTCTTCCATGTTTGCTCCAGAGGACATGATGATGAATAAATGGAAAGCACAGGGAGGCAGATTACAAATTGGGACAATTCCCCCTCCCCTTCCCCTGCAAAAAAAAAATGATCAATCAGAACTATCCAACAATGGAATGAAATAGTAAAATAGTAAGGTTTCCATTACTGTAAGTACTCAAGTAGAAGCTATATAAGTATCATGACTTTTCTGGAAGGGGTCCCTGCAAGTAATTGCAAACTGATTAATTATAAATTATTTGGCTAAATGATCATAGCGGTCCTTTCCAAATATAAGATTAAATAGCAATACTAAAGACTGAAAATAAAGGAAGGTGTTTGTAAATAACCTGCTATGTAAATAATTTAAGGGTTATCAATGAAAGACCATAAAGGGAATAAACAAGGACTAAAAAAACTACTAATACTTAAAAAACATCTAAAACCCCCAGGAAATGCAAACAAAATAAACTTTTGCTATTGTTCCTAAAATAAAAAGGCAAACAAAACAATAAACAAAATACTCTGAGTAAGGGATATTATATTCCGGTGCCTGGACCAATTCTTATGAATTGCCTAAAATGGGGGGAAAACCCAGATACAATAATAATAATCTCTTCATGATTGCTATGTTATTTTCCCTCTCTTCTTTGTTAGGGACTCAACAAAATGTGAATACAAATGTTAAAAGACAGTGAAAGGAAAATACTTTAAAGAGCATTCACAAAAATGTCAGCTTTAAACTTTATTTCACATTGATAGAAACTGTGAAAAAGATGTACATCTTCCCATCTACAGCAAAACATTTCAACGGAATATAAGAGATTTCTTACCATAAATAAAGTAGTTAACATCTCATTGATTTTCATATCAACTAAAACAGTTTATGTTCTTCAAAATAAAGTGATTCAGTAAATGATTGTTTTAAATTTTTAAGCCCAGACCTTAAACTTATGGTTTAATTATTAACATTTCATACAGTACATTACTAAATTATATCCATTATGTGACAATTAGCACCTATTTAATAAAGATGCATTGATAACATAGCAATACAGTATAACAATTACTAACAGTTCTAAATCCCCAAGCATACTTTTCTGCTATGTCTTAAAGTATTCTAATAACAGAATGCTTACTTAAATAGGGTTCTGACTAGTTACACAACCCTATTAGTACATTAACAAATTTGCCTCTCAATAATTTTCCAAGTGATCTGAGACTTTTGTCTGTATAAAAATCAACTTTATGTTTGCACAAAAATTAATTCTAAAAAGGCATTTGTAAAAGTCAGAATCTTATATTGGTCAACTGACAGGAAAAAAAAAAAAGCAAATTCTGCAATGGCTAATGAGTTTTCCACAGTGCTTGGTTTAAAATATATCTATAAAACAGGTAACCTCAAATCGAAATCCATTAATTTATTGAAACCCAAGCATTCCTATATCCATGACAGGAAGATCATTGAAATTAAATATCTACTCGAGTTCATAACAAATCTGAGTTATGAATTTGGAAGGTCATAAAGGAATTAAAACCTGATGATTAAATGTTCCGGTACATGTAGGTATGAATAAAAGGTCCTCAGTAATTTTTCTCTATTGAGTTTTCTTAAAGGTAACTCCTCAGATATGTAAGAAACTTGCTCTAACAAAGCAAATCATTACCTTTCACAAAGGAAAGTCAATTATTTCCACTCTATTTTAGTCTCAAATCAACAGAGTAAAGGAAATCCTTTAGGACCAAAATCCAGGAAGCATTTAAACTACTTGATGTAGAATAACAACATATATTTTCCAGCTGATTACAGCAAAATATAATCCTGAAAGTAGTCTTATTAACCAACTTGTAAAATTTGTTGAACTAAACAGTTCTTAGCTTGCATTAATATACAAATTAAGAAATAAGCAATTTTGAAAGTAAAAAGTGTTATCTACTTTCTTCCTACCAAATAAATATATCTTATATACCATATGTCTGATTTAGGGTATCACTTCATAGCAACATATTAACACCAAATAACCATGGTATGAAGAAAATATTTGGTCTGCTAGGAGGGGTAATATAAGAAGAATGAGTTTCATGATCAGAGAAAAAAAATGTGACAAATGATTTTTTGAAAAAGAAAGGAAACAACCCTGTCCCTAAATACAAGGGCCATTAAGATGAAGAGCACAATATTACTTATACATTGACACTTAAAAGCATTATCCCATATTCTCAGGGATAATGTAATATCATCACCTCATTCCTATTATGGATTACACACACATATATATGAATACATATATAAAAATACAGAAGATGCATGGTGACTAAGCAATTTTGGAGCAAATCCTTATACTAAGTCACCGCACGCATAAAGTGATTATATTTTAACTGCTCATTTATACCTGACCAAATTTTCATTAAGCATACTAACACTTTTTTTAAAATGATTTAATCAAAAAAGTCAGATCGCAGTGTTTTATCTTAGTATGCTGAATTACATTTGGAGAAAACCCAGCTGCCTCATTTATTTTAATACTTGTATATTTTATAACATATATCATAAATATATGTATAGAAACTTGAAAGACCCTAATTTTCCCAAGAAGAGACATTATTTCATCTGTATCATTGGCATGTATTTGCAAATTGGTAGTAACACTGCTATAGTAGATGTAAAGTTTCGGGACTGGGCATGTGAAAAGGTTTATTCTTGACTACAATGATGCTGGTGTACTTCTATAGAAGGCCTCTTAAATGATGTCAGTCAACTGGAGGTAGGAGTTTATCAACGAAGCTCTTGACATCTTTCATTTCCTATTGAGAATGAAATTATTTATTAAGCAAACAAGTATGAAAAATTTAGAAAAATATTGCAACTGAAAAGTATACATGAAATATCACCAGGAGCCTTGAAAAAAAAAATCATATTATATAAGCGGTTACAGTGAATGTCTAGTTTTCTTAGTCCTATACTAAAGAAATGAAGTTTCCCCGTAAAATATATCCAAATACTTTCGTTTCCATCTATTTGGACATTATTTTATATTTTTCCACCATACCAGGAACCACTTCTTGCTTATTAAGAACTGCCAGGGCTTACACCATCATATTCAGAGGGCAACTAAATAGGATATTAGTAAAGGATATATGTTTTTCATAATTCAGAATATACTAATGAATAAAGCCCTGGTAACTTCTGATTTAACATAAATTCATTGAAAGCTTTCTCAACTCTATAAAAGTCCCATGAAAGTAATAAAGTAAGTGTCGGGAGCCATTTACTCTCGTCTTCTTTAAAATGATCACCTCAGGGCAGCTAGGTGGCTCAGTGGAAAAAGCACCGGCCCTGGATTCAGGAGGACCTAAGTTCAAATCCAGCCTCAGACACTTGACACTTATTAGCTGTGTGACCCTGGGCAAGTCACTTAACCCTTGTTGCCCCACAAAAAACAAAACAAAACAAAACAAAACAAAAAAAACATCACCTCAGAGAAAAAATATATGGTTCGTACAGAGCAGTAAAACTGACATTTACCTGGTTACATGAACTGTGCATCATGCCTTCATAGGTACGGAAGCTTACATTAGCTGGATTTACCAATGTTTTTAGCTTTTCAACAGTGAGAGAACCAAACATATGGGGAACCAAAGGGTCACAGTCTCCATGACACTGGAGAATAGAAATATCTTTATTAACCCCACTGATGGGACCCTGTAAGAAGACAAAAAAAGTTATTTGACTCACTAAATGTTCAAATGTATATGGCATTATGCCAGATAACCTTAAGATAAATACATATAAGCATTAAGTATTTTATGAACTATAAGCCAAAGAAATGAAATGGGTGTATTGCTTTGTACACATATCACATATCACATCTAAAGTCTCAGAACCAGCTAATGTCCACATGGATTATAGATTATATCTGTTTTCTTATATTCCCATCCCAAAGTTTCTCCTCTTTAGGAGCTCTAAGCAAATTTAAAAGGTGCTTTAAAAAACTCAACAGGTCAAAGGATATGAATAAACAGTTCTCAAAAGCAGGATAAATTTTAACTACCATATGAATCATAAATCACTAATTTAAGAGAAATGCAAATCAAAAAAACACAAGTTATCTCTTATCTATTAATTTGGCACAGATGACAAAAGCTAGGAATAGTCAATGATGGAAGGGCTATGGAAAGTAAACACATTAAAGCACTGTTGGAGTTGTGAAGTGGTCTGACCATGGGGCAGCTAGGTGGTATAGTGGATAAAGCACCAGCCCTGGATTCAGGAGGACCTGAGTTCAAATCTGACCTCAGACACTTATCACTTACTAGCTGTGTGACCTTGGGCAAGTCACTTAACCCCAACTGCCCTGCCCAAAAAAAGGAAAAAAAAAAAAGTGGTCTGACCACTCCAGAAACCAACTTGGAATTATTTCAAGTTCATACTCTCTCACTCAAAGATTCAACTGCTAGTCACATATATAAAGGAAGTAAATTATAAAATAGAAAGCTTCCCTATACACCAATATATTTATGGCAGTACTTTTTGTAAAGGCAAATAACTGGAAACAAAGTAAATGCTCATCTGCTGGGGAATGGCTTAAGAAGCTGTGGTACATAAATACAATGGAATAGTGTAATATAAGAAACAATGAATATGATGAATACAGAGAATGGGAAGAATTCTATAACCTGATACAAAGTAAGCAGAACAAGAAAAAAAGTGTCTCTGTGTGTATGTATATGTTTGTGTGTGTCTGTGTATAGATAACCATATGTATATAAATAACTATAGCAACATAAATGGAAAGAAAATCAACAAAACAATTGAAGTTGAACACTTCAAAATTAATAATGAAGTTTGGCCCCAAAGAAGAGATATGAGACAGTATCTCTTTCCCTTCTTATATCAAGATATCAAATGATTTTGATGAGTTGGTTAGTTTTGCTGAACTATTTTATATTCTCTTTTTTAGTCTTTGCTTTAAAGGATAGCAGTCCAAGAGGGTTAAGTGAAAGGACACATGAAAAAGTACTGATGTCAAAAACAAAATCTTAATACAAATTTAATATTTTTTAAAGGGAAAAAGGAAACTTCAAAAAATTTATCAATGTGCAACCACTGGTAAAGCACAACTCCCACTTCTCAGCTGAGGATGTGAAAAATAAGGCACACCTTTTTACAAACAGGCCAATGTGCTGATTTGTTTTGACTATACTGATTTTTACATGGGAGTGTTCTAGAAGAGCTAGGAAGGGGAAAAGTCAGTGGTCGGCAGCAACATGCAAAAGTGCTTAAATAAAATGTTTACAAAAAAAGCTTTTAAAACCAACAATTAAATTTGGAACCAAAGAAAATACAGACACATGTCCTGTCAAGAATCAAGTAATTAAGCCTTTAGACTATATATTAAAAAAAAAAAACAAAAATAGAAAAACACTAAGGATTTTAGTTAGCCAAGACAAGCTTCTGTTGTCTTTGGTTCTCCATATTATCAAGACCACCATAGGACTCTTTATCTTCCTAATCAGTCAGCTTCTAATTTTTCACCACTTCTATCCAATTTATCTATCACTACCAAATCAATCTTACTTATGCAGAGATCTGGCCAATTTGTTCATCTACTTAAAATTCTTCAATACCTCTCTTAAAACCTAATGGATAAAATTAGGGGGAAGACAAAGACCTTGATGAAATGGTCTACCTCAAGAAATGGCGAGTTTCCTCTTGTTGGAGGACTTGTCTTTAAGCTATAGTTTAATGAACATTTGGAAATTCTTTTAGATATGTTTGACTAGATCAGTGGTCAGCAAGCTATGGCCCACTAACAGGCTGCAAATGAAAAATGGTTTTTACATTTTAAAAGTTTTATTTTATATATATATATACATATATAAAAATATATTTCTTTGTATTAAAAAATATAAAAACCCTTCTTAGCTCTCTGACCAACAAAATTTGGCCCATGAGTCAAAGTTTGCCAACCTCTAGACTAAATGGACACTGGGATCCTTTTTAATTCTCAAATTCTGTGATTCTGAGTTTACCTTTTCAGATATGGCTATTGTTTATTCTTGGTTATATGTTTTAATTTTGTTGACGATTACCAATTTTGATTTTTAAGTTAAAAAAAAAACACACCAAGCTTCTTTAGGATGTGGAATGTGCTTTTATTCCAGTAAGATGACATAATATAGATTCTAGGGTTTAAACTGTGGGTGACCCCATGTGGGGGGTGACAAAAAATTTGGCAATAATTAAAGGTTATATATACCTATTTTATATGCCAAATACCCAGAGTCACATAAAAATTTCTCAGGTGAAAAGGGGTCGTGAATGGAAAAAGTTGAATAAATCCTGCTATAGATAATTCCAACACACAAGTATGGAGTTCTACTGCAATGTATACTTAAATGCTAGTGATAAAATGCAAAAGTAGAAGAAAATCCTTAAGGATACTAATGATGCTCTTACTAACATTATACAGTTGGCAATTTCATTTTGTCAATTATATTTATTAAATATGTTACCTGTGAAAACGAAGATCGAAGTGGAAGCCAACAGCTGAGGGCTATAACACCAGCCAATTTCTGCTGTGTTGTAAGAGCAGTATACAAAGACAAAGCTCCTCCCTGTATAAAGGAGACATGTCAAAATTAGTGCAAGTTGAACATAAGTTTTGCCGGCTATTAGCTTCAAAGCAATTTTTCTCTTTATCAGCTGTGTCTCTTCCTATACAATGCTAAATAACTGACTTCATCAAGGTAATCAAAACTGCAAGAATAGCAATGCACATACTACTATGTTTCTAAATAACACAAAGGTCCTTTTATAAAGAAACAAAATATTAGTTAATAAATAAATTAATAATTCATATTATAATGAAATTCTTTACCTGCAAAGTATTTGTGATTAAAGATTTCAAATATAGTAAAACCTCACACATTCAAACATTACTAATTCTGAACCTATGGATTTAGTAATTAGCATATATGGATTCTCATTGAGGAAAAGTTGAAAGTAATTTTCTCATCTGAAAATTTCCACTATCTTACTCACAAAATAGGTTGTGTAGTTTAAAAGAGATAGAATTTTTGACACTCAAGATTCAAGAAATAAAAGGATTCATTCAAAGTTGCCTTCAATATCTGGCTCTAACAATTAATTCTCATACATTTATGACATGGGATTACATAATGAATAAATTCTAACAAATTTACTACCCATTTGTTCTTAATTACATTACATGCTGAACTGAAATAGGATTTCTTTTCAAATATTCAATAATTCACACCAGTCTTAACATTAAATTGCTACTACAGTTTCAACATATACACATGTACATATATACAGTATATGCTCATAATAAATTTTATCCAATCCCTTGGAAATTAAAAGTTAGTTTCTGATACAAAGACAGTGACATTTTAAATATAAGTTCTATGTTTTTCAAAAGAAAATTTTATAAAAAGAAATTATAGGGGCAGCTAGGTGGCACAGTGGATAGAGCACCGGCCCTGGAGTCAGGAGTACCTGAGTTCAAATCCGGCCTCAGACATTTAATACTTACTAGCTGTGTGACCCTGGGCAAGTCACTTAACCCCAATTGCCTCACAAAAAAAAAAAAAAGAAATTATAACTTTTTTAAAGCACCAATCACTATTTTCTTCATTCAGACAATAAGTCATCCAAAAAAGCTAATGTAATCTTAAACCATTTTAACAGAATGAAAAATGATGAAATCCAGAATGCACAAGATCAAAGTTTTATAGCAGAATAGCATACATAGTCAGATAACACCTCTAGTACTGGATTAGAACCTAAGAGCTAATTATATTTTAGGAGACACTGACAAGCTGCAACTCATCAATAGGAAAGTAACCTAGACAATGTGACTGCTTTTATTTTCTCTGCCAAGTAGAATGATCTTTGGACTGGAAAGGACAGAACAAAAATGGGGAAAGAACAGGAACCAAAATGATTTATATTGCAACATACTGAAACTACTGATATATTGATTGCTGAGCCACTGTGATTTCTGAAATACTATGAATATGGAAGTTAATACAAGAATGAAGATGAAATGTTACCCTAATTTTCTCAAAAAAAAAAAAAAAAGAATAGAGATTGCAATCTATCATTCAGTGAATTTGACTTTCATTCCTGGTTAATTTCTAAATTATTAGAAGGATAGTTAAGAAGCATGTAGAAAACGAAACAGTTATCACAGCTCAAATAATATCAGCAAAAAAAAGATCTTATTAGATTAATCCCATTTCCATTTTTGACAGTTAATAGGCAGATCAGGAGAATGCTTTAAATATAGTTTACACCTATGTTTTAGCAAAACATTTTACAAAATCTCTCATGTTATTTTTGTGGACAAAAGAGAGGTGTAGACTAAACAATAATATAATTAGGTAATTTGAAACTAGTTGAATAGTCACACTGAAAGAGTATCAATAATAGTCTAATGTCAGCTCTAACAGAGGGCCACAGGGATTTGTCTTTGGCCATGTACAGTTTAACATTTCTAGCAATAACTTCAAAAAGGCATGGAATGTATGCTGATCCAATTTGCAGAAAGTACAAATAGAGGAAGGGTAACTCGACATTGTGATATGGCGGCCTTTTTGGCTAACAAAATCTTAGAACATACTAAGATGAAGATACCCCTGTATTCTCTGTTCTTTTCAGATTACATGTGGAATACTGTGTTTGGTTTATGGGCACCTAATTTTAAGTAGTACATTGATAAGTGGCAAAGTGTCCACTGGAGGTTTATAAGAAATCCATGCCACATAAAGATGAATTGAAGGAACCAGGTACATTTAGTCAGGAGATCAGAATATTCAAGAAGGATAGGATAGCTGGTTTCAAGTATATGTCATGTGGAAAAGGATTAGATGTGATTAGATTTGTTCTATTTGCACATATGGGGCAGAACTGGGAGTAACTGGTAAAAGTTGTAGAGTCAAATTTAGGCTTAACATAAGGAAAAACTTCCTAACCACTAGAGCTCTCCAAAGGTAGAATCCTAGATCCAGATCAATGTTCAAGATTTACAAATCAATAATGAAACTGCTCCACATTTTTTCCAGTGTGAATACTCAAACCAGTATCAATGCAAATAACATGTCATCTGAAAATAGGAGAATTTGGGAAATTCAACATCAATAGGGAATCCTATTTTTTTTTTTAATTTGAACTCTATATAGGGTAGCTTTCATGACATGTGAAACATGTTAAATGAGTATGTGCCACTTTCTGTTACATCTTGATATCACCTCTCAGTGGGCCTTTGGGCAAAGTTGCAGTTTTTCAGTCATGTCCGAGTCTTTGTGACCCCATTTGGAGTTTTCTTAGCAAAGATACTGGGGTAGTTTGCCATTTCCTTCTCCAGCTCATTTTACAGATAAGGAAACTGATGCAATCAGGTTAAGTGACTTGCTCAGGGTCACCCAGCTATTAAGTGTCTGAGACAGAATTTGAACTCAGGAATGAGTCTTCCTGTCTCTAGGCCTGGCCCTCTAGCCACTGTGGTACCTACATGCCCTTGAGCAAAACGGTACCTATATAATCTATAAAGCATAACTATATAAGAGCCATGATCATAAAACAAAACTAGAATAAGGAAACACTGTAAACTGGGAGAAAAATCTTTATATCAAATCTCCAATGAGGATCTGATACCCAAGTTATAAAGATGACCAAAAGAAGTAAGATCAAAGCAATTCTCTAATAAAAAATTAAAAGATATGAACAGCTTTTTAAAAATTGCAAAGTATTAATAACCACATGAAAGAATATTCTAAATCACTAATAAGAGACTGCAAATCAAAAGAGGTTTCACCTCATACCCAGAAAACTGGAAAAGATAACAAAATCTGTTTTTTCTTTCACAAAATGACTAATTTACAAGGAAGGTTAGCTCTCTAGGAGAGGAACATATTCATTAAGGTAGATTATATAAAAACAAAAGATATTATTGAGAATTTTTTTTCAAAGAAAGGTAGTTGACGATAGGTACTGATAATTATTTATGTTGTCAGACACCAATATTGTTTGGGTTTAATTATTTTTCTTCGTCATGGGAAGAGGGGCTCTATGATGTAAGCACAGAGGTTTTAATAAGGGACAGATATATAAGCAAAGTTTATACAACATTAAAAAAAATAAAGTAATGGGCTTAGTTCTCCCTTCCACATTCCCTAAAATAGAAAGACAATTAGGAGCCAAATAAGAAAAGGCTACAAAGATGACCTACCTCAGAATAGCCACTAATCAGAATTGTATCCCTTTATTCCTAGCATGTTAACTTCAAAGACTAAATTTTTACATCAGGAAATTATTATAGTTCAAAAAACACAAAGGCATCAATGAAACTTAAAACAAAAAATTAACTCTTCCCAGTTTATTCAAAGTCTAAATGAGTATTAAAACAAAGACTGGGGGCAGCTAGGTGGCGCAGTAGATAAAGCACTGGCCCTGGATTCAGGAGGACCTCAGTCCAAACCCAATCTCAGACACTTGACACTTACAAACTGTGTTACCCTGAGCAAGTCACTTAACCCTCACTGCCCACAAAACAAAAACAAAACAAAAAACAAAGACTGACAACTAAGATATTATAACATTCCCTGATAAGGATTAAGAAATAGATTCAACAAGGATTGGAACTGCTTCTCATGTAAAGGTAAAGGCCCTTCTCACTCTGTATCTTACCTGAGAAAAGCCTCCCAAAACAATCCTATGAGATGGAATTCCATTCTTCACTTCTTGTTCTATTAAAGCCTTAACTGTTTAAAAAAAAGAAAGAAAGAAAGGAAGTTTAAGAGTTAATCAGCAAAATCTCCAAATTTAATTCTAATATAATTTAAGGATAATAAACAGGCTTTGGCAAAATGCAAAGTGGGTTTTTCCTCAAAAAACTCATTTTATTGTTGCCTTAAGAACCAACTAGCAATACTAATTTGTGTGTTAAGTTATTTCAAGTTTTTTAAAAATTAAATATTTTAAAAGCAAAATCAGAATTGTGCCCAGTTGCCAAATATTACATAATTTAAAATAGGTAAACATCTTACACTACTGTAAAGTCCTACTCAGATCCTTTTATGTTATGAAGATAAGCTGGATTGCTGAAGATAACATTCTTTGTAAGGTAAACTCTGGTACAAGTCTGTCATACAAATACCACCCCAATTAAGTTTAGAAAGGCTAATTAATAGAATTCAACTACACAGTGATTCATCTTTCAACCCTGACAAAAACATTCTGAGGAGGAATCCACAAACTTTATCAGTCAGCCAAACTGGCTCAGGATTCCATGACACAAAAAAGGTTAATACTTTGTTATAGAGGGCTTTCCTGATTCATTCAATTGTCAGAGACACCAAAAAATCACTGGGTTTTTTTTCTGTAAACATTTTTTTTTTTTTTTGCGGGGCAATGGGGGTTAAGTGACTTGCCCAGGGTCACACAGCCAGTAAGTGTCAAGTGTCTGAGGCCAGATTTGAACTCAGGAACTCCTGAATCCAGGGCCGGTACTTTATCCACTGTGCCACCTAGCCGCCCCCTGTAAACATTTAAAAAAATTTATTTAGGCAGTTATTTTTCTGTAAACATACTGTATCTTTCTAACACAATGTGAGTACCTTCAGATTGAAACACATTTTTTTTGACAATCCTTTAATCTGAAGTTTTGTTTTTATCTGTTTTCTCTCACACCTAGCTAATGTGGAGATGTTTTCCATGACTACTCATGTATAACTTATATTGAATCACGTGAGCTCTTGGGGATGGGGGGTGGGAAGGGAGGAGGAAGAGAAGTTGGAACACAAGGTTTTTTTAAAAACTGATGCCGAAATTTGTTTTTACATGTAATTTGAAAAATAAAATTCTAAACTACAATGTGAGTACCTTAAGAACAGGATTATTTCAATTTTGTACTTGTATTCCTGGAGCTTAGAGCATTTAATAAGTGCTAATATTTCAACTGATAAAATATATTTATGAACTTACTATTTTCTGCAGCTTGTTTTATCCCATGTTCATCCTCTTGTGAGTCAGGAGAGAGTCCAATAATATCAAACCTAAAAATAGTATTTAACATTAATAAATATAGAAGTATTAACCTTTAGGAATTCTATACTCATGAAGTATGCTATAACAAACTTATGTCAGACAGAAGCTGCCAAAGTAGAGACATGATCTACATCTTAGATACTTAAGATGTCTAGTAATAATGAAAGAAAGAGATCTTTGGAGCTTGAAGTGACCTTAAAAGATCCTCATTTAGTTCAACCACCTTATCTTGCAGATGAGTAAAATGTCCCTAACAGATTAAGTAAACACAGCCAGTTAGTGGCACAGCAAGGACTAGACTCTGAGGGCTGTCAAATTCTCTAATTCAAAGTTCTTTCAATCACTCCAAAATACAGTCTTTGCTGACTGTCTATCTCAATGAAAGTCTCTAGCAAGCTCTCTAGTTTCCTGACCAATCTAATCTTACATATGCTCAATATGAAAAGTGATAATTATGAGAAATCTGTTACTTTATTTCCTTTAATGAAGTATTTCATCCTTAAAAAGCACTAAGCAAAATAACATGATGAATGGGATTTTAAATCCAAAAGCTTTTAACTGAGAAAAAAAGTAAAATTAACCGATAGGATCATTTTTAGAGGAAAAATTGGAATAATGTAGCATTCTCTTCTAGTCATGTCTAACTTCATATTAATAAGAGAATCACCAAATTTCATTCTATAGTTACATCTTTCGAGCAATCTTATATAAATGACAAACATGGGAAACACTTTGTTGAAGGAAAGCTTTTAAACCTGGATTCTATCTTACCAGATACAATGCTTTTTTATAGCCAAGTAATATTCAGAATAGGACTTTGTATTACCTGGACTTTTCATTAAACTGTGAGGCTAGAAACAGATGGTCTACTGTAGCATATCATTAGCAAAAACTTATTTCTTCTCTTAAATCTCTTGGAAATATGTACATCTTATTCTCCCCCCCAAAAAATTATAGATATAGAATACTAAGTCTGTCACTAGACACAAAGGTCTTCAACAAAATATTAATACTCACTTATGATTTTAAACTACGGGCACAAAAAGACATACCTTCATTAAAAGAATATTTAAAATCAAGAAATAGCACTGTTATAATAGTCAAACACAAAGTTATGCCCCAAAAGATCATAAGAACAAGAATATCCACTACATCCACAATTATTTAACACAGGAACAGAAAGGCTAGCTACACTAGGATAGGGTTGGAAGTAATTTCACTGGCATAGGGGACACCCAGATGAAAAAACTCCCACTAACAATATAAGCAAGCACCTCCTCTGCAACTTAAGTCTTAAAGAATTGCTTAAACTTAGCAAAGTAAATTTAAGTGATTTGCTAAGAAATATAAAGGGCCCAAGTATAAGCAAAGAGAAGTTTAAATTATCCCTATTTGCAAGTTTTCTTAGAAAACTTAGAAAAGCCCAAAGTCAATGAAAATATAAGAACTAACAGTTTTATGTAGAAAAATACAAAACAGGGGCAGTTAGGCAGCATAGTAGATAAAGTACCGGTCCTGGATTCAGGAGGACCTGAGTTCAAATCTGACCTCAGACATTTGACACTAGCTGTGTGACCCTGGGCAAGTCACTTAACCCCCATTAGCCTGCCCCCCCCCCCAAAAAAAAGAAAAAGAAAAATAGAAAACAAGACCAAAAAATTCACTAGTTTTTCCTTTTTATTTCTAATAAAACCCAAAAGGAAAAACTAAGAAAAAAATATTCCAGTAAATATAAATGTCTAGCTAATTAATCTACCAAAGGGCAGCTAGGTGGTTCAGTGGATATAGAGCAGGGCCTGGAATTAGGAAGACACTTCTTCCTGAGTTCAAATCTGGCCTCAGACACTTATTAGCTGTGTGACCCTGGGCAAGTTTGCCTCAGTTTCCTCATCTGTAAAATGATCTGGAGAAGGAAATAGCAAACCACAAATGAAGTCACAAAGAATCAGACATGACTAAAAAATGATTCAACAACAATCTACCAAAACATATAATAGGATCATATAAATAAAAAAAACAAAACTATTTTTATAGAAATAATATATGACCTAAATAATTGGAGATAATGAATCTCCTGGCTGATTCCCACCATATTAAAAAAATGATACTATCCAAATTATTATACCTCATCTTTGTCAGGAATATATGAGATCATCTATGAAATAGTTCCTTCCACTGATACATCCTTTCCTGCCTGTCCACCCTGACTCCTGTAAACATCTTCCCATAAGTTCACAACTTGGAGGTGTGAAGTACTCTACATGCTGGAGGCCCTTCTTCAATTTTTGAGGGCACATGTGGAACCCTCTGGCTGCCCAGTGATCATCCCTTTTTCTTGCTATTTGATCAGCACATATTCTCTTCCTACTGTACAATTCTTTGATGGGTTTATCTTATTCTTATGTAGAGTTCCTCAACGCTTATAAATGTTGCACACTACTCATATCTATCATATTTCTATGCTGTCCTCTGTATGACAATCCTTTAGAGGTAGTTATAGTCCATGTCTCACTATGATACAGCAATAGTAGTAGAATGATACAACTTTTTTAAATGGGCCTTTGCTTTCAGGGCAAGCTTGGTATCACAAACGGAGATCTGCAATCTCCCAAAGGCAATCCACTTCACTCTTCCTAAGTTATTCAATTCTAAAGCCTGACTTGTTGCCATCTGCACTATCTGTCCCAGTAACAAAACAACAATAGCTAGCATTTATTTAATATGTAATGGCCAACATAGCACTTACTATGTGCCAGGCACTATGCTAAGCACTTTTACAAATATGATCATTGATCTTCACAACTCTTCAAGGTAGGTGCTGTTCTATCCCCATTTTACAGATAAGGAAACAGGCAAAAGACAGATTAAGTGACTTCTCCAGGGTAACACAGCCAGTGTATGAGGCCAAATTTTAACTCAGTTTTTCTGACTCCAGACCCAGCACTTGATCTATTGTGCAATCTAGCTGTCCCTCAATATCCCCAAACAGATTGACAGTCAAGATCTCTAACTTGTCCATACACGTAATCTGGGCAACAGACATTTTTCACCCACTTGATGTTTCCTCTGTAGATGGTGAGGCTAAATTCCTTTGAGGGAATACAGATCTCTTCCAAGGAGGTTTGCAGAATTTTGGGGATTTTATGGGAGCAGCAAAATGTCAATGACAAACAAGAATATCTGGAGGATTCCCCCATCCTCTTCAAAATGGACCCTGCCTGATCTCCTTCACAGTGTTAAATACTTTGGCAAGCATACATTTCCTGGTTTTATGCCTAACTTGATATCTAATATTAGATAGTTGCTCAACAATGTTATTTATGTTGTTGGAATCTTGAATGATTTTAATGTATGGATGAGACATTTTCTTGCAAAAGTGCCAAATACCAAAATAAATCTTAAAGACTAAACAATCTATAGAGATCAGTAGAAAGGTTATATATTTCACAATTATGTGTAGAGGAAAACTAATGAGCACTACAATCCTTCCAGTTACAAAGGTTTCTAAGTTTGACATCATACTACTTACCCAACATATCCAATAGGTGCTAAATCTTATTGTTTCCAAATCCTTTATTTCTACTTACATAACCACTGCACCAGTTCAGGCCCCAATCATCTGTAGCCTGGACTAGTACAATAGTCTGACTACTGATCTTTGTACCCCAATTCTATCCTCAAAGCTGCCAAAATGTTTTTCCTAAAGAATAGATCTAACCATCTTACTCCCCAATTCCAACTCCAATAGCTCTTCCTCTCTGATATTCACAACCTGGCCCCAACCTATCCTTCTAGTCTTGTTATATATTATTCGAAGTACACTGGAATGTAACCAAACTATCCCTCTTACTCTTCCATCTCCATCTCCATGATTTTGCAGTGGCTATCCCCAAGGCGGGTATACACAGCATACACACCCTCCTCACCTCTGTCTCTTAAAACTCTCTAGTGGGGGGAGCTAGGTGGTGCAGTGGATAGAGCACCGGCCCTGGAGTCAGGAGGACCTAAGTTCAAATCCGGCCTCAGACACTTAACACTTACTAGCTGTGTGACCCTAGGCAAGTCACTTAACCCCAACTGCCTCACCAAAAGAAAAAAGAAAAAAAGAAAATTCTCTAGGGGCAGCTAGGTGGCACAGTGGATAAAGCACAGCCCTGGATTCAGGAGGACCTGAATTCAAATACAGCCTCAGACACTTGACACTAGCTGTGTAACCTTGGGAAAGTCACTTAACCCTCATTGCCCTGCCCCCCCCCCAAAAAAAAACAACAAACAAAACTCTCTAACTCACTTTCAAGGGTCAGTAAACACCACCTTCTATGTGAAGCCTTTCTTGATTACCTAGCTGCTAGTATCTCTTTCCCCAAATTATCTTTATATATGTACATGTTGTCTCTCATTTCCAGACTGTCAGCTCTTTGAGGGCAGAAGCTGTTTTACTGTATCTCTAGACCCTAGCACATAACAGACATTCAATAAATCAAAGGGGAAAAAAGAGACCAACAGTGCCTAAATCAACAAGACCTCCATCAGAGCTAAGTCCAGTACTTCTCTCACAGGTATTCCTACAACACTTAGTTGTGTCTGAGTTTCTTTTGGTCTGAATTCACCAGGTCCTTCTCTACTTTGGGTGAGTTATAAGGTATAGATCAATAAAAGCTCTTTTCTAAGTAGTTTCATGTCTCCATGCTGGGAATACTCCAAACTATTATGTCAAAATTCTCACACACATACCCCAACATCTCCCCCACCCCCAAACCTCCCCACACACACCCTCCCCTTTTGTTCCATATAATCTCAGCAGTATTTAATTCACAAAGGACACATCCATACCAAAAGGAGTATACTAATTTACAAAGCAGTCTTACAGAAAACTGATTTCTTTAAAGCAAGTAGGAAAACGCAAAATAGACAACTAACAAATAAGAACTGGTAAAAGAGATTCATCTCTCCTTAGAGTCAAAACAAGATGGCAGAGGAAGATAATTATTAGCAGGGAATGAATGTGCACTGGGATATTCTATCTGCATAGTTCAACAGGTCTAGCACTTTGCCCTATTCTGTCTTACACTCAGTCTTATCAGTCCTAATAACATAATAAAATATTATAGCATGATTCTCTCCTAACTCCCTACAGCAACTCAAATTGCTTGCATGTGGAACTTGTGGCTGGGGCCAACAACAGTTCCCTACAATATTTTAGTAATTTAGTAGTTTCCCTACAATATTTTAGCTAAGCACACACACTCTATATCAGTGGTATTATAGTGATTAGAAAATATATCCCAGTACAATACTGTAGGATTTCCATGTTCTCCCCAAAGTGCCCTTGCTCAACTCTATATTATAGCACACAGTGTTTCAGCTCTCTCCTCTCCTTGAAGATGAGGGAAGGGGAGACTGCCCTTTCAAAAAATAGTCACAGCCCCTTTAGTCCTTGAGTCAAAATGCATTAGGGATTTCTGTCCTGACCCTGAGACTTCCATCTCCAAATGCTTGGTCAAAAAGGGTGCTACAGCGGGGCAGCTAGATGGCGCCTTGGTTAAAGCACCGGCCCTGAATTCAGGAGTACCTGAGTTCAAATCCGGCCTCAGACACTTGACACTTACTAGCTGTGTGACCATGGGCAAGTCACTTAACCCCCATTGCCTGCAAAAAAACAAAACAAAAAAAAAAAAAGGGTGCTACATATAAAGTTAAAAAGCTTCTATACAGGGCAGCTAGGTGGCGCAGTGGATAGAGCTCCGGCCCTGGATTTCAAGAGGACCTGAATTGAAATCCGACCTCAGACACTTAACACTTACTAGCTGTGTGATGCTGGGCAAGTCACTTAACCCCAATTGCCTCAAAAAAAATGTTTTTAATTAAAAAAAAAAGCTTCTATACAACAAATCCAACTGAGAGATTAGAGAACAAAAAATACTTTGCACTAAATATTTCAATATGTCTGACATCTGAATATACAAAAAACTAGCACAAAAATATTTATGTATGTACATACACACACACAAATGAAAGCCGTTTTCCAATAGGCAAGTGCTCAAAGGATATGAGCAGTTTTAATTCAAACTCTTAAAAACCACTTTAAAAATGTTCAATCAGATAGATGAGTGCAAATTAGCCCTTGTGAAAATTCACCTCAAAAGCATCAGGCTAGCAAAGATGCTAGCTACAAAGGCTAGGCAAAATCATTGTTAGGTGGCTATGTGAAGATAAGCATGCTATAATTCACTTTTAGTAAAGCTGTAAATTGGTTCCATAACTCTGAAAATCAATTTAGAAGTATGCAAGTTAAGTTACTGCACTGTTCTTTTACCAATAAATTCCACTTCTGGAATCCATGGAGGCTAATGACAAGAAAAGACATACACATATTTAGATAGATACATATAGATGCATTGTTATAACAAAAAGTAGGAAACAAAATATGTAAACAATGACTGAAGAGTGACTAAACAAATAACATATAAACATAATGGAATGCTAATATACCTTAAGAAATTAATATAAAGAATTCAGAGGGGGCAGCTAGGTGGTGCAGTAGATAAAGTACCAGCCCGGGGTTCAGGAGTACCTGAGTTCAAATCCGGCCTCAGACACTTGACACTTACTAGCTGTGTGACCCTGGGCAAGTCACATAACTCCCATTGCCCCGGGGGAAAAAAAAAAAAGAATTCAGAGAAACATAAGAATACTTATAAGAAATTATACACAGTAAAGAAAGCAAAACCAAAAAAACCAATGAGACAGGGACAAGTTCAAAACATAACAAAAAATTAACACAGAGAAGCAACAAAGAGTGGTGTCTATGCAAATGAAATGATGTTAGTACCACAGAGTACACTTTCTTCATTTCTCTTAATAAATGATAAACTAATTGGGGTGGGAGGAGCAGGGCATAACCTGTAGCAGGTTTAGTTTGGAAATCCCTATCATGGTTGAAGAACAAAATGTCTTTCTACCACCTATCTTACCAAAGTCACAGCCTCCAAATGGAAAAGATGAAACCATTAGTTTTTCGGCAATTTGCTATCCACAACTTCAGTTTCTAGAGATACATTCTTCTTGCTTGATTCATTCCATTTGAATAAGATAATGATCTTGACAGGAGGCAATTATCTCTTGGTTGCATATTCGCCAAAAGCAAAAATGATTTTCACATCAAGTCTATACATAATCTGTCCCCTTCAGATGGGGAATCATCAACCACAAAGATGATTCCTTCCAATTTCTAACTGTAAATTCTCCTTGGTAATATGGGACCACAGGAGGATTCTTATTTTAAGTGTAATGAATCATGAAATACAGAAAGATATAAGGATATATCCTATAGAGCTCCACTGGTCTAAGAGGTTTTCTCCTTGTTTTGCTGGAATTACTCTACCTCTTGACAAGTAAGTATTTGTGCTCCCTCAGAAACTTTTCATTTCTGCTCTCTTGTGAATTTTTTCTTTTATTCTGTCAAAGAATGCTTCCTCTTTACTAAGTGAGAAAGAACATGTAGAGGTATTCCTCAAGCCCTTTTATATTCTTCCTTTATAGATAATCCATAAAGTCTTTTTCAAATTTATTGTTATTCCCTAGCAAGAGAACCCATTTGAATTTGAAAAATAAATTAGTGACTAGCACAGGCAGAACAGAAACCTAAAACAAACTGATAGTCACTGCAATAGTGATTGGTGGCCATAGTTCTAAGTTGAGTAGCTTCCTCTTTGTCCAAGTCACCAAAGGAAGTACCTTTTCCTAAGGTCTGTTCACTTTTCTCCTGGGTCACAGTTGTGTGATCTCAAGAAAATCTACTCTTAAACCTCATCAACCTCATACCTTCCAAGCTTAATCTGTTGATGATAAGCAAGTGCTCAAACATTTCCTCTTTAAATACACTCATACAGAACAACACCTAACACAAACTTCCAAAACTATTTATTACAAGCATTCAATCTAAGTAGTAACTTGTAATTAAAGCAATTTCCATTTGACACTCACTGCACTTACCTGTCCTCAATTATTTCTGGAGCTAATATGACACTGCTTCTTAAGTGTGAGTCTACTTTTTGATTGTTTTTTGAGGTTTCCCCTTGTGTTCTGATTCTTCTTTCACATCATGACTAATGCAGAAATATGTTTAATATGACTGTACATATATAACCCATACCAGATTGCTTTCTGTCTTGGGAGGGGGAAAAATTTGGAACTAAAAATATTATGAAAAATATTATGGGGCAGCTAGGTGGTGCAGTGGATAGAGCACCGGCCCTGGAGTCAGGAGTACCTGAGTTCAAATCCGGCCTCAGACACTTAACACTTACTAGCTGTGTGACCCTGGGCAAGTCACTTAACCCCAATTGCCTCACTTTAAAAAAAAAACCAAATGTTGAAAACTGTCTTTACATATAACTGAAAAAAAATACTTTTATGATTTAAAAAAACTGTGAGTCTAAAGCACAAAATTTTGCAACTTTTATTTAAAAAATTGAAAAATTAAAAATAGATAACAACTCAAAACAAATATATCCACCAATTCTTCTGGCAGAACACTCCCTATACATTCTTTTTTGCCCTGCCTTGTAATTTTATCCATAATGTAGGGAGAATTATCAACAATCACAAATATGCAGATGATACCACTTTGATGGCAGAAAGTGAAGAATTAAGAAGCCTCTTGATGAGGATAAAAAGAGTAGAGTATAAAAGCTAGCTTAAAGCTTAACATTCAAAAATTAACATCTTGGCAACTAGTCCCATGACTTTCTGGCAAACAGAGGGAGAAGAAATAGAGAGTCTCAGATTTTATATACTTGGGCTCAAAGATCACTGTGAAGACAGCAACTGCAGTCATGAAATTAAAAGATGCTTGTTCCTTGGAAGAGAAGCTATGGCAAATCTGGACAGCATACTAATCAATTTGCCATATAGGTCCATAGTCAAAGCTACACTTTTACCAGTAGCAATGTATGGCTGTGAGAATTGGACTACAAGGAAAGCTTGAGTGCCACAGAATTAATGCTTCTGAATTGTAATGTTGGAGAAGACTTTTGAGAATCCCTTGAACATCGAGGAGATCAAATCATTCAATACTTAAATAAATTAATTCAGGCTATTGACTGAAAAGTCAAATAATGAAGCTGAAGCTTAAATACTTTGGTCACATAATGAGAAGATGGGACCCATGGAAAAGACCCTCATGTTAGGAAAGATTGAAGGCAAAAGAAGAAGGGAATGGCAGAGGATAAGATGGATAGTGTCATGGAAACAAGGGACATGAACCTGGACAAAATTCGAAAGGTAGTGGAGGATAGAAGGGCCTGGCCTGGTCACGAAGTCAGACACAACTAAACAACAATAACAAGGGAACTCCTGGTGAGGAACTTCCTCTATCAAAGCAAACTGATTCTTTCTCTGTGACTTAAAGCCTTAGAGTTCTTTTAGAACTCTGAGAGGTCAAGGGACTTGCCCAGGGTCACACAG